>NW_024387414.1:3689828-4087664 GCF_900408965.1 Simochromis diagramma | reverse complement strand
TGCCGGTCAAAGGAAGTAATTGATCATTTAAGACCTTCAAATTCTGCTCAGGATATTCTTCCTTCTCGCCTTTTCAAGGAAGCTCTTGACATTATTGGGCCTAGTATTTTGCTCTTAATAAATGATTTCTTATGACCAGGTTGTGCACCAGCTGCTTTCTTTTTTTTTGCCTGTCCCGTTTGGTTCTTTAGCCATCAGAATTATTGTCTTAAGATTAAGATGCCCAACGGATTTACTTTACCAAGTGGATCATCATGGCCTTGCCATATTGGTCCATTTGATAGACCTTTGTTATTATAATTTTTTTAATTCATTTTATTTTCAGTTGTTACACACTGAACAGACATGACTGGGGGATAGGACAGGGAAAAAGAAAGAAAGAGAGGGAGGGAAAGAAAAACAGATGGGAAGAGGGACAGTGTAAGAGGACACTTTAAAAAAAATCACATAGATCACCTGGTGAGAGAAAAACACATGAGAAAACAAGCAAAAAAGAGAGCACCATAATAAACACAACACCACCGCAATAATCTAGCTAAGTGTAAATAACAGTAGATACTAAATATTGAATGTTATTGTGCAGCATGCAAGACCGACAGCGTACATTGTGCTTTGAGGTAACAGCCAAGAAAGGTGTAGTTTGTGTCTGTGAGCAGTGAACCCCTGTGTGGATCAGCTGCTTGTATTCAAAAGGCTTCTCCATGTAACGATCTGCTAGAGGTTGTGGGGAGCCATAGCTCCATCCCCCAGGGCATGAAGCAGGCATAGAGGAGATCCAGGCCCCAGACATCCAGAGGCCCCCAGAGTGCGAGAACCCAAGGAGGACCATCGAAGGGGCAACCGTGCCACCTTCCTGGGAAGAGCTGAGGAGAGCCCCAGACGAGGCGTGACTCAGCAGCCATGGAGCAGAAGCCAGAGGGAGCTGCAGTGACGTGCCTGAAGGCTTTGCTGGCAGCCAGCTGTACCAGAATGGCCGCATCCTTCGGAGGCTGCATTTGTAGGATGATTACGTTACAGTGACGCAATGAAGGCTGTCCAAATTGGAAGACTCCTACAAATGCGGCCGACAAATGAGTCTTAATTTCTCCAGATTTGAAGGATGGGTCAGGGTGTATCCTTCGTGGCCTAACCTATCCTAGAATTCATACCGTGGCGGTCCAGCCAATTCCAGTTTCCAGCAATGGCGGAAGCTACTTAGTTTTAATATTACTCTTTCTGGGTCAGTGTTTTATTTGTTCGTGAGTAAATTGGTTTGGCTGAGATTAAAGTTATAGTTTTTACACAGCTGAATAAACGTCAAACAGAAAACTGATTAAACAGAAGTGTGAGATGGCCAAGAATTTACTCCAGTGTCCTGTTAGATTTTAGATAGCAAGGAGCAGACGGCGGAGTTTATTAAACTCCACTGAGACAATCTGCAAATTTTATTAAAAGTTTAATAAATTATCATCTTATCTTTATTTTTAGTTAGCTCATACCTTAAACACTTCAAGCTGTAAGCTATTGGTAGTTATATAAGAGCAGATGCATGCTGGTGCAATAAGCTGTATGTATTATGCCCATGATCTGATTAGTTGACTAATCGCAAAAATAATTGGTGACTAGTCAACTATCAAAGTAATCATTTGTGGCAGCCCTAATCCAGAGCATCCCACCCAACCCCCACACCTTTCTCACCTCCACTGCCACTATGTGCCCCCTTTACATTTCTGTCTGCCCCCTCATACATGCCTGTCAAGAATTGGCCCAGTTTGAGGTGCAGCTACTGGAGCTGAACGGTGCTCCTCCGATTCTCTGCGCTATGGTGTATCGACCACCGAAATTCAATAAGGATTTTATTCGTGAGTTTGCTGATTTTTTTAGGAAACCTCCATGTTTGTTGTGAGTCACACCTGCTGGTCAAGAACTTTCTTGCCCTTATTGACTCTTTTAACCTCACTTAGTAGGTTAGCGGACCAACTAATATTAAAGGCCACACACTTGACTTGGTACTGTCATATGGCCTGGATATTTGCATTACGGACATCTACAACACTAGGATTACTGACCATTTCCCAGTTATGTTTAATGTCAAAATATGTAATGTGGAGCTAAAATGTGAGGACCCTCTGAAAAATGTGCATATGATTAACCCATGACAAACAAACTAGTTTCTACGATGCTAATTACATTATAGCTAGACCGGTTAATGAACTTGTTAACTCCTTTATTGCTATTTGTACCTCTGTCTTGGATACTGTTGCCCCTTTAAAGACTAAACATCTCAAACCGTCTCGCCAACGATGGCTGAATGATTTCACCCGTACTCTCAGGCATGAATGTCGCCGAGCTGAGAGGAGATGGACGAAAGACAAACTTCAGATCTCCTTGGACATCTTACATAATTGCTGAATGAAATACCAGAAGCCTGTCAAAACTGCGAAAGCCTCTTTTCTATCGGACATCATTGCGACTAATAGTCATAAGCTACAAGTCCTGTTAAGGATTTTTAATTCAGTGATTAATCCTCTCTCCATCACTCAGACTGAGACCTCCCAGCCCTCTGTGAAAAATTCCTTAACTACTTCTTAGATAAAATTGCAGCACTAAGATCCCCATTTTTACCTGATGTAAACCAAACTTCAATTTTTGAACTCTCAACGGCCTTCCAACAGTTTGAACTTGTGTCTCTCCTGACTCTTAGGGAAATAATGGGCCAACTGAAAAGTTCTAATGCTCAAAATGATGTGCTTGCTTCTCGCATTATCAAGAATACTCTGAACACCTTGTATCTTACTACTAATGAATTCATCACTCTCATCAGGCTGCGTCCCAACTGTTGTCAAACATGCAGTTGTGCAACCCGCTATTAAGAAAAGTAATCTTGACCCTAAAGTCCTTTCAAACTAAAGACCGATCTCTAAACTTCCCTTTATGTTCAAAATCTTAGGATATTGCAGTGAAGTGAGTGAAGCTTTATTGAGACTGAGTGGTTAACAAACAAAAGGTGAGGGCAGCAAGAAACAGAACTAGAAATAATTTATACTGGGAAAACTAAAACCTAAACAACAAACCTGAATGCGAGGGGGAACACAAGTGGAGACAACAAGCAGGGAGAACGGCGCAGGGAGATTTCACAGGATGACGGAGGGAAATGACACAGATGAACCAGCGAAGAACACACGAAGACACACACTATAAATACACAGGCAGAAACGCGAGGAGCAGGTGGGAACACAGCCGGGAGAAATAAGACCTAACGAGACAGAGGAAATGCAAACTAAACACACTGACTGGAGACACGGACCTTCACAATAAAACAGCAAATACATAGACTGAACTTCGAAGCAGAATATAAACACAGAACCAAAACTTAAGAATTAACAAAGATGCATCATGAAATCAAAGGATTAACAATACAGAACAGAAAACACTGGGTCACAGACCCAGGACCATGACAGAGACAGCCCTATTGAGAGTTTTAATGACCTCCTTTTAACTGTTGACGCAGGGCACCCTGCGGATCTAGTTCTATTAGACTTGACCTCAGCCTTCGATATGGTTGACCACAACATTCTCCTAGCAAGGCTATAAAATGTAGTTTTCTAGCACTTAAAGGTAAACTGCTTTCATGGTTCAAATCATATTTATCTGAGAGGACTTTCTCTGTCTCTATGGGGGAATTATTCTTCCTCCTCTGCACCCCTCTGCTGTGGTGTGCCCCAGGGGTCCGTGTTAAGTCCCACGCTGTTTTCCTTGTATATGTTAAGACTAAATCAGCTGAAGCTGCTCTGATCAGCTAAAGCAGCTGATCAGAGCACTGCTGATATTATCTCCATATGCTTCATCGTCCACGATTCATCATGACTGAACCAAAACTGGTAACCTAACAAATTTTATGTGATCTTTGCATCTCTCCAATTGTGAAGCACTTTGGTCAATTTAGTTGCTTTTGAAATGTGCCGCAGAAATACAAATGATATTGATATTGATTAAAACATCCTACCTTTATTCTGACACCGATCCTTGCAGGAACCCTGACCTCCCGAATTTTCATGTTGCGTTGTGTTGCAGGGTGTTTTTGGAGGAGAATCCGTAGAAGTTTGTTGTGACAGAAAAAACACCAGCCACGAGAGAAGCCACCACTTCATCCTGTGAAGTAGAGAGAATTCATTTGAAACAGTGTCTGTGCTTTACAACCAATCATAAGCTATGTCATGGAAGAAGTTCACCCTTCATCAAAGCAACTTTGAATTTTTATAACTTTTATTAAGATATAGTGGAACATAAGACTTTTGGATTCAAGAGTGAAATTTGTCTGAAGTCTGTGGGTTCTTAGAGCTTTTAAGTCTATGAAGGATGCAGATGCTAATAGACTTTCTTTGAGGAAAAAACTCTTTATCCTCATCAATACTGATGTGGCAACACCAACAAAAATAATCGATAAATAACTCTTTTTCTGTCAGCTTCTCCCTTTGAGGGTCACCACAGTGGATCATCTTCCTCTAGCTCACCCAATCTGTAGCATCCTCCTTTGTCATACCAACAATCACTATACAACCATCTTGTAAATCTTTCGTTATACTACTGTCCTGTCCCCGACCCTCAGCTCTTCCTACTCCACCATGCCTACACTGTCTCTTTCACCTCTCTAGTGAATTGTCCATTGCTTTGAATGGTTGACTTCAAGTATTACCTTCACTACCTCATCTTCACTGTTACACCTGGACACCTACACCAGGAAATGCCGGACTAGAGCAGCACAGATACTGAAGGACCCGTCCCATCCTGGCAACAAACTGTTCCGGTAGAAGGTTCCGCATCATCCAAACAAGGACAGAGAGACTCAAGGGGAGCTTCTATCCCCAAGCCATCCAGGCCCTAAACCAGTAGGTAACGGCTGAAGTGTCTTGCCCAAGGACACAACGACCGAGACTGTCCGAGCCGGGACTCGAACAGGCAACCTTCCGATTACAAGATGAACATAGTGACAACAGACAAATATCCTATATGCCCACTCATTGTATTAAATTCATTGTATTGTTTTATTATTGGAGTAAATTTATAATAATTTCCAAATTAACTGGGGGCATTCTTCCATGGTCACATCCAAGTACATGCACAAACAACCTGCTGTGAGTCAACCATGGGTGACACACAACAGGATGTTATATGTTATTTACATATGATTTGCATATTGTTCCTAGAAAGAGCATTATGGGAATCAGCAGACCTGCCTCTCTACAATATCGACCTCATTGCTGTTAATAATCATTCCGAAAATAAGAGAGTTCTTGTCTTAGTGGAAACACATGAAGAAATATTAGTTCCAAAGAATAGATATAGCAGGAAGTACAACTACAACAAGACATCTCAGGAAGCTAACCTTCAAAGTAAGGCCTAAAAAAAGCCAAATTTTATAGACTGTGTCCACTTGTGCTACATCTCTTACACTACCACTACTAAAGATTAGAAAATTAATTAATGGAATACCTGATGTTAAACATTAACACAATAAATGGACTGGTTCTTATATAACACTTTTCTACTCTCACAAAGCACTGAAAACACACAACATGCCTCATTCATGCAAGCCCTTTTTTTATGCCTGCGTGTTGTCTATTGAACAATCAAACTCTGATGGAGTCCTCAGAAAGCAACATGGCATTAGTATCTTGCCCAAGGACACTTAGTATACAGACGTAGCAGCCAGGAATTGAACCACCAACCAACCAAACTTAGCGGATGGCCTGCTCTACCTCCTGAGCTACAGTATTTACATTTATATGTCTTCATATTACCAATTTTTTCTGCAAGAAAAGGACAAAAACCTGAATTAGATCTGTAACATAAAGACAGCCAAAGCATAGCCTACCTTTGCATGGTGCTGAGTCCGTTTTATCTGAGCAGAATCAGGAGCAGAGCTGATGTGCCAGCAGGGAAAAAACAAATGAGTAACTCTGAAAAGATTGTTTGGATCTTTCTAACATTTCATGTAAATTACTTTTAGAATAAAAAAGAGGAAGCATCAGCTGACAGAAAACTAAAAATATATTCATCTCTTCTTTCATGGACACACCAGTGACCAGCAAATACAGGCTTACATTAAATTAGTGAAACTTGCACTTCAAATTGCACTTAGTACTGGACACTGTATTTACATTCTTTAGAAACATTCAACACTAAGTTTTCTTTTTAGATGATACTTTTAATTTGATTTAATTTGAACCAATTTGTCATCAGAGGCCAAGTGTTGTATTTCACTGCTAGGACCCCCCAAAACAACAAAAAACCAAACAAACAATCAAATTAAGCATAAACTATGAAATTTTCAGTTTTGTATGTTTTGTGATTTTCTTCCTGTTATCAAGGTTATCAAGTTAATATTGAAGCCTGGAAGAACTTGTAAACATTTGGCAGTTTGTGATGATTATCTTCTCTTTGTGATTACAGGAGCTGCTCTTAGAATCTGACCTCAGCACCATACAGTGACAACAGACAAATAATCCTATATGCTCACTCTTTATACAAAATTTATTTGTTTGTTTTATTATTGGAATAAATTTATAATAATTCCCACATTAACTGGGGACATTCCTCCATGGTCACATTCAAGCCCATGCATAAACATCCTGCTGTGAGTCAAAAATGGGTGACACACAACAGGATGTTATATATTATTTACATATTAGTTGTATATTGTTCTTAGAAAGAGCAATATGGGAATCAGCAGACCTGCTTCTTCACAATATCGACCTCATTGCTGTTAATAATAATTCAGAAAATAATAAATAGTAATACATCTAAATATTAATAGGGTCAAGAGTTCTAGTCTTAGTGGAAACACAAGAAATATTAGTTCCAAAGAAGAGAAACAGCAGGAAGTACAACAAGACACCTCGGGGGTTTACCTTCCAAGTAAGACGGGAAAAGGCCGGAAAAGGCCAAATTTTATAGGTTGACTCCACTTATGCTGCATCTCTTACACTACCACTACTAAAAGTTATATTAATAATGGAATTCCTGATATTAAACATTAACATAATAAATGGACCGGTTCTTACGTAGCAGTTTTCTACTCTCACGGAGCACTGAAAGCACACGACATGCCTCATTCATGTAAGCCCTTTTTATATGCCTGCGTGTTGTCTATTGAACAATCAAACTCCGGTGGATTCCTCAAAAAGCAACACGGCATTATCTTGCCCAAGGACACTTGGTATGCAGATGTAGCAGCCAGGATTGAAGCACCAACCAACCTTCCAATTAGTGGATGACCTGCTCTACCTCCTGAGCTACAGTATTTAGATTTATATGTCTTTATATTACCAAGTAAATTTGTATGGAAGAAAAGGCCAAAACCTGAATTAGATCTTTAACATAAAGACAGCCAAAGCATAGCCTACTGGTGCTGAGTCCCTTTTATCTGAGCAGAATCAGGAGCAGAGCTGGGCCCTATTTCAGGAAGCCGGTTTAGTGCAAACTCTGAGTAAGTATACCCTGAGTTAACGAAAACTCTGGGTTTTCGGTTTCACAAAGCGAGTTTAGATTAATTCTGAGCGAGTTACTATGACGACACACTCCGTGAAGCTAACCTGCCCCCTAGCAGGTTTACTTCAACTAACCCTGACTTTCTCCGCCTCTTTGTCGGAAACCTGACTGTAGGAAGTGTCAGACATGGCGTGTCCCTTCCTTGAAGAGCCAGTAGATGTTGAAGCCCAAATTCTCCGCAGAGCTCTCCGCCGGGAGAGAGTGATTAGAGCGCGTTCAGACATTTTATCATTTCCTGATGATTTCCTGTGTGAACGTTACCGTTTTTCAGCACAATCTATCATTTATTTGAATAACATCCTCAGGCCTAATATTGCTCATGTGACACATCGCGGACATTCTCTCAGTTCTATACATATTATTTGTATTGCACTTCGGTTTTTTGCAAACGGGAGCTTTCTGTATGATATTGGTGACGCTGAGCACGTTTCCAAGGCTACCGTCTGTCGGGCAGTCAGGAATGTTACAGTTGCACTGAAACGTCTCCTGTACTCGTTTGTGGTGTTCCCCGGTCATAGACCCACAAGATTTATCAAAGAGGGATGCCACAAAATTGCAGGTATCAGGATGAACAAAACTTAATTCATGATGTGGTGATACTTGAACTACTACTTAAATTTTACATTTATGTTCACGGTTCCCAGGCGTGATTGGCTGTATAGATGGCACTCACATTCCAATCATTGCTCCCTCAGTAAATGAAGGAGACTATGTGAACAGGAAGTCTTTCCACAGCATTAATGTACAGGTACATAGTCCCCTGTAGCATTTCAAACTAACAAATTATTTCATTATAGTAATGGATGCCAATTTGTGTTCTCTGCACTGTGAAGATCATATGTGATGCTGCCAATATTATAACAAATGTGGAAGCCAAATGCTCAGCCTCTGTGAGTGGTGGTGGTGGAGGACCCCCACCTGTTTTTCGGGCCTCCGCTTTTTTTCTGTTGGCTATTGAAGGAAACGGTTTCCAGGGCCTAATCCGTGGATCGACTTCCTTCGAGGCGTGGACGTCTATCAGCAGAGAATGTACCTTCACCTATCAGCAGAGAATGTCCCTTAGTCTGTAACACAGTCAAATATATTCTCAAGTAATATTCAAGCATGCCATTCAGCGTGTTAGTACGAGCTCGGGAGCAGCTTGGGAGAACAAGAAAACAGAGACTGCTTCAGGTTGTCTTCCCAAAGTGACTCAACTTTATTCACAAGTACAACAGTTTATATAGAGGGAAAAATTCATGAGACAGCAGATTATCAGTTTAAACCAGTACAGACCAAGATAAGGGAGCGTCTTCCTGCCCTTGGGTGAAGAAGCATCCTTTGTATAGTTTATTAGTTCAGATACAATTGTGATTATCTCAGCGACATATTTTCAAGGCACAAAATAAAGAGTTCTTTCATTAGTGTATTCTGAAACAAACCATCTGGCCTTCAACAGGCGTCTCCTAAGAGATTTAGAAACTAATGTAGCTGAGGGAGTGATCTCTGTGGTATTTCAACCTTGTACCAGCCTGTGATTCTCACACATCAATTCTTGGGTCAAAGAGAAAAATAACTAAAACAAAGGGGCCTTATTGAATGACAGAGTTTTCCTGCATAATGTCACTATAAAACAATATCCAGTAAATGCTCCCATGGTACTAAAATACCTAACAGTTCCCCTCTTTTATTATTTTTTTAAAATAATAACTCAATATAAAGGAAAAATCACAAATGTAATAACGTAATATAAAAAGCAAATCATAAAATGTAATAGTTCACAACCTAATGTTCAATATACACATCGGAACATCATTGGTAACATCTGGCACATCCTCAGGATCAATTTGTGCTAATTGCAAATACATTGAAGTAGCTGTACTGGTAGCTATATGGGTTATAACGTGAGGAGTGTACTAGGTGGGTGTCTTGCCAAGTGGAGCATGAGGTATTGTCAGCAAAATGTGGCTTGCAGAAATGTGAACAGGGTTGCAGTTTACAATACAAAATAGTAAATAAAAATCCTAAGGTTAATGCAGTAGATATGATTAATAACCTAAATATATAAAAAAGACAGTTCTTTAGTTGTCTCCTGGCCTGGTCCGAGGTTCGAGAGACCCCGTATAAGCGTTGTGTGATGACAATGGGCATTTTATTTTTTCCATTATCAGGATGGAATGAGTCTATCTTTATCAGGTTAGACATTGTGTGGTACTCTAGGCTTTCTGTTCCTGCTGGATGTTCGAGTACCTTGTTGTTGTTCAGGTGGGGGATCAGAGGGCTTTCTGAGTCTTGGCTCTTTCAGGCGTTGTGTGTTAATCAGTGATTGTGTGTGTGTAGGTGTATTGAATCCGGGCGCTGGCTCGCCTGAGTCGTCATCTGTAGGTGTATTGAATCCGGGCGCTGGCTCGCCTGAGTCGTCATCTACTTGATCCGACGCCTTAGGTGGTTTGGTGGGGCTGGTCTTAACCCTGCTGGCATGAATCCACTGAGGTTGTCCGTCTGTGAGGATGCTGGTTCTCGTCACTGCAAGTACAGTCTGGGGGCTGGAACACGCGGCCTCCCCGAGTGCCCTTGGTTTTAGCGACTTCACCAACACCGCGTCTCCTGGTTTCCACGGATGGGTTGGATCTGTGGAAGGGAGAGGCTGAGAGAGACAAACTTTCTGATAGTTATTATTCAGTGTTTCTACCAGGTTATGAACATAGTCAGACAATGCAGTGTCTATGTCCCCTTCCAATAGCGGTGCCCCTCTGGAGGCTGACCATGGTGTTGGAAACGGTCTTCCCATGATTATTTCAAATGGAGATAATTTGGTTGCTGCGGATGGAGTCATTCTAATCTCGCAGAGGATTTGAGGAAGTAGTTTGATCCAGGTCATTCCTGTTTCTATCATTGCTTTAGTCAGGCGATTTTTTATGGTCCTATTCATTCTTTCTACAACTCCTGAACTCTGAGGATGGTATGGCACATGATATTTCCAGTCTATTGCTAGAGTTTTAGCACACTTTTGAATTACTTCTGATGTGAATGAAGGTCCTCTATCACTGTTAATTTGGTGAGGTATTCCAAATCTGGGTATTATTTCATTGCACAACTTTTGACAGACTACTTCTGCAGTTTCTTTTGATGTTGGGTAAGCTTCTACCCATTTACTAAATTGATCCACTATTACCAGTAAGTACTTGATGCTTCCTTGTGCTGTCATGTGTGTAAAATCAATTTGTAATGTATGAAATGGGAAATCTGGTTGTGGTAAATGCTGATGTTTTGCTTTTGAGCTACCTACATTAGTTCGTGCACATGTTAGACAGGTTGCTAATATGCGTTTTACTGCGTGTGATGTTTTCTCAATTACAAATCTTGATTTTATTGCTCCTATTACCCCTCTTTGTCCGACATGACTCACACCGTGAAAATGGCGGACAAGGATTGGCAGTAGTGAAGATGGGAGGGCAATCAAACCCTCAAGGTTTTTGTATAAGCCGTCTCTGTTATCTAAGGTACAATCATTACTTTCCCAGTAAGTGTAATCTGAGGCAGAGGCCTGCTCTTGTATGAATTTTAGGTCAACATTTGTTTCTAAATAGTCTGGGAGTATGACAAGTGGCAGCTGTAAAGGCAAAGATAATACTTCCTTTCTGGGTGGTTGCTGTGAGGCAGCAGCTGCTTTCGCGATCACGTCTGCAAGAGCATTTCCCACTACTTCGTCTGTGTCAGCCGTGCTGTGCCCCTTCGTTTTAACAACTGCAATTGCCGATGGCAGCTGTATAGCCTGCAAAAGTCTTTGAACAAGATCAGAGTTAGCGATTGATTTTCCATCAGCAGATGTGAATCCTCTTTGTCTCCACAATGTGCCAAAGTCATGCACCACACCGAATGCATAACGGCTATCAGTGTAAATTGTTACCCGCTTATCCACATGTAGCTCACAGGCGCGTATTAAAGCCATGAGCTCTGCTTTTTGTGCTGAGTGAAATGGTAATGAGTGAGCCTCTAGTATGATGTCAGGCAATGTCACCACCGAATAGCCACAAAGAAATGAGTTGTCATTTGGTTTTGAACAGGACCCGTCCACATAAACAATGACTGAGTCTGGGATTGGTGTCTGCTCTAAGTCTGGGCGTGGTGCTGTGGATTCCTGTATACGTGTCATACAATCATGATCGTCAGGGTCGTCTGAACCATCCTGTCGGTCAGAGGAACACAGCATACGAATAAGTAAGTGTGCTGGCGAATTGGGTGTGCTGCTTGCTTTTATAGTGAGATTTGCTGTTGAAGTCAGTGTAGCTTCATAACCTGAGCGACGTTGTGCGGTCATATGTTGTGTAGTTATGTTTGCTAGAATGGTCGTGACCTGGTGATTGGTGTGTAGAATAGTGTCATGTGAGAGTGTGAGCTTCTCGCAGTCCCTTATCATGATAGAGCAAGCCGCTACTGCTCTCAGGCAGGCCGGCATCCCCTGAACTACTGCTGGCAGCACCTTTGAGTAGAAGGCTACTGGACGGTAGCCACAGCCATGCTCTTGGGCCAGTACACCTGCACAGGTTGTGCCGTTCTCTGTGACGTACAGGTGGAACGGTAAGTGGTAGTCAGGCAGACCCAAACAAGGGGCGGAGGTCAGCGCTCCCTGTAATGCATTGAAAGAGGCAGTCATTTCTGTTGACCACAGTATTCGAGGAGGCTTGTCTTTTTTGCAGCATTCACGCAGAATGTGGTCATGAAAAGAACAGTCTGGTATCCACTGTCTGCAATAGTTCACCATGCCTAGGAAAGACAGCATTTCCTTCTGTGTAGTGGGCTTAGGGACAGAGGTCACAGCTTTGACCCTGTCTGTAGTCATGGAACGTTGTCCGTGAGACAGTGTAAATCCCAAATATTGAACAGAAGTCTGACAGTACTGCATTTTCTTTGCTGACGCTTTGTGGCCAGTCTGTTGGAGGTGCTGGAGTAGCATGTGTGTGGCAGTTTGACATAGTTTTTCACTTTCAGAACAGAGGAGGAGATCATCCACGTACTGTATCAGGGTACAGCCCTCTGGAGGAATGAAGCCGTCCAGGGTAGCACGTACCACCATTGAGAAAGCCGCAGGGCTGTCTACCATGCCTTGGGGTAAGCGAGTCCATGTGTACTGCTTATCTCTATGTGTAAAAGCAAATATCGGCTGTGTGTCCTCATGCACAGGCACTGAGAAAAAGGCGGAGCACAAATCCACCACAGTAAAATGTGTAGCTGTTGCTGGAATAGCTGTCAGTATGCTGGGAACGTCTGGGACGAGAGGTGGCAGAGGCAGAATGACTGCATTAATTTGCCTTAAGTCTTGTGTGAAACGCCATACGCCAGGTTTGTTAGGCTTTGGCACAGGATTGACAGGAGTGTTATATGGAGATACTGTGGGCTTTATTACTCCAGCTGTCAATAAATCTCCTATGATGATGTCTAGGGCTGCGGCTTTTTCAGCGGAAATGGGATATTGCTTGACATATACCGGCTTGTTGTGTGTCAGCTGAGCGTGATAAGGTGTACAGTCAATAAATCCTACATCATTCTCACCTCTTGACCATAATGTCATGTTTTGATATTCAGCTGGCAATGTGACAGCAGAGATAGTACAGTGTATGGGGTAGGTTAGATCTATGTGTCGACATGGTGCAGTAATGTCATAGCCTATGTCTGAGTTATGTGACAAAACCACTGTTTGGCCTTCACTGGTGTGAGCAGTTATCATGTTGTTGAACAGTGTGAGAGAAACAAATATGTGGCTTCCAGGCGTGGGATTACCTGGTAGTGGTGTCTGTACACGTGTTTGGCACAGTGTGTGACGTGGGGTACCAGTCAGATGGATATTGAGTTCATTCTCTGCTGAGGGGTCCAGCTGACACAGAGGCTGTTCCTTCTCCATGGTGTCGGTGCATAGGGCAGAGAAAACATAGCTGTTATCAGTATCTGCAAACATTTCACCCTTTGTGTTAAATGAAATACACAAGTTCATTTTTGCCATTAAATCTCTGCCTAATAGATTCACAGGCGAGTTTGGAATAATTATGAATGGATGATATGTAATTTCATCTGGTTTTGGGCCCCAGCGTGTCTTTAGAGAATGAGTTTTGGGGCATTGCACTAGAGTTCCGTTTATTCCCATGGTGTTGATGCACACAGAGGAAACAGGCCCACTATAGAATTTTCCAGACAGTGAACTTTTAGTGGCTCCACTGTCAACTAAAAAGGAATAAATCTTTTCACCTATCTCTATATCTAACATGGGCAAGCTTTCTGTGTTACGGGACAATTGCAAATGCAGCATCGTGTGTAGTGCTTCACACTGTCCCTCATCCTCACCTGGGCCTCCCTATTGTTGGTCCATCCTTTCGTTATCATATGGGTGGGGATTAAAATGTGGATTATAAGGTTGCTGCCTAAGTGCAAAGGGGCCATTATTTTGATGTGATTCCTGTCTGCGTTGCCAGTTACCTTGTCTGTAAGAGCTCTGCTGACGCCTAGTGGCAGGAGCTGGTCCTGTGTTTTGTGGTTGAGACCCACGTGCTGCTGATTTGCATTCCCTCCTCCAGTGCCCTATTTTTCCACAATAAAAACATACATCTCCATTCCTATCTCTCCTTCTGAAATCTCCTTGCTGCACTTGTTGAGGGGGCGGGGCCCCTGCATACATCATTTTTTCACTTTCCTCTGAACCTTCAACATCAAAATTCAACATCATCTTAACAGTTTTAGCCTTCGTGCTGTTGGGAAAAAGATCTGCACCAGCTTTTGTTTTGACAAGTGTGATAAAGTTCTTTATTTTCATGTCATAGAGATTATCAGTGGCAGTCAGCTTCAATAGTTGTGAACATTCTGGATGAATATTGTTTAAGAATGTTGTTATGAAAATCTGATCATTTCCTCCTTCAGGCATGCATGCCTCATTAGTCCAGCAGTGTGTGAAACGTTTCATAAAAACTAGAATGGATTCATCTGGCTCTTGCTTGCACATGGTTACTGCATTTAAATCAATTTTATCTCTAGACATTGTGAGCAGAAATTTCTTTAGATTTTGAAAAAAGGCTGTGATTTTGTCATCGTTTATCCACAAAAACGAGGTGGTGTTAGCTGCTTGGTCATTTTTAGGGTCTAGTTCCTCTACTTCTTCAATAAGCTGAGATTCAGTCACACCTGGGATTCGTTGACATAATATATATCTATAATCAGGCCCACCCAAGTGGTGGTATCTGGTACTTCTCTGTAATGCAGAAACAAAGGCTGTAGGATTTTTTAGAGGATCGGGAAGTTCTTTAATGGTTGCTGCTAACTCTGAAATTTTAGGGGGTTGAATGCAACACATGTCCCCTACTATCATGAACGGGAGGGAGGGGCTGACGTCATTAAATTGTGATCCCTGCTTTTCTTTATAACGGGTGTTTTTGTGGGGGCCCTCTTGAGTTTTTTTTCTCTTTTCTTTGCTTTAAGTAGTTCCTTATTAAATTTCTGGTGTTAGTTATTGCTTTTGGCACAGTTAAACCATTCGCTACTCTAGCATGGCGCTGAACATGATTATCTATGACAGAAACGGCTTGCTGCAGTTCAGCTTCCGTACGTTCAGTTAAAGGGTCTTTCATGATTTCCTCACACTCTGCCATTAACTGTTTTGTTTGCTTTTTATGTTCCTGTAACTCTTTTTCTCGTTCAGTGTATTCTCGTTCCTGTCTTTGATCTAGGTTAAACCAGTCATCTTCTTCTGATTTAGGTGTCATTTCAGTGCCTTCCTCACTCCTCTGTGATTCTGCTGTTACATCAGGATATACGCGCTGGTGACGTGCAGCCGCCGCAGCAGCTATTAATTCTGTGTTTTCATCATAAGGCGGCGGAGCCGTAGGTTGAACGGATGGGCATATAAGGCTAGTTTTTTCTGCAGTGGATTTACTAGAGTCTACATTGGCTTGATTTAAAGCATTTACGTCTGGCTCGGGTCCCTTTTTCCATAGCGGTAGCATGCGATTGATTACTTCACGACATTCTATCATATATTTTTTACAGGACTTTTTAATCAGCCTACTTTCCTTATCACAAATAGTATTTAACATTTCTACTGACCTGTTTTCTGGCGATAATCGTTCGGGATAGGGCTCCGGAAATACATTAGGATGCATTAAACTTATAGTTCTTAAGTTCGAGACGAAATCAGTCACGTAAGCACTTCCGCATGTTCTGGATACGTAATCATGGAAGTCTTCATTGATTCGCGAGCGTGGGTTAAACGTAACCGGAAGTGGGAGTCGTACTGAGCCGCTATTTGTGATTTTATATTTTATTTTTTTCGGTTTTACAGTTAATTTTGATTTTTTATCGGACCCGTCTAAGGTCTTTGAATTATTCTGACCCATGGTCAGTGATTTCCAGAGGGGTTTAGACGCTTGAAGGATTTAAGTTAGTTTTTTTTTTGCTGTGGCACACCTGAGGTTACTTGATTTTTTGCTAGCAATTTTATCTTTTTAGTGAGCAACTTCTCACTTTTTAACGAGCAACTTCTCGTTTTATGACCCCAGGCAACTTCCTGTGTCCTTTCTGCTGGTGAGCAACTTCTTAGTTTATGACAGCAGGCAACTTCCTGTGTCCTTTCTGCTTTAATTTACAAACAACAGGCAACTTCCTGTGTTTCTATGTGGGCCACTAACAAAGGCTCCTCAGCGTATCCCACTTGTTACTATGTGGGCCACTGAAGAAGGCCTCGTCAGCGTATCCCGTTTCTATGTGGATCACTGAGAAAGGCATAACACAGTCTTATAAAAATAAAAAGACACGTGCCTACCTTCGTCAGGATCCCACTTCTGACACCAAAATTGAAGGAAACGGTTTCCAGGGCCTAATCCGTGGATCGACTTCCTTCGAGGCGTGGACGTCTATCAGCAGAGAATGTACCTTCACCTATCAGCAGAGAATGTCCCTTAGTCTGTAACACAGTCAAATATATTCTCAAGTAATATTCAAGCATGCCATTCAGCGTGTTAGTACGAGCTCGGGAGCAGCTTGGGAGAACAAGAAAACAGAGACTGCTTCAGGTTGTCTTCCCAAAGTGACTCAACTTTATTCACAAGTACAACAGTTTATATAGAGGGAAAAATTCATGAGACAGCAGATTATCAGTTTAAACCAGTACAGACCAAGATAAGGGAGCGTCTTCCTGCCCTTGGGTGAAGAAGCATCCTTTGTATAGTTTATTAGTTCAGATACAATTGTGATTATCTCAGCGACATATTTTCAAGGCACAAAATAAAGAGTTCTTTCATTAGTGTATTCTGAAACAAACCATCTGGCCTTCAACAGGCGTCTCCTAAGAGATTTAGAAACTAATGTAGCTGAGGGAGTGATCTCTGTGGTATTTCAACCTTGTACCAGCCTGTGATTCTCACACATCAATTCTTGGGTCAAAGAGAAAAATAACTAAAACAAAGGGGCCTTATTGAATGACAGAGTTTTCCTGCATAATGTCACTATAAAACAATATCCAGTAAATGCTCCCATGGTACTAAAATACCTAACAGCTATAACGGGTCACATCTGAGCATACAGAGTAAGCAAATATGTACTTGTAATGTGCTCAGATAATTTCAATAAGTGCTTACAGAGGGGAAATTAATGTAGCCTCTAACTGCAATTGATTTACATCGGACAAACAGACCAAGCACTATGGCTCATAATACAATTACACCTTACCTGTTTGGACTATATTTTTATATTTCATTTTTACTTGCTGCCAGGAACGTTTGGGGCCTGTTGGATTGCACCTGCGCTCACATCACATCACAAAATAAAATGTATAAAATAAAAAAGAAAATATAATAAAATAACGTGTTAAATGGGTGGAAATCCCTAGATCAATGTTTAAATTAACACTCACGCATTGACTCTGTCGGCTTTGTTTTGCCATGCATGCTCCCTTTCTTTTGCAGCTGAGGCTGTGTTACTTTTTTTCCGCGGAATTTACGTGTTATCGGCATATACTGCCATCAGAATTTCGGCCTCAAGCGCTGTAAAATACATTGACCGCGCCTTCTTTCCCTCCGTCTCCATGGTGACTCGCTTAATCTGTGCTCCACTAATCAGGGCTTTATGTATCCTCGTGCGCGCGCTTAACTTGGGGTTAAAGCAACTCCGCGTTGATTGAACTAATTGTTATCAGCCTTTCTGAAACCGAATATTCCGAGTTGGACAGTTCGGGGTTACTCAACCCCGAGTATCGTTTTTCACTCTGAGTTTTCTGAACCGGCTTCCTGAAATAGGGCCCTGATGTGCCAGCAGGGAAAAAACAAATGAGTAACTCTGAAAAGATTGTTTGGATCTTTCTGGCATTTCATGTAAATTACTTTTAGAATAAAAAAGAGGAAGCATCAGCTGACAGAAAACTAAAAATATATTCATCTCTTCTTTCATGGACACACCAGTGACCAGCAAATACAGGCTGACATTAAATTAGTGAAACTTGGACTTAAGATTGCACTTAGTACTGGACACTGTATTTACATTCTATAGAAACATTCAGCACTAAGTTTCTTTTTAGATGATACTTTTAATTTGATTTAATTTAAGCCAATTTGTCATCAGAGGCTAAGTGCTGTATTTCACTGCTAGGACCCCCCAAAACAACAAAAAACCAAACAAACAATCAAATTAAGCATAAACTATGAAATTTTCAGTTTTGTATGTTTTGTGATTTTCTTCCTGTTATCAAGGTTATCAAGTTAATATTGAAGCCTGGAAGAACTTGTAAACATTTGGCAGTTTGTGATGATTATCTTCTCTTTGTGATTACAGGAGCTGCTCTTAGAATCTGACCTCAGCACCATACAGTGACAACAGACAAATAATCCTATATGCTCACTCTTTATACAAAATTTATTTGTTTGTTTTATTATTGGAATAAATTTATAATAATTCCCACATTAACTGGGGACATTCCTCCATGGTCACATTCAAGCCCATGCATAAACATCCTGCTGTGAGTCAAAAATGGGTGACACACAACAGGATGTTATATATTATTTACATATTAGTTGTATATTGTTCTTAGAAAGAGCAATATGGGAATCAGCAGACCTGCTTCTTCACAATATCGACCTCATTGCTGTTAATAATAATTCAGAAAATAATAAATAGTAATACATCTAAATATTAATAGGGTCAAGAGTTCTAGTCTTAGTGGAAACACAAGAAATATTAGTTCCAAAGAAGAGAAACAGCAGGAAGTACAACAAGACACCTCGGGGGTTTACCTTCCAAGTAAGACGGGAAAAGGCCGGAAAAGGCCAAATTTTATAGGTTGACTCCACTTATGCTGCATCTCTTACACTACCACTACTAAAAGTTATATTAATAATGGAATTCCTGATATTAAACATTAACATAATAAATGGACCGGTTCTTACGTAGCAGTTTTCTACTCTCACGGAGCACTGAAAGCAAACGACATGCCTCATTCATGTAAGCCCTTTTTATATGCCTGCGTGTTGTCTATTGAACAATCAAACTCCGGTGGATTCCTCAAAAAGCAACACGGCATTATCTTGCCCAAGGACACTTGGTATGCAGATGTAGCAGCCAGGATTGAAGCACCAACCAACCTTCCAATTAGTGGATGACCTGCTCTACCTCCTGAGCTACAGTATTTAGATTTATATGTCTTTATATTACCAAGTAAATTTGTATGGAAGAAAAGGCCAAAACCTGAATTAGATCTTTAACATAAAGACAGCCAAAGCATAGCCTACCTTTGCATGGTGCTGAGTCCCTTTTATCTGAGCAGAATCAGGAGCAGAGCTGGGCCCTATTTCAGGAAGCCGGTTTAGTGCAAACTCTGAGTAAGTATACCCTGAGTTAACGAAAACTCTGGGTTTTCGGTTTCACAAAGCGAGTTTAGATTAATTCTGAGCGAGTTACTATGACGACACACTCCGTGAAGCTAACCTGCCCCCTAGCAGGTTTACTTCAACTAACCCTGACTTTCTCCGCCTCTTTGTCGGAAACCTGACTGTAGGAAGTGTCAGACATGGCGTGTCCCTTCCTTGAAGAGCCAGTAGATGTTGAAGCCCAAATTCTCCGCAGAGCTCTCCGCCGGGAGAGAGTGATTAGAGCGCGTTCAGACATTTTATCATTTCCTGATGATTTTCTGTGTGAACGTTACCGTTTTTCAGCACAATCTATCATTTATTTGAATAACATCCTCAGGCCTAATATTGCTCATGTGACACATCGCGGACATTCTCTCAGTTCTATACATATTATTTGTATTGCACTTCGGTTTTTTTGCAAACGGGAGCTTTCTGTATGATATTGGTGACGCTGAGCACGTTTCCAAGGCTACCGTCTGTCGGGCAGTCAGGAATGTTACAGTTGCACTGAAACGTCTCCTGTACTCGTTTGTGGTGTTCCCCGGTCATAGACCCACAAGATTTATCAAAGAGGGATGCCACAAAATTGCAGGTATCAGGATGAACAAAACTTAATTCATGATGTGGTGATACTTGAACTACTACTTAAATTTTACATTTATGTTCACGGTTCCCAGGCGTGATTGGCTGTATAGATGGCACTCACATTCCAATCATTGCTCCCTCAGTAAATGAAGGAGACTATGTGAACAGGAAGTCTTTCCACAGCATTAATGTACAGGTACATAGTCCCCTGTAGCATTTCAAACTAACAAATTATTTCATTATAGTAATGGATGCCAATTTGTGTTCTCTGCACTGTGAAGATCATATGTGATGCTGCCAATATTATAACAAATGTGGAAGCCAAATGCTCAGCCTCTGTGAGTGGTGGTGGTGGAGGACCCCCACCTGTTTTTCGGGCCTCCGCTTTTTTTCTGTTGGCTATAACGGGTCACATCTGAGCATACAGAGTAAGCAAATATGTACTTGTAATGTGCTCAGATAATTTCAATAAGTGCTTACAGAGGGGAAATTAATGTAGCCTCTAACTGCAATTGATTTACATCGGACAAACAGACCAAGCACTATGGCTCATAATACAATTACACCTTACCTGTTTGGACTATATTTTTATATTTCATTTTTACTTGCTGCCAGGAACGTTTGGGGCCTGTTGGGTTGCACCTGCGCTCACATCACATCACAAAATAAAATGTATAAAATAAAAAAGAAAATATAATAAAATAACGTGTTAAATGGGTGGAAATCCCTAGATCAATGTTTAAATTAACACTCACGCATTGACTCTGTCGGCTTTGTTTTGCCATGCATGCTCCCTTTCTTTTGCAGCTGAGGCTGTGTTACTTTTTTTTCCGCGGAATTTACGTGTTATCGGCATATACTGCCATCAGAATTTCGGCCTCAAGCGCTGTAAAATACATTGACCGCGCCTTCTTTCCCTCCGTCTCCATGGTGACTCGCTTAATCTGTGCTCCACTAATCAGGGCTTTATGTATCCTCGTGCGCGCGCTTAACTTGGGGTTAAAGCAACTCTGCGTTGATTGAACTAATTGTTATCAGCCTTTCTGAAACCGAATATTCCGAGTTGGACAGTTCGGGGTTACTCAACCCCGAGTATCGTTTTTCACTCTGAGTTTTCTGAACCGGCTTCCTGAAATAGGGCCCTGATGTGCCAGCAGGGAAAAAACAAATGAGTAACTCTGAAAAGATTGTTTGGATCTTGCTGGCATTTCATGTAAATTACTTTTAGAATAAAAAAGAGGAAGCATCAGCTGACAGAAAACTAAAAATATATTCATCTCTTCTTTCATGGACACACCAGTGACCAGCAAATACAGGCTGACATTAAATTAGTGAAACTTGGACTTAAGATTGCACTTAGTACTGGACACTGTATTTACATTCTATAGAAACATTCAGCACTAAGTTTCTTTTTAGATGATACTTTTAATTTGATTTAATTTAAGCCAATTTGTCATCAGAGGCTAAGTGCTGTATTTCACTGCTAGGACCCCCCAAAACAACAAAAAACCAAACAAACAATCAAATTAAGCATAAACTATGAAATTTTCAGTTTTGTATGTTTTGTGATTTTCTTCCTGTTATCAAGGTTATCAAGTTAATATTGAAGCCTGGAAGAACTTGTAAACATTTGGCAGTTTGTGATGATTATCTTCTCTTTGTGATTACAGGAGCTGCTCTTAGAATCTGACCTCAGCACCATACAGTGACAACAGACAAATAATCCTATATGCTCACTCTTTATACAAAATTTATTTGTTTGTTTTATTATTGGAATAAATTTATAATAATTCCCACATTAACTGGGGACATTCCTCCATGGTCACATTCAAGCCCATGCATAAACATCCTGCTGTGAGTCAAAAATGGGTGACACACAACAGGATGTTATATATTATTTACATATTAGTTGTATATTGTTCTTAGAAAGAGCAATATGGGAATCAGCAGACCTGCTTCTTCACAATATCGACCTCATTGCTGTTAATAATAATTCAGAAAATAATAAATAGTAATACATCTAAATATTAATAGGGTCAAGAGTTCTAGTCTTAGTGGAAACACAAGAAATATTAGTTCCAAAGAAGAGAAACAGCAGGAAGTACAACAAGACACCTCGGGGGTTTACCTTCCAAGTAAGACGGGAAAAGGCCGGAAAAGGCCAAATTTTATAGGTTGACTCCACTTATGCTGCATCTCTTACACTACCACTACTAAAAGTTATATTAATAATGGAATTCCTGATATTAAACATTAACATAATAAATGGACCGGTTCTTACGTAGCAGTTTTCTACTCTCACGGAGCACTGAAAGCACACGACATGCCTCATTCATGTAAGCCCTTTTTATATGCCTGCGTGTTGTCTATTGAACAATCAAACTCCGGTGGATTCCTCAAAAAGCAACACGGCATTATCTTGCCCAAGGACACTTGGTATGCAGATGTAGCAGCCAGGATTGAAGCACCAACCAACCTTCCAATTAGTGGATGACCTGCTCTACCTCCTGAGCTACAGTATTTAGATTTATATGTCTTTATATTACCAAGTAAATTTGTATGGAAGAAAAGGCCAAAACCTGAATTAGATCTTTAACATAAAGACAGCCAAAGCATAGCCTACTGGTGCTGAGTCCCTTTTATCTGAGCAGAATCAGGAGCAGAGCTGGGCCCTATTTCAGGAAGCCGGTTTAGTGCAAACTCTGAGTAAGTATACCCTGAGTTAACGAAAACTCTGGGTTTTCGGTTTCACAAAGCGAGTTTAGATTAATTCTGAGCGAGTTACTATGACGACACACTCCGTGAAGCTAACCTGCCCCCTAGCAGGTTTACTTCAACTAACCCTGACTTTCTCCGCCTCTTTGTCGGAAACCTGACTGTAGGAAGTGTCAGACATGGCGTGTCCCTTCCTTGAAGAGCCAGTAGATGTTGAAGCCCAAATTCTCCGCAGAGCTCTCCGCCGGGAGAGAGTGATTAGAGCGCGTTCGGACATTTTATCATTTCCTGATGATTTTCTGTGTGAACGTTACCGTTTTTCAGCACAATCTATCATTTATTTGAATAACATCCTCAGGCCTAATATTGCTCATGTGACACATCGCGGACATTCTCTCAGTTCTATACATATTATTTGTATTGCACTTCGGTTTTTTTGCAAACGGGAGCTTTCTGTATGATATTGGTGACGCTGAGCACGTTTCCAAGGCTACCGTCTGTCGGGCAGTCAGGAATGTTACAGTTGCACTGAAACGTCTCCTGTACTCGTTTGTGGTGTTCCCCGGTCATAGACCCACAAGATTTATCAAAGAGGGATGCCACAAAATTGCAGGTATCAGGATGAACAAAACTTAATTCATGATGTGGTGATACTTGAACTACTACTTAAATTTTACATTTATGTTCACGGTTCCCAGGCGTGATTGGCTGTATAGATGGCACTCACATTCCAATCATTGCTCCCTCAGTAAATGAAGGAGACTATGTAAACAGGAAGTCTTTCCACAGCATTAATGTACAGGTACATAGTCCCCTGTAGCATTTCAAACTAACAAATTATTTCATTATAGTAATGGATGCCAATTTGTGTTCTCTGCACTGTGAAGATCATATGTGATGCTGCCAATATTATAACAAATGTGGAAGCCAAATGCTCAGCCTCTGTGAGTGGTGGTGGTGGAGGACCCCCACCTGTTTTTCGGGCCTCCGCTTTTTTTCTGTTGGCTATAACGGGTCACATCTGAGCATACAGAGTAAGCAAATATGTACTTGTAATGTGCTCAGATAATTTCAATAAGTGCTTACAGAGGGGAAATTAATGTAGCCTCTAACTGCAATTGATTTACATCGGACAAACAGACCAAGCACTATGGCTCATAATACAATTACACCTTACCTGTTTGGACTATATTTTTATATTTCATTTTTACTTGCTGCCAGGAACGTTTGGGGCCTGTTGGGTTGCACCTGCGCTCACATCACATCACAAAATAAAATGTATAAAATAAAAAAGAAAAGAAAATATAATAAAATAACGTGTTAAATGGGTGGAAATCCCTAGATCAATGTTTAAATTAACACTCACGCATTGACTCTGTCGGCTTTGTTTTGCCATGCATGCTCCCTTTCTTTTGCAGCTGAGGCTGTGTTACTTTTTTTCCGCGGAATTTACGTGTTATCGGCATATACTGCCATCAGAATTTCGGCCTCAAGCGCTGTAAAATACATTGACCGCGCCTTCTTTCCCTCCGTCTCCATGGTGACTCGCTTAATCTGTGCTCCACTAATCAGGGCTTTATGTATCCTCGTGCGCGCGCTTAACTTGGGGTTAAAGCAACTCCGCGTTGATTGAACTAATTGTTATCAGCCTTTCTGAAACCGAATATTCCGAGTTGGACAGTTCGGGGTTACTCAACCCCGAGTATCGTTTTTCACTCTGAGTTTTCTGAACCGGCTTCCTGAAATAGGGCCCTGATGTGCCAGCAGGGAAAAAACAAATGAGTAACTCTGAAAAGATTGTTTGGATCTTGCTGGCATTTCATGTAAATTACTTTTAGAATAAAAAAGAGGAAGCATCAGCTGACAGAAAACTAAAAATATATTCATCTCTTCTTTCATGGACACACCAGTGACCAGCAAATACAGGCTGACATTAAATTAGTGAAACTTGGACTTAAGATTGCACTTAGTACTGGACACTGTATTTACATTCTATAGAAACATTCAGCACTAAGTTTCTTTTTAGATGATACTTTTAATTTGATTTAATTTAAGCCAATTTGTCATCAGAGGCTAAGTGCTGTATTTCACTGCTAGGACCCCCCAAAACAACAAAAAACCAAACAAACAATCAAATTAAACATAACCTATGAAATTTTCAGTTTTGTATGTTTTGTGATTTTCTTCCTGTTATCAAGGTTATCAAGTTAATATTGAAGCCTGGAAGAACTTGTAAACAACGTGTATCTCAACCTGTGTATTGGTTTATCATTTTCTTTTTAAATAACTATGAACAGAAAATATTTTTATTAGTTTATTAGTTTTAATTTTTGCATTGTAAATGATGAATAACAACAAAATGCCTGAATTTGATGCCAGGACAGATCTGTGAGATATAGGAACCTGGTACTGTTTTTTAAACTTGAATTCAAGCCACCATCGCAAATCAGGTGTAGATATATAGACCAACCATACATTTACTGACTGTTTGTTTGTTACTTCAAGCCCTGTGTCAGGATGGTGACCTGTCCAGGGTGTACCTGACCTCTCGCTCTATGGTAGCTGGGATATGCTCCAGTCTTTTTTAATGGGAGACGAACATGCCCTTAAAACAAGAGTTGCAGTTTTGTAAGATTATGAAACGCTTTCAGAGACAATAGCCAACTGTGGCCACAAGATGGTAGTAATGTAAAGGCTCATTAATGCAAATGTCTAAAAAGCCAAATACATGGCAGCAACCCACTGGTGCCTGAGTAATTCAGGAACTGTTGATCTACTGGGATGTTTCCTTTGTGGAAAAAGTATCCAGTGAGCATCAATTCTCTGAAGAAAATGCCTTGTTGATGGCAGAGATCAGAGCAGAATGGAGGGATATTACATAATTACTGTTCTGTAATTATTACCCCCGAAATTAGATAGTCAAAAAAAACAAGTTTTCTGTCATTCAATTGTTTTTATAATACTAAATTCATTCCAGAGTGTAGTATAGAAGGGAAGGAGGTTTGTATTAAGAGCAAAGGATATAAAAACACAGCTAAGTCTAAAACTTTTTACCCTTCACATTTTCTAAAGCCTATGTTGGCTACATTGGAGTCTGTTTCGGACTGTTTGACACCCCTGCCTTACTCCATGGGTAATTGACTACCTCAAAAACATCCCATAATATGTTAGCCTTCAGGACTGTGTGTCCCAGGTGGAGGCCCTCTCAGCGGACGGTGCTCTCTCTCTTCCTCTTTAACCTCTACACACCAAACTTAAGATACAACACCTCTAACTGTGACCTCCAGAAGTTCTCAGATGATACAGCCATCACTGGATGTGCATCTCAGGGGAATGATCTGGAGTATAGGAAGGGCAGGAACAGACTTTGTCATCTGGTATTCATTCATGGTTTGGACATCAAGGTTGTGGAAAGGTACTTTAAAAGGAACCACTGGGTTTATACACGAGGGTAACAACATTGTCAGAACTCATTGATGAAACAGTTCCTTTTATTTGATCTTCTAGTAGAAACTCTTCTAGCTGCATAATTGCTCTTGTGAAAAAGGACAAGAAAATATTAGGTTGTTGTAAAGACTTTCATTATTTTCATACCACAAACTGTCTTAAATACCTTAAAATCTCAACTCTCTGTCGTTCACTCTTACATACATATTTGATCAAAGAGTTTTCAAAAGTATTAAACTCCAAAAGGGTAAAAACAATCAAAAAAACTATGCTATGATTTGGAACGAATGAGTTTACTTGATAGCGTCATCAAGGCTTCCCTTTTTAAGAATGTTGTCTACATGGTTCACACAGCAACAGGAATCATCTGTAAAATAAAAGAATTAAAATATATGCACATTTTCACTAAATTCAAGTTGATTGAGTCCTACAGAATCTGTCACATTTCCACCTGAAAACTTTGGTACATTCTGATTTACTTGTGTTACAGAAGAACAAAGATCTGTAGGTGCGACATTTCACCCTGAAGCATGGAAACAACAGCCTTCGGACAAAATGAAAGCAGCCTACCTTTCTGACACTGATCCTCGCAGGAACTCTGACCTCCTGAACTTTGATCTTCCATTGTGTTCAGTCTGTTTTTGGGGGAGGACATGCAGAGGGTTGGTGTGACACAAAAAACACCAGCCACCAGAGAAGCCAGCACTTCATCCTGTATAGTGGACAGAAATGATTCGAAAAAATTAAAATGGTAGATGATGCCTGATGAGGTTTAAGTTTTATTGAGCTATAATAGAACATAAAACCTTTTAATTTAAGAGACAAATTTGTGGAAGGTCTGTGGGCTTTAAGACCACTTTAAACTCTATGATGCATGCCTCCCCTGAGGTCTTCTTCTTTACTCTCTCCCTAGCAGCTCCATGTTCAACATCCTTTGTGTAACATATCCACTATCCCTCCACATGGCCAAAGTATCCCATCCTTGCCTCTCTAACTTTGTCTCCAAACAGCTCACACTGATCTGTCCCACTGATAGATCTGTTTTTAATCGTGTCTATTCTGGTCACTCCCAATGAAAATCGTAACAGCTTCAACTCTGCAACCTTCAGTTCTGCCTTCTGTCATTTTGCTGGTGCCTCCAAACTACACATCAAATCTAGTCACACTACATTCTTGTAAACCTTCAGTTTCACTTGGTGCAATCGATCTATCACAACCCCCCCCCTGACAATGAAATAAATAAAAATTGGCCCTGACATTTTTAGTTGGTTAAAACAGCATATGGTCCAGTTAAGTGTGCACACTATTTGTGCAACAAAAAAAAATAATTATATATATAAAATATCACATCCATACACATAATATGTATATTGATACTAAAACAGTATTTCTTTCTAATCATGTTGGTACACCTGTTGGGTTAGGACATCTCAGTTTCACTGCAGTGCAGCATGTGACACTTGAAAACTGCACATCTGCTATTAATTTTATTTCCCTTCTTTCTTAGTTATGTCCATATTAATTATACCTTGCCCCGCCTCACTGTTTCTGGGGCTGCTTTCCCTCCTAGAGTACTTCTTGGTAGCACTAGAAACAGCACCCTCTTGTGTCAGCAGGGCTTACTTGGCACATTTTTCTTTGACTATTTCTTTTTTCTTTTTCTATTTCTCTTTCAACATTTTAGCTTTTCTTTGTCCATCTGTATCAACCACTTCAATACTAAACGTTGTTCTACAAGGTGCACAAACAAATAGGGAAGGTATGGGAGGGGCCCGTTACATTAAGAGATTTGATTGGACAGTGTCAGCAATGGAAATTAACAAATGGTCTGCTGTCACCGCTCACAGGGCCTGTGTAATAATATTGACAACGAAAAAGAAATATTGGCATATCGGCCCACAGGTACATTAGCAGCCTTCAAGAGTACTGGAAACCTGAGGCCATACATACCACCAGGAACTGCACGTCTATCCCAGCAGAAGTAGGGAGGCCCAAGAAGAAGTCCAAGCAGCCCTGGACCACCACCCTGTAATCAAACACTTCTTTGACCACGGGTAAAATATTTTTTGTCATTCTATCTCAGGAATACTTCCTAATACCAATCAGGATACCGATTAACACTGATTTCTATCGGTCACAGTGAAAAGACTTGAACAAACAGCCTGTTGTGAATCAACAAGTGGTTACTTACAACAATAAAAATAACATAACATCATGTTATGTTAAAATATAACATATACAATATAATATGTATGTGTAATAAAATGTTTAACAACATACTTTTCACAAACAATGTACAAAAGTATGTTGTTTTAAAAAGTACCTATGGCGGAAAAAAGAAGACTAACACCTACAACATTTACATCTGAACATATTAACAATTATTTTTTAAATGCAGAGTAAAAAGAAAACAATGATAATATTACAGCTGTAATATTAGCATCAATAGAGAAAGCTTAGATCACCAACATAAAGACAGCCAAAGCAAAGCTTACCTTTGCACGTTGACGAGTCCCAGTTAAAATGATTTTATATGAATAGAGTGCAGAACACAGCTGAGGTGACAGCAGGACAAAGGCAAATAAAAAAACCTGGAAATATTTGTAGGAACTTGCTGCCATTTCATGTAAATTACTTTTTAAATAAAAATGTGCTGTTAGAGATCTATCTATCTATCTATCTATCTATATTTGTTTACACATTCAGCACTAAGTTATCTTTTTAGATGCTAATTTATTCTGAAATTTAAGGCAATTTATCGTCACAGGCCAATTGCAGTATGTCACCGCTATGACCAACAGATGGCAGTAGTGCATCAAAACAACCTTAAAAACAACTTCAGCTGGTTGTTTTTCTTTTTTTTAAATATTTTTTATACTAAATATTATGAACTTTTTTCATAAACATACAAATGAGTGAACACATCCCACTTTTTTTCCCATTGTGTTTCTTTTCCACTGTGACAACAAAGTTCCTGAGTCTGATGCCAGGCCACAGACGAGGTTGTGGTGAGAGATGCATGAACCTGGTATTGTTATCATATGAACTAGAATTAAAGCCACCAACTCAAGTCTAATGTAGATTTAGAGGCCATCTATATGTTTGTGTATTTGTGGCACTTCATGTTAGTCTGTTGGCAGCTGTACTGGCTCATCATCCAGGTGTCCATTCTGGCAGGTGGCCCTCACATTATAGAAACAATGAAAAACACTAAAGTGGAATAAACATGATCATACTGAATAAACCAGACTGTTTCTAGACATTTACATTTTACATGTACACTGTGTACATTGAGGTCTTACAAGTGCATGTATGGTACGTATATGATGATATATAACCTGTTTTTATTACTGGACTACAGTAAATAGAATAACGGAATTACGCATTCCAGTGTTTCTGATAAATTTCTGTAATCTATACAATAGCATAGCACAAAATAATACATATCCAATACACTATTAGTATGTATTGCAGTGCTTATATGAGCTATTGTGTTTTGCATGATTTCCCTTTTCTTGTTGAGATACAAATGCTGCCCGTAAAATATGGATTTTTGTGTGTTTGGTTAGTTGATGTGAACATAGCTCACCTTCAGTCTGTAATGTAAGCAGTATCTAATGGCTGCTCACCTGGAGGAAGATCAAAACAAAAAAAAAAACAAAAAAAAAGTTGTGATAACACAAAATTTCTATTTGTAAAATCAGAAAAGAGAACTACAAACCATATTAATGTGGATATTCCCAAGATGTGAAATTCCTATTTGTCAAAACATGTTTACTGATTTGCTGTCGCTTGTGTTTTTTTTTTAATTTTTCACAAAGCTGGATGAAAATTCTTTAGCACTAGTTAACCTTTCCCCAAACTTCAATTAAGCGCTTAAGTCTAACAGAGTAAGTTTTTTCAAACACTGTGTTTATTTAAAAAATTTGAAGTACTTGTGCTTTATTTTAGATTATGAATGATGAAACTCTCCTGAGTGGAACTGCTCCAATTTAAATTCACAAACAACAACAACAATAATGTTGTCACAGTTATATAGTTTATCTCAGTGTGTCGATTACATTACTTTTTCTTTTTAATTTATGTGTGTATAAACTGATGTATAAGGTCAAAGAAATCATGCAAAGCCCCTAATTACCACTAACGCCCATGATGAGTGTATGTACTTATGACCACAACTGTAAATACTCAACACACACATGCAACACAGTTTACAATAAAAAGTGTTTGGAAGAGTCAACTTTGAATGTACTATATGCTGATTGTATGTGCTGACATTCAAGTTCTGAAGAGATAATTCTTTACAAACACTGTGCAAACTGATTGAAAACATCACCTCTTCCCATGTAAAGACCTCTAGCTAAAAGTTCACTGAACTGTTTTGCTGCACTATCCTGCAATATCAAGCACTGCATACATGACATATTCTTAAAACATCAAGACCCCATTAACCCTTATGTTTGGATTTGGAAGCAGTTAAAGGGTTTTATTGTTAAACTGGAGACATTCGGCAGGGAGGTGTTTCCTCTTGTCTTAGATTAGATCCACTGATAGGGACATCTCTGTCTAAGCAACCTCTCTGACTGATGACAGGTGCTTTCATCTCACCCTAATCCATGCTGACTGCCTATCAGCCACCTTCTTAGTTTCTAAACAAAACAAAGTTTGTTCTTTTGTTAACTTATAACAATAGCAGAAAATCTGTGGAACAATATTCAAGGAATGTTACTCAAGGGATCTTACAATATCAATGATGTCAAATTGATGACTGAGTTTATAGAAGTATACTCACCTTATACATCGCATATCTTATAATTAGTAGTGTGTGTGTGTGTGTGTGTGTGTGTGTAATGTAGTCGATTATCTCGTTTTGGTGGAAAACCACATCAGTCGGACTAATAAGAGCGTCAATTTTGGGTCAGATAAGCTAATAACGGAAGTGCGTTACCTTCAAAATAGTTTTTTAAAAATCGTGTATAGCTATCATTAATAGAAGATAGTGGAGTTAGGCTACACTTTCGTTGCTGCCTATATCAAATGTTTATCAAGTTTATCAAATAAGTGCACCTTAAAAAAAAGTATTTCCTTACCCAGCAGCACTCTTTCTCACTCTTTCACTGCCTAAAGCTGAATCCTGTATTTTTATGGACCCAAGTTCTCATGTTAACTAATGTGTGCTATTTGTGCTCCTTTTGGATAAGCCAAAACATTATTTAATCACTTTCCTTCTTAATATTCTTTTTGGTGGTGAGATGAAATATTATAATGAAAATAAATGAGAAAATCTGGAGAATTTAAGTTTTGCATCCTCTTTGACTCCTCCCCACAATCAAGCCCGACTATGTGTTTATTTTGAAAGGCACTGCAGGAAAACGCCGTTAGCGTGATCCAGGTGCAGTAACAGCAGGATCCGAGGACCATTGTCCGTCCCGGTCCCGGAGGGTGACAACACGGGACCTGTTTCAGGACAGGACTGAACGCAACTAACAAAGTACCGGGCTCCCGAGAACATTTCCTCCGAGAACAGGGAAAACTGGATATTTAAAGGGCAAAGAAACCGTCTAATATGTGTTTTTAAAGGACAGGTCCCGATCTGAAACATTCATATTCGACTGTTTACTTCTTGTAGCTGCTGCTGAAGGAATCGGTCAAGTGTGCTGAACTTTGGACTTTGCAACTTTGCTGCTCTGGTTAAATTCAGCTGCACTATTTTGGGCATTATTATCACGAGACGCGGTTATTAGCTCACCGGATCTGGACATGATCGCAGTAAAATTAATGCCAAGCTTTCCCGTGGTAAACACAGTTTCCTGATAATGGTCATTGCTGGTTCTTTTTTTGAAGTGGACGTTGGAGGTTACTAATTAAGGAGCGATTTTGATTTAAATTAAATGAGGCGTGCGCTCTCGTGGGCAACTCCCGCTTCTGTTAAGAGCTCAGTCCGCGAAGGAAGGTGACACTCGCTGCCAGCGGAGTAAAAAAGAAAACGAGTGAAGCTGTGTGCACTCACGGGAACATTTTGCTTACTTTTATGTAGAAATTGTAACTGTATCAGGGATGGAGCTGTTTGGCAGTTCGCAGATGCGCTCTTGAAGATTGCTGCAGACTGTAGGGACTAGTTTACTAAAGTTTGGGTTCTTTTTACGGCACAAACCAGCGAGTAAAACACGACTGAGAGATCTTATTTAACCCTTGGGATCGAACTACAACGAAGGAGGTCCCCTCGAGCCCGCACCATGGCCACTAGCTCGCGGGACAGCTGCTTCTGGTTGCTCTGGAGACGCACCCTCCTCGCGCTTTGGCTGTGCGCTGTAGGAGCGCGTGCAGCGGAAGAGAGCGCGTTTAACACAGAGGTAAGACGGCACAGAAGATGTGAGAGGCTTCGGGCGCCTTTAGGCATCGCAAATGATCGAAATGCTTTATTTTAAGCAGTCAACACAAAGCAGGGATTCTCCACTGTTTTGCCATAAAGAATTCTGTTTGACTTGGGTGTATATTTCTATAATATCACGTTAATTAAATTAACCATAGTTGTGCTAAATGTTACTCATCTGTTAAACGGCGTACTGACTTGATAGTTATTCTTGGAAGCGCAATATGTCCATGCCTATCAAAAGCAAGGCAGAGCACACGATCCGTTTACCTCCTGTTACATGATGATGTTGGTTTTGTATGAGTATTTCGAGGGAACACCTTAAGTGGAACATTTGACGGTCCCTTCCCAGCAAATGTGCATCAGACACTTAATTTTGCTTTTCACCTCTTTTTAATACTCGTATTTCTGCATTTTTCACAGTTTGAAAACTCTAGCACAGCCGGCGATAATTTGATACTGGAGTGATATATTGGAACACGATTTTGTTTCGCTTTCAAACAAAAATATATCGTTTATTTCTTTCATTTAATCTTAGTGTTTCCCCGCTGAGTTAACACAGATTTAGGCATGGTTTCCTTTTGTGCTCTTTTTTCTGTTTGCTTGGGTGCAGATGTGAGAGTCAAGAGTGCAACAAGCCACTATTATGTCTGTTATCAGGTTTGGGAAAGTCACCTGCTTACATGCGCGTGTGTCACCTGTTAATTACAGGTTAATTACACACACTGTAGACTTTTGATAGCACATAAATGTTTCTGTACACATTTAAAACTTTTCCCGCCATTAAACACACATCACATATATCTGCATATATCTGTGTGCGAAGGCTGGTTGGCAACAACAGCAACACTTGGCAATAATAGTTCTATGTTGTAATTAAAACTTTCTCACAAATAATGTTTTTAGACATTTTGTGGGGGGGGAAAGTCCTAGTATTGGCAGCTGATGGCTCAGAAATTATGCATCTTTTAGTAAATGTATATATCGTAGTTTTTCTGTTTTTTGTTGTCCTCCTTTAATGAGCGCTATGCCTGAATGTAGGAGTGCTGCCAGTTAACTTAAGTAAATGGTTAATCTTAAGTCCACACATGCAAAGATGCTTTGTGACTAATCATTACCTGAAGAGCCAAAGTTTCATAAACTGTTTTGGAAGCGAGCTCATTTCTCAAATATCCACTGGCTATTTCTTTTTTTGTAGGTTTCGCTTCCTTGTAACCAGTGAAACCAGTGGTACACATTTATTCCATGTGTACTTAGGTGTGTCAGTAAATGCCAGAGTATCAAGTTGGAACTTGAACCAGTGCTTCTTGTACCCTTACTTCACCAGTCCAGCAGTTCATCCATCACACTTGTTTGTTTTGAGAGACAAAAACAGATAAGAGTTGACAAAAAGTTGACCAGTGCTGGAGTTTCTGTTGTGTGTAGATTGAGAAAGAGAAAGAGACAGACTGACAGACACTGAGACCTCCCAATCATTAGAGGTGAGCTTGCATTACCAAACTCACTGACCTTGGTGTGGGGGTGTTGCTGTCTGGTTGTCGGTCAGTTTACAACATTTCCTGATTAGCTGTTAACATAGTTGTGGTGAATGTATGTGTGTGTCTGTGCAGGTGTGTGCTTATGCACAAAGGCAGACAAAGAGTTTCCACATTGTGTGGACTGATGAGAAATTCCTAGCCGCTTGTTGCTAAATGTGCATGTGTGTTTATAACAATTGAACCCATGTTGTCAGTTTAACCTTAGGAGTGCTCCATACATGCAGAGGTTGGTGGTCGGTGCATCCTGGGAACTGTGCTTTTCTAATTTGTTGAGGCACATACGGTTTGAGTATCTGGAGAAATGCTTGACCGCTTCCAACTTAGGATATTTTAAAAAAGAAAAAAAAAACATGGCTCAGAAAAACTTAATATGTATGAAAATCAGGACAGAGATAAGTACTGTTACCCTCCAAGCATTTCTAGGGTAACCATTAAAATATATATACATATATATACAGCTTTCTTGGGCATGATAAAATAACTCAAATACCTGCACTTTTGAAGTTGATAAGTTTTAGTGTAATATGTAGACAATTAGAATTATATGAATAATAGTAAATTATTGAGAAATCTGCCATTTGATGTAATAACAGCTAATATGGTAAACAGAAATTGCATGTTTATTTGTGGAGTGCAGCACTTACTGAAGAATGACACTATATTTATATATACATATACACTTTGTGATTTCAAAATAATGGAGCAATAATTAGCTGCTTCATCAGTGAGCTTCTCTTCATCTGTGCCAGATGGTGACAATCCTTGTTCTGCTCAGTAAGCTTGCTGCAGTGGCTCTAGTTACCATCTGCTGCAGGTTAGCGTGGTTGTAGTGTCCCTGTACAGGGAGATGTTTGAAAGGTGGAGGTTTCTGGTCTGAAACGCAACTTGTATTCTTTGTAGTGGCCAACAGGGCCTCAGTAAACATTTTCATAATGAGGCGATCATCTCAGTTGGCAGTTGTGAATAATAGTGAAAACAACAGGAAGTTAATATGTACATTTTGGCGCCTGTTAGCACCAGAAAGAAAGATTATGCCATGTTCCGTGGGTCCAACGACAGATCCTCCATGATCTTGTGACCTCTGGTTTCCAAAATCTAAGCTGATGATGATTCATAAAGCTAGGTTGAGGTTTCACATTTATGCACATTTATTATCCAGTAAGTGATGGTGACTAGATCCATCTTTTATGTACAGTCTGTGAGCCCAACTGAGCTTCAGAGCAGAACAAAGAATATTGTCACCTGCTGCTGCCCACAACAGTGAAACTGGAGTTTCTCTAACAGAGTCGCTCTTGATAGGCAAAGAAATGTCACTGATGATCACCACAAATGTGACCTGGTGGGTCTGCTGTCAAGAACTTGGAGATTATCCATTACTTATGTGATCATGCAGTTCTCTCAAACGACTAAAAAAAATATCCCAGCCTTTACTTGGCTTTGCCCGCCCAAGTAAAGTCAGTATGCAGAAAACATGGTGACAATTCTTGTGCTATGCCATAAGCGCTATGATTCATTTTGCAAATATACAAATGCTGCCTTAAAGTAAATTATAATAGGCACCTGTAGCATCCATCTTTCCACTTGACCAGCTAGGATAATCTTAGTGTTTCGCAGCAACACAAAAACTGATCGCTTAGTCTGAAAATCAGAAATTGTTCAGTAAATCTTGCAGAGTGGAGACTGTCAGATTACAGTATGTTATTTGACAACCTTAGAAGAAGAGCTGTTGTTTGTTGATGACTCAGCTAATTTTTCACACAATTTAATGGGAGGCAAGAACTTGCTTTAGTGAAGGCTCTGATAGACACACTGAATAAATGAAGTCTAAGAGCATTCGCCATCGCTCACTATAGATTTATGTTTTGGTATTTTCAATGTGTGAGTGCAAAATATGCTTGAATTTCAGTAGTTATAACAGAAGAAAGAAGAAATGAGTGTATATTGTGCAACGTAATCAACATACAAAATTAAATAATATATATTTTTGGTTTGTTTTAAAGAAGCCAATCTGTGTTGTATTGCGTTAAAATTAAATTAAATACCTGTTTTGAAATCTATACACATATTGAAGTACTCTTTCTGGAAGTCTGATCCTCTCTTCAGGCTGTGTTTTTAGAATGTGGCCCCAACTCCTACTCTGTCTGGACAAAAAGGATGAAGTGGGAGGTTAAAAGAAAAGAGGAAAAAGAGAGGGATTATTAGTGTGTGTGACAAGAATCTGAGATATTTTGACTAGCAGAAGGGAAACACAGAGGGGAATTGGATAGATTTGTTTATGAAAGAGGGAAGGAGGGACAAAGATGGAGGGAGTTGACGGGGAAGGTAGCGCTCTGTCTCAGCTGTGCGGCATGTGATGGCTGAATGTGACAGCTGTTCTCTAACTGGGACACACACACACACACACACACACACTGTGCAAATGCATGCTGGGCCTGGGACTCCAGGGCATGTCAGGAAATACAATGGACACTCTTGTCTGAGGAGAGGGAACTGTGAGCGAAAAGTTTTGAATAAGAGGGAGAGAGAGCGGATGAGGGAGTGCAGACATGGACATGATAAGAAAAGCTTGGTTTACAGAGAGAATGCAAAATGTGTTCAGCAACAATTTGTAGCTGAAACAGTGAGAGTGGTAAGAGGAGGGGGTAATAGGTGACTTATTGCAGCACACAAGTAGACTGCTATTCTCTTTGCAGCCATCCAATCTGCAAACTTCCATCTCTTCAGGTTCTGCACACTGTCCCTCCACTTCCTTGTGATCGACTATCATATTCACACATATATACTACAGTGACGGTTGGGGACGTAATGGAAGGGGAATGATATTTCTTATCGTGCATTAGAGACATTGTGCTCTTGTGTATATGTGTTTTTGTGTTTACAAGTATTTGAATATGATAAACGACAGCGACAGCCGTTAATTCTGTTCTATTTTCCACAAGAAGTGTCAAAAATAGTGACGCAACTGTGGACTACTGTAGGCTAAAATAATCAGGGTTTACCTATCATGTGTTTCAATGGTGAGAGAAACCAGTGCAAACTTGTAGATAGTTTGTACGCTTCATTAGAGGTAAAAATGCTAAACATCAGATCATTGCATGATTGACTCCACTGTGGATTACTCTAAACTTTTTATTGCTGTTATTATTTGTCATGTGAACAGCGGGTAGTGCTTCTAACATGCTGCTCAGCACTGGACACTCCTTTGAACTGCAGCGCAAGCTTGTCAGTTTTTTATGTTTCAAACCACAAGTGTTTAGATCAGCTCACAAAAAAAGTCTAAATGAAATGCAAGTCTTAAGAGTTGACTGCTGAATCCACACCGACGCCACAACAGCTTCTGTCCGACCTCAGCTTTGCTATGGTGTGAGATATGTCTTGGGCTGAATCTAGCCCATAACACTTCTAGCAGCATGAAATATTTTAAAAATTACAATTACATGTCTGGATGTAAAATCAGAGTGTGGTTCATACCTTGATTTTTGATTGAGAATTTCAGTTTGTATTTTTGATCTGGATGGAAGAACGCTGATAACAAGACAAGAAATTCTTAATTATTAAAGCATAGGTGAGAATGAATTAGTTCATATTAACTAGCTAGTTATTGAGCATTGAGCCAACGGTAGTTTGTTTAAGGTCATTAGAGGCAGCTGTGATAAGACTAATGTTATGGTTAGATTTACATCATTTTTCTTTTTAAATCACATAACTTATTTCCATTATGTGTTAAATGAAGCCCCACTGATAGACTGCACTGCTGTAACAGGGTTTGGAGAAGTGTCTGAATAAACTAAGCAACCAGTGTTAAGTGCATCTCAACATCATTTGGTAAAATTGACTTGTTAAAATAAATCGACAGATGACAAAGGAAAGCCTGCATGACTTTCTTGCATTTCTGATCCCTCCAAATTAAACAAATACAAATCTCTTCTGTTTCCTCCTCCTCTGTCGGTCTCACTTTCTCTCTCACTTCTCATTTACTTATCCATCCTCTTGGTAGGACGTCAGAAGGTAAAAGATGGCAGCAGACCAAGCCTCGGAATAAAAGCTGTTAGTATCTTGGCTGACATTGTGGTGGACACACACAAATGCTCTCTCACTTCCACACACACACACACACTGCCAGGTTTTACAACTCCCTGTATATTGCTGGGTCTGGTTTTGGCAGGTAAGCTCAAGGACTCTTTGAAAGACCATTTAATAGACGAGGCCCAACGTGCACACACACACATACACACACGAGGCCTCTCCTATTCTTTACGTTGTTTTGTATTCAGCTCAGCTGACGAGGGAAAGTGAGCAGCCAGACAGAAGTACTTTACTACTTTAGACGATGGAGGTGAGGGTTCATAAGCCCCCATACGTCTTCCTAATAGCACTGAAACTCTGCCCTTGTACCTGACAACAGCCTGTTGTAAATATACATAGATTTAAAAGCAATGGGACAGAGAAAACACATGTAGAGACAACAGCAGATGCCTTCCACAAAAACACTGAACATAAAGGCATGAAGGCAATTACTGTTTTTATCAGGTATTATTACAGCAACCATGTGGAGATGCTGATCACAGAGGAGAAAAGCAAGTGGCTGACATGACAAAAGATTCTTTAGAAGGCAGACTTTTCTTTGCATTGCAGAGTTTCTATCAGTGCATTGTGCACTCAGTGGGCAGCCTCAGTTAAATCTGGCTGGGCTTAGGCAGCATAGATATGGTAAACTGTTCTGTGATATACAGTGCTGTGAAAAAAATATCTGCCCCCTCCTGGTTTCTTAATTTTTTGCATATTTATCGTAGTTAAATGTCACAAGCAAAAAACGAAGAAATCAGGAAAGCAGCAAATACTTTTTCACAGCACTGTATGTGATGTTACCTGTGATTCAGTCTTCTGGATAGAGGCAAATAAACTCAGGGTCTTTCTCGGCTCACCCACTCTGTGTGTGTGTGTGTGTGTGTGTGTGTGTGTGTGTGTGTGTGTGTGTGTGTGTGTGTGTGCGTGCTTTTATAGAAATTGATATTTCTCTCCACTGCTCCTTCCTCTGTGTCTGCTCTGGTCAATTGTCCATTGGTTGCTCTATTACAGTGTTGCTAACTGCTTGGTTTGCGTTGATGGGCAGTAGGAAATGTGAAGAGCATTTGCTGAGATGAAGTGAAAAGTAATTCTTTTTACAGATTCTCTGTCATTTGGGTGATGTGTTTTTGACATTTAACATTTAAAAATTGAGAAGTGAAACATGTGCAGCCTGGTGTGCATTCTCTAATGGCAACATTTTTCTCAGATCTTTGAGTAACTGCAGCTGTAGAAAGTATAAGAGGGGTGTCTGTCTTTGTTAAATAGTAAAAACATACATGCTAAAGTTATTTGAAAGGAAAAGAGCGCCTTTTCAACAACAACACCTGTTTTCTTTGCCTTGACTTTGTAAGAGAGAGAGAGAGTCCTTAGATAAGTCTTTCAGGAAATGTAAGTTAGTTTGTACGTGTGTGTTTGCAACTTCCTTATCTTAAGTCAGAGGTGGGTCAGGGTCACATCCAGTTGACCTCTCTACACTTCTTCCTGCTCCAAAACACGAACGCACACATATGCACACTTAATCACAGTGCTAACAAATGACTCTACTGCCAGAAAAGCTTTTGTTCTGAGGTTTTCTTACCAATGCAAACAAACAACAATGTTATTAGTGTGTAAATGGCAAGTATTAGATCACATAACCTTTGGTTAAAACCTGTAAGGTGGTGAATGAAGAAGCTCCTGGGCCAAAGTGCTTCACTGGCTTAGAGCTGAAATGCTTTGGTTTTTCATGCTTGAACTTCAGCTGGTGATTGAATAGACCGCAGTGTAAATACAAAGCTCTCAGGTGCTGTATAATGATCTGTTTGCCTCACTGTACTTTACCTTTGTGTTACTTGTGTTTTCACTGGGAACCGTTTCATTTGAAAGACCCAGACCAAGCACAGAAATACTGGCGCTTGTGAGGTTTTGGGGAAACTAACTGTGTTTTACTAAAAGATAATCTTTTTTTGGAAGATGAGTTTTCTAAATGATCTGCAGCTGTATAACGTTGGTGAAGCACCTAATACATGTAGTTTTTTTAACGAAACAAACCTGTTGGCTTCAGGTAAATAGATAGAAGGTGCTGATCCAACAAACACCATAAGTTAAAGGGTGACAGGAGTCATTCACTACCTTAATTGAGCTCATGAAATGCCATGAGAACCTGGAGTGAATAATCAGTCAGGCGTTATGTTCCCTTTATGGTAGTTCATCGCATCTAATCATAGAAGAACACAAGCAGGCAAAGTATTTCTTGTTTTGTCCACTGTGAAGTAGTCGCATTTGCCCTTATGGCTTGTTTATTACCATCCATCCACTAATCCATCATTCGGTTTTCTTCCCCTTATCCAGCTCAAGCTGCAGGGGGAGGGGTAACAAGCCTATCATGGTTATAAGATGAGTGTGAGACAAAAAGAAAAAGACATTGAAAAGGACGAGTCAGTTTATGCCTCTGTAGGAGTGGTCAAGTAAATAAAGGCCTTTATCAGGTAGCATTTTGCATTGTGAAAGATGGGTGTGATCTTGAGAGCTGAGAACAGAGACGTAGCTATAGCACATGCGTTACCAAACATGCACACACACACACACACACACGGTAACAAATCCCTGAACTACCACTGGGAATGTGACTATGTGTATGAGTGTCAGTATCACAGACTACCCCAATATGGAGGGTTTTTTCTGTGTGTGCGTGTGTGTGCATGTTTGCATGTGTGAGTGTGTGTGCGTGTGTGTGCATGTTTGTATGTGTGAGTGTGTGTGCACAAACGCGTGTGATATTGGGTTTCTACATAACAGGTGGAATAGTCTTTGCGTCATCTATGATTGAGACAAGTATCATGTTTTCTCCCTCAAGTCTGTCATTAACCCCCACCCTCCACACTACTGGGCTCATGCTCCACTAATACATCACATGCTGAAGGCCCCACTAAGTTTTCTTCAGTTTGTATACCAAGCATTAAATACAGCACAACTCACAGCAGAATATGTTTTGAAAGAGCAATTTACTTTTTTAACAGGCAGGGTTTACACAGTAAAAGTTATTAGATCAGGCGGAGAGAAGAGGGAAACAGACACACAGGGGAGTGTATTACCAACTTCCAGCATGGCCTACACAAGCACACTCAGTCACATTTAACCCTGTTTACATACAGTGATGAATGTGTTTAACCTACTTTGAATAGGTGACATAAGTGGACAGTTATCATGTGAACAGGTAAAACAGTACGAGGTATAACAAATGCCTTTGAGACATTTTTATGCACAGAAACAGGAAAAGTAAGCTAAGAAAATATATTAACACACTTAACCAAAGATATGGTGGGTCAGCTCAGGCTTGGTGGGAAACCAGGATTGTACACTTGCAGAAATAATAAATATGAGCAGCTTTCCCACAAAGATCAAGGCAAGTCTCTGTCATGTCAACATGTTACAGAAGCCAAGTAGAAGACAAACGTTATGGTTTTGAGCTCTTCAGTGCTTTAACTGCTAATATGCTTATAAAACAGCTGTTGCTGTGTTCTTCTTAAAAGTCTCTTGTTCCACAGGCTCGTCTGTGTAGACTAAGCTGTTAAAATGAAAAGTATGCTATTTTTATATTTGGTCTTTTGATAATATTTAGTTCTTTCTAATGAGCTTAAATTCAAATAAACATGCTCCAGATGATATAGTTTTTGTAATGTTGATTATAGGCATGGCTGAGGATGTACGGTTACCTGCCCCAGGCTAGCAGACAGATGTCGACCATGCGATCAGCTCAGATCCTGTCCGACGCTATCAGCGACATGCAGCGATTCTACGATTTGGAGGTCACTGGACAGATCGACGCTCAAACTCTAAGGTCAGCATGACTTAACTGTAGTGTTTTAGTACAGTATATCCATTAATGAGGCCCAAATAAACTGGCAGTACACACGAGTCCTAAATTTTAACTAAACAATCCATTTTAATCCTTTATTCATTGATTTGTCCCAGAATGCTGGTAAAAAAAAATCCTCTGTAGTGTGAAAGAATAGACAGCTGCTTGAGAAAAACTGCTCACGAAAATATAGCAGGACAAGAAGGTTTAATGTAATGCTCCCCTTCATCTCTTCTCTTGGTTGCTTCATCCTCTCAACATAAACACACACACACACCACTTCTTTCATCTCCTACAGTGCTATGAAGAGACCCCGCTGCGGTGTGCCTGACAAGTTTGGAGGCCAGATCAAAACCAACGTTCGGCGGAAACGTTATGCCCTCACTGGACATAAATGGAACAAAAAGCACCTCACTTACAGGTAACAACAAAGATGAGCCGATCTGCCACAAATGTACAGTACAGAGAGGAAGTAAATGTAATCTCTGTCTTTTTTTTTTCTGGCTTGAGTAAAGTCGGCTTTTATATGTTGCTTTTTTATGTTTTTTGTATTAAGTATACATTTGCCGCAGTGTGCTAGAACTCAAACTTGCCTCGTCTGAAGATCTTTGCTCTTATCTTCTTCAAACTTTCCAGACACTGACAATTTCTAACAGCATATAAATGAAAAACATTAATGCTTAATACATTTTACTTGAAACTTATATTGGCCATTCTCCTTTTTCTATTTCTCTCTTTTTCCCCATAGTATTCAGAACTACACTCCAAAAATTGGAGAGTATAACTCGTTTGAGGCCATCAGGCGGGCCTTTAAAGTCTGGGAGAGGGTCACCCCACTGAGCTTTGACGAAATCCCCTACCAGGACATCAAATATGGACGCCGTAAGGAGCCCGACATCATGATCTTCTTCGCTTCAGGTTTTCATGGAGACAGCTCTCCTTTTGATGGGGAGGGGGGCTTTCTGGCTCATGCCTACTTCCCTGGACCTGGAATGGGTGGAGACACGCATTTTGACTCTGATGAACCATGGACCATAGGGAACCATAATGTACAAGGTAAAAGATTTCTGTCAATCTGTTACATTATGGATTTTATTATTTTTTAGACTTTAAAAATCATCTTGGCTGATAATATAGGAGAACGTTTTATTGCCAAGAGACAGATTGTTGTTTTGTGGCTTTTGTCTTAAGGGTTTGGATATCAACAGTGTGTTATTTGGTTAAATTCTTTGTAGAAGTGGATGATTGAGGCGTTTTTGTGGAGGCCCAGCTGATGAGCAGTTTTCATCACTGGTCGTGTCATGTTGTGCCGGTTGTAATGGATCTATATAACAGCTGTCCCCGTGGATTTCCCCCACAGCTAACTGGAGTTGGCAAGGCTCAGCCACTTACATCATCTCTCATTTGTCAGGCTCAGCTGCTCCACTTACCTTTAAAAGTGGACTCCCTGTGACATCTCTCAGTCTTTATCCTAATGAACCCCCTATAAATTTGAAATATACCCCAAGTGATAATGTTAACATCTTTGTCCTGACTAGAGCCATAGCCATGACTCTCCCCTAAAAACAAAAATCCTTAAAATTCTAAAATAAATTCTCAAAATGTCTTAAAAACGCATTTACTATTAAAAGGTCTTAAAAAAAATCAAAACTGTTCATAATTTAACTTGGATCATAAATGTTTTTAGTCATGTAGCCACATTGGTAAACCCATCTGGACAATATTCTTACACTGAGTCAAAAACTCATAATTTGCCTCACTGTTAAATTTGAGCCAGTACTAGTATGCTTACTTGGAAGGGGTATATTGTCTTTTATTTAAAATCCTATACAAAAAAAAGTTGAATTCTAACTTCCTCATACCTGAAAAGACCCTGAGGTGACCTGCCAAACTTTAAAATAAATTATTACTCACCCTAAAAAGCTACAAAGTATATTTACCCATTCTGTCTTAGTTATTTGTATACTGAATGATCACAACAGATGCAGAACAGATCAGGATGGTGCTGCCCATTTTTATGTGATTTTGAAAATAATACTGTATCAAGAAGTGATCCCATTAGAGGATTCACTAAGGACCGACTTAAACAGGCGTTATGTCCGGAGGAAAAACGATTCTATAAGTCACCATAATGTAATAATTCTGGGTTAATGAGAGAAGAAGCTTCGTTTCTAGCTTGGTCTGGGTGTAGATGCTGCTTCTAGCAGTTATTGGCTTTAAAGACAAATTATTAGACGGATCATATCAAAGTAAGTCAAATATTTTATGCTCATATTTACGCCCTCAGGCATCCTTTAGTAGGATGAGCCCATGTTGACCAGTTAAAAACCTTAACAACAGTGACAAGCACTAAGCTAGTTATATGCAGAAGTGAAGAATGACAAAAATGCTGTTGCTGATTAAATGGGGACTTTACTTTTCAACAAAAGCCTTTTTTGGCCTGTCTGTTATCTGCATATCCAGCTGACACACACAGCTAAGTATTGTGTGTGTGTGCATGTACAAGCCTGTATCTGTGTGATCAGTTGTGTGTGGGATGTGTTGCAGGATCACAGGGATGGATGGAATGCCACTCTAAGTGGGAGTGTGTTCCACTTGGGAGATGTGGAGACTGGCCCTTTTGCTGCACCATGCTACTTACACCGCTTGAAAGCAAAGTGCCGCTAAATTTCATTGTGGTCTTCACTTTAGTTGCCGCGTCTAAGTAGTCAGTCTTGTCAAAAATGTAGCCTTTTATGTGACATGCAAGTTTTTCTTTGTTATTTTCTTTCAGAGGACAGAGGTCATGCAGATTGGTCTAGTACAGGGGTGGTGGAACTTCAGGCCTCAAGGGCCAGTGTCCTGCAGGTTTTAGATGTGTCCTTGATCCAGCATAGCTGATTTAAAGGGTAAATTACCTCCTCAACATGTCTAAAAGATCTCCAGAGGCCTGGCAATGAACTGATCATTTGATTTAGGTGTGTTGACCCAGGGTGAGATCTAAAACTCGCAAGACACCAGCCCTTGAGGCCTGGAGTTCCCCACCCCTGGTCTAGTATGTGCCTGATGGAGTGACAATTGAAAGTCACAAGTATTTATTTTTAACAGCAACAATTTTCTTTCTCAGTTTTTTAAACCTTTAAATATCATATATGTAGTCCACCCATTTTCTTCCACTTTCAATTGAAGTTCATGTTGGATGGTTAGCAGTCAAAATTGTATAATTTTAATTGTAACTATAATGGATAAATAATAACAGGTTAAAATTAGAAATACAATTACAAATACAGATTTCTAACAATTGAATGGATAGCTGTATGGATAAACCAATTGAATTTTTTTGCATAAGAAAATAATTGAGGCATAATAGTTTCAACTTTTTTTCAAAAAAAATGGTCAAAAAATATGTGGATTAGCTGTTAGTAGTAACTAAAGTCAGTGGACTGAAAAAAGGCTGAAATAATAAATCAGTTCGTCTGGTCCTATTTTAGGAAGAGTTCAAATGAACACAAAGAAATGATGTTGATGAAGACTTTTAGTCAACATAACAGGGGTTATTTGTCTAACGTGCAGAAAGAAGATTATTCTTAGAGCAGCAGATGTGCTGAAAGAAAAAACGAGACTTGAAGAGTGACGTTAAAGCCTTAGTCAGCATATGCTTTGCTGAAGGGTCCTCAGAACAAAATGAGCTCTCACCTCTGACCTCTTTTTGAGTTGTATCAGACAAACACAGCTTAGCAATCAATAGTCCGGCATAAAAAATTAAAGACAGCAGCTGACGATAAAAGCACAAATGCATTTGATCCACTCATCATGGTGTTTTCTTTCCCTTTCCTTCACCTCAGCTTCAGAAAGAGCTCTTTTACTAGGCTAAAGAGTTTTGGTGTGAACCTTGTGACGCACAGTGTGATTAATCAGGCTTTCTGGCAGGGAAAACAAAAACAGCTTTTACACGTTATCCACAAAACTCAAACACCTTTCGCTCAGATAAAATGTGGTAAGCTGGTAACGGGAAAAGGTCAGAAGCTTTTGTGGTCAGATGAGACTGATGATGATGAGTAAGTTTCTGGCAAAAGGCAGAGCAAACTTGGGTAGTGGATTTTGGTTGTCTAGGTGGTGCTTTAGTCTGCCCTTTTTTACACTGATAGTCTCCCTGTGGCGGATGAATGAGGTGTGAGGCATGATAAACAAGGGAACAAAGCTTTAGGGAGTTGAAATAGGTCAAATGTATGTGTGTGAATTAGCAGTAGAGGAACCGGCTGAACCTAACCAGGCTAAAGCGTTTGAAGTGCAATCTTGCTTTTCTCTGTCAAACTGGTAGTCACAGTTACCTCACAAAGGGCTCTTTATCTCTCTTCATTCATCCTGAGCTATCTCTACCACTCTGTCTTACCCTCTTCTATTTTCTCCCCTCGAGTGTTAGCTGGCGCTTAGCATGCCGTGAGGACATTCATGTGACTCTGGAATTACAAGATGTACTGTGTGCATCCTGTGTGTGTTTCAAAGAGGAAATGAGGAGATGCACAAAATAAGGAATCTACAGCACCCCCCCCCCTTCTGTTCCACGTACAGCAGTGACATCACCAGTACACCCAACAGCATGATGTCACTGGCACCAATCTGACCAATCTGTATGGCCAATTATAGGGTGAACAAAATGGGTAGGAAGTTCAAAGGTCGCTCAGGCCGGAGCCTAGGATGAAAAGCAACAAAGAGGTATTGACTGGAAGGGAAGTACCCAGCTGTGTGCTGGCTTCGCTTTAGAGATGAACTTATAGAATATGACATGAAAAATGTAAACCTGGTTTCTCTCTATTTTTCTTTAAAAAAAAATCTCAAAGTAGTCTTTTGTTCTGAGAGGATGTTGGTCTGCAGTGGTCACTACGTCACAGCTGCACAGAGTGATATTATTGCAGTGGCAGTGGATAACAGGATGTCTTGGTGGGTTAAACGGGACAGAAATGCATACAGATTCATATCAGCAGTCATTAGCATGCCTGTGTGTGATTAATGTTTTATATCTAAGGAGATTTTTGTGTGATAAATAGAAAAGAATGAACAGATTCGTTTTATCTGATATGTTACAGATACGTAGACTTGTTATACGTTGTTCTGCTGTCATGTATGTGTAAGATGCTCAAGAATGCATGTTGAATTTTCCATCATTCTGTACAAAGTTATACATCCCCAGTTTTTTCATGAACTTTGATCATCCCTGTATGTCTGTAAACCAACAGTTTTTATGTATTGTTTAATATTTTGTGATTTATTTGGGATTTTTCATCTGTCAAAGACAATGATCAGTTTACCACCAGACAGTCCCCTTGCTCTTAGTTTGAAAGTTGTTAATCACCTACCACAGTACTTCCTTTCTCGTGTTTTGCTGTGGGCTTGCTGGTCAGGTCACAATGTTGTGGCCCTTGATGTCTCTCAGCTTCCTTGATTCTCTTATGGTCTCCTGTGGTCGAACAAACTCCAATTCCACCATCTTGGGTTGCAGTTGGATGGATTACTCGAAAGATCGACTGCATGTTTGAGGGTCAATGTTAATAGAACTTGCTGCAAGTTGAAAATTACACTTGGTTGCAGATAAGGGTGGGCGGTATGAACGGTATATGGTAGAAACGATACAAATCTGGCGAACGGTAGAGATTTTGACTATACCCCTCTGCTGCGATAGCACATGTTGATGGTGTCATCAAGCTGCGCCTGTTTTAGTTGAAAGCATGGCAGCGGCTACAAGCAATATCATCTGCAAATTATGCCGGGCGACAGTAATAACAAAGAGAAGGAGCACTTTTATCGAGTGGAAAAACGTTAGCGTTCATCCTCCAGCTTCACCGTTTATATTATGCTAATATTATGCTAACATAGCTGTGTCGCTAGCGATCACGTAGGACACAATTATATACCAGCTAGTCCAACTTCAGTAACCCTACAAAAGTCACTGCTGTTTAGTTTTCTGTCTTCATTTATGTTGGAAGTGATAGCAGATGTATGTTTTAATGTTTTTTAGAAATCTCTCAGTCAGAACATGGCATATCATGTTTAGGTGGAAACCTGCTTCCTGCTAACTTCTAACTGGATTTAATAAATTCTGTTTTCATGAATGCCTGGATGTTAAACTTAATTGTTACACCTGGTAAAGCAGCAATGCTGATCATTTTATTAAAGATGAAAGAATTTAGCTTTAGTTTTTAACTCTCAGTGATGCTGCAGTGTTCGTTTGACTTTGGGACCTGAAGCAGACGGAGTTTTGGACCCAAATTACTCCGCAGGGCTCCTGATTACGGCAGCCGTAATGCTCCGACAATCCAACAAGTGGTGCGGCTTCGTAGCTTACCAAAGTCGTACTAAAACATTTTTGCCAGATTTCTGTGCGCTGTATACCACATGAAATCGGTTCAAGGTTAGTAAGCACAACCAGAATTCATAGATAAGGCACATTAAAGGATTTTAAGTGCCCCTTATAATGTGGAAAATACGTTATACAGAAGAACAGAATATATCGCGATATATATCGTTACCCCACATGCTTCAAATTATACCGCGATATGGCTTTTAGACCATATCACCCAGCCCTAGTTGCAGATGTGCTTGCGAATGCTGTGGAAACTACACATTCTGCCTGGAGGATGTGAAGATGTGTGCACAGCTGGTGCACTGAAGTGTAGTGACTGTGGAGACAAGCTGAGTTTACGACACAGAACTCTGTAAAGAGTGTTGTGTTTACACTTTGATAACAACATTTTCAGGACTCTAACAATGACTGAACTCTACAACACCTACGCCCCAAGAAAACTGAGCGTTCTGTGAATTTGAGAATCTTGATACATCCACATAATCCAAGAAACTAAAGATCCAGACATCTTTGTTCTTCATGACAAGAAATAAAATCTTCACAACAGGAAAATCTCTATCTTAAAGGCTATTGTGTCTGATGTTACCAATTTGTTAAATCCTCTGCCTATAAAAATCTCTCTATGTTGAGGGACAGAGATTGTGGAAACTTTAAGACTGGATTGAACCCACTAAACAAGCACTGGGTGTGGTTTACTTTGTTGGGGGTTTCCATCTTGCATTTTGTACTGCAGTGCAACTTGAACTCGGTTAGCTTTTGTGAGCCCTTTATTTGTTTGCCTCTCTCCTCTTTTATTCTAACTTATCTCTCATTCATACAGGTAATGACCTCTTCCTGGTAGCAGTCCACGAGCTGGGACACGCCCTGGGCTTAGAGCATTCCAACAATCCTCTAGCCATCATGGCTCCCTTCTACCAGTGGATGGAAACGGAGAACTTCCAGTTGCCAGAGGATGACCGGCGGGGGATACAACAGATCTATGGTAGGAGTTTATTTTTCATCCTCACACGTATCTTTTAAATGATGCAGACATGAAATCTTATTCTTGATATTAAATTGTAACCAGTTATCCACTCAGTTTAAAGTATTGTGTCTGTGACTTCCTGAAGGTCCTCCTGACAGCAGTCCCACCCAGGCCTTGCCTACAGTGGCACCACGTCGCCCAGAGCCCAGACCACCTCAAACACCTCCTCGGCAACCTGATAGGCCCAGGACCACCGAAAGGCCAGATCATTATGGACCCAATATCTGTGAGGGGAACTTTGACACTGTTGCTATGCTCCGAGGAGAGATGTTTGTCTTCAAGGTAAATGGTTTGCGGATTAAGAAATTGAGAGTCTTTGTAAAGTTGTGAACATTAAATTCAATTAAATTCAATTTTATGCATATAATGCCAAATCATAGCAGCTGCTTCAGGGTGCTTCATTAAGCAATACATGGAAAAGTTCTGCCACCATGAGTTTATTTCCAAGTATGACCTTCCTTGGAAATTAAGTCATCTTCCAGGAAAGGAGCTTTCATGACAACTCCACCGTTTCAATATATTAGTTATTATTTTCCTGAGAAACGAGTTACGACAAATGGCGTGTACGCAGCCAACAAGGGGTCTGTTTTCAATCAGGTGCTTGTGGATTGTAAACCCACGGAGCTGGTGTTCTTTTATGAGACTGAGAACAGTTAAAAGGGTTTGAGGGTTGGTCAGGTGTTTAAAGAGCCTCTGGGCCCACACAAAACATTAGCTGCGGCAGCAGTTAGATATTAACTGAGTCTTAACCTTTATGAGATTTGTCTTGTAGATGCTAGTATTTAAACTGATCGTGTTATTGGCTGCAGCTCCTCTCTCATTATTTATTATATGGGTATTTTGATATTATTTCATCAGCTTTTCCAGTACTTTTTCACTGTGCAGGTGCTGTGTGTTCAATTGAATTTATTGAATTTATTGAACTTTCAGCAGCAAGTAGGGCTCCATTTCATCCCATCCATTTCAGATCTTCTTTTTTCTGGCGTTGGTTTATACATAGTGCAGCTCTGCAAAGATAAGTAATTACGTGTTTCCATGGGAGAGGCCAGAAAAGGTGTCCAGTGTTGATAGCATTGACTAGTGAAGAGAGCTGCAGATATTATACTGAGTGGGGCAGGGGACATGCAGGCTTTACTTTAAAGAAGCCTCAGTTTCACCTCCAGAAATGTTGCTCTGCTGTTTTGACGTCTGACATTGAACTGAAGCATTAGGGCTCACAGCAGCTGTAGATAGCAAACTTGATCTGGGGTGTTTGCAGAGCTGAAAAAACACACAGATATGAATATTTCTTGCTTGTGGGATCTTTCATTTGCTTTGTAGTCCACACAGCAGACCACTGCACCCCCCCTCCCTCCCCAAGTACTCAGATCAGTCTATGAATAGCTCCTGTCTTGGACTCTTAAGTGTGTGCGACACTGACCAGTCATTACACACTCTGAAATCTGACTGCCTGGACATATGCTACACATGGTCAAGCAGTTATATTTGTACTCTTGGGTTTCATCGCAGACGTTAATGTCTGTCTTCATGGGTTTCATTAACGTCATGAGACATTATTATTCATTGTCCAAAATTAACCAGTTCTTAATGAGCTTCAAAAATAGAAATTACCTGATCAGAGCAAATGCAGACAAAAAGCAATAAATATATATTCATGGTTAGATTTATTCATGTGGTTATATCAAGGTTTGTTGATTTTGAGCTGTAATTATCATTTATTCAAATTTCTCTCTATCACTCCTCCCCAGCTTGGCCTGAAAGTTAATTGCAAGGTTGTAATATTATAATACAGTCGTCTTTATTTCTTCATTTTTAGCCGAGGACAGTGTGGCTTTATGCGTGGAAACATTTGTCTGTCGGTCAGCTTTCGTCCAAATTCAAATCAATTATATGACATTGGTTTTCTCTGCTATTATTCTGCACAGACAAAATTGCTCCCTGAATGAGTAGGAGTAATTCGGAGCACACCAGTTCCACTCTTTTCTCTATGGAGTCCTGTTCATTAAAGGAAAAAAGGTGCTGTCATTCTTCAGGAAAAGTTTCTTTCTTTTGTCCACTTCACAGCAGAAGGTCTCGACATAAAGAGAGCCAGCACACTGAGCAGTTCTCAGTAATGAAACTCCCACACTGAGATCTGCTCTAATATGGTTAATTCGGTAGGAAAGGAGCTGTCCGACCAGACAAACGGTTGAGCATCCAGTTGGATTCAGCCCTGTTCTGTCTCACTCACCAACACATCTCCAGTGTGTTCTGTTCTGTGCCGCGCCGTGCTGTCTGCGAGTGTGTCCTGCATGAAGGACAAAACTAGCAGTGCTTGCCAGAAAGAAGCAGCACCCAGCATTTTACTGTTATAGCATCCAGGACAAGCAGGGCTACTGACTCACCAGTTATGAATGAGTCGAGGGGCTGCTGGTTAAACTCTGTCTGCTGCTTGTTTGCAGTAGATATGAGTGTTCACTAACCAAAGTGTCATGAAGGGTAAAAATATGCATTTTCTTTTTCTTTGTTTTGTGTCACTGACGTGACGAACAAACACCACAGTTCTTTATTAAAGTGCATCTCATGGCAGACTGATCAACAGAGAGACTGCAGTGAGGGAACATGATAAAACCAGCAGAGCAGAGACTGACTATTATTAGCCTGCTAGTGTTCTGCTATTGTTAGTTTATTGTACATTCTGGTCTAATTATCCTGCAGAGCTCAGTTTGCTTGGCATAGAGGACAAAAAAGCAACAGTGTATGTGACCTCAGCTGGGGTGACTGCATGGATGACTTGAGAAAATATTTCTTATTGCGTCTTTTTGCATGTTCTCTGAATAGAATTGTTTTTAAAGCTAAGGATGTGATATGAAGCTCTTCCCCTCCTGCACTCCTGTCATCGATTTACTTCGCAGTCGTTGTATTTCCTTGAGTCTCAGCTAGGAGCGAGTTCTTAAAACTAACTGAAAAGATAAGAAACTAAGCCAAACTTTCGTACTGTGTCCCCTCAGGGCCGCTGGTTCTGGCGTGTGCGTAGGAACAGGGTTCTGGATAACTACCCCATGCCAATCGGTCACTTTTGGAGGGGTCTCCCTGGCGACATTGATGCTGCATATGAGAGACATGATGGCAGGTTCGTCTTCTTTAAAGGTAAGCAGATAATACTGGTGCACATACCGATGGATGCATGCTTCCTATTCTGTAAATGATGACTATGACGACTTGTCTTGCACACTCATGCTGTTACTATTCTTACATGTATTCTCTTTTTGTAAAGGATTTATGTCACCTTGATAGCAAATATGAGAAGTCAAATCTGATTAATTCAGTTTATTGCTTAGTAACTGTAAAGAAAAATGCATATTAGTGGATGTAAGCCTGCAGTTTTCAGCCTCCAACAATCAGTGGAAACAGCGGAGATGACTGATTCGATTTTGGTAAAAAGAGGTCAAAGATCAGGGTCCCTTTGACCGCACATCCATCCCAATCACGAATGTGCTAATGAATGACTGGAGGAATTTATTTATTTATTTAATTTGGCACAACCATTCACTTAGACTCAAGGCTGAACTGATCAGATTGTAGAGGTCAAAGGTTAAGGTCAAAATTCATAATAAAAGAATTCATGCATTGGGCATTTATGACAAAGGCATCCAGGCTTGAGAAAGTAATTCCAGGTTATGCAGTTTAAAAAATAAAAAGATAAAAGTTAGATAAAGAGATAAGCGATGTGAGATAAACACATCTGTATCTAGTGTGTAGGTCCAGGTGTTATCATAAATCAGTCTGTCTTGCTAATGTCAGATTTTTTAAGAGTTGAAATATTCTATTTGTTTCACCTTTATAGATCAGGTATTTACTTTTTCTGGACATATGGACCATAAATATATCTCACATAAACATGTGCATTCTCGTGCATAGAAAACAAAAAAACCCCTCACATCTGGTTTCTTTTTTACAACCCGAGTGCAGTTTCAATCCATTATATGAGCAGTAAAACTGACTGCAGCTTTTTCTATCTTCTACAGATAATGTTGAAGATATCCTTAGTCCCACTTCCTTAAGAAAGCAACAGTACATAATGTGTTCACCATGCTGAGTATTAATCTTTTTTAGAACAGCTCATTATTTTGGCACAGACTCTGAGAGCAGCTTGTCTTTTACAACAGCGAATAAAGTTGAATGAAAAAAGAAGAACTCGGCTGCTTGATTCTGGGTGCTTCGGGCTTTCAGGCAGCTGTTGATAATGAGGAGAATGATGTCATCGGCAAGACTCTGCATGACATTTGGCGAGAAGCCATTAAGCGAAGGAAGAGTGAGACAAAGGAAGAGGAAAGAGGGAGGGAAGAAAGGAAACTGGCAGAGTATAAGATTAAAGGGGACAAGCACAACAATAGGATGCCTATTATGAACACCTGTATTTAAACCCATCGCATCAGTCAATACATTTACTTTCTCTGGTGGTGACTAAAGCAATCACTCATCACTGTTGTGCACAAGTTCTTGCCGACTTGTGAAATAGAGTTTTCAATCATGGGCCAAGAAACAAGCACAGCTTCAGGCCCAACCAGCTGATCTTAAGACAAGCCCACATCAGCTGATACCGTTCAACACCTCCAAGTTCCAAACCTCATATCGCCTGCGCTCTTTATGGTGCATCTGCAAGCCACTTCTCAACCCACCTCAACTCAATCCTAAGTTTTCATGATACTTTGACTCAGTGACATATCTTTGTGATTAATGAGCAATATTATGTGCTACTACTTTGAATTGAAATACTAAAACAGGTTTCACTTAAATTGTGTGTCAATGCTGATGAATTTTGTGGCTCCAGCTAAGACATGTTTTGTTATAAACTCTGGATTATAGTAGTCTCGACTGTTGTAGCTACAAATAATGGCCCAAAAGGATTTTCTTCCTTTGGTGACTTTGGGATCTGAAATGTGGTTTTGAGTAATAGTTATGGCAACTGTTTTAATTCAGACACCAAATATTAACACTGTACATGTTTTTACATTAGCAATAAACTGAACTGTTTTTTGTTTATTATTTTATATCCAAACTAGAAACTAGAAGCACAGAAAAGCCAGCCAACCTGACAAATCAAACTAAAGCACAATGGAGACAGTAAAGAAACCCTGACACACAGTCTAGAGATCTCCACTCATGCAGAAAAATTGCTGTTTCTACCGCTCCACCAGCCCTTCAATCAACCTGTAAGGCTCCTGGGTATATTTTTTCATCACTGCCCAATTTCTACATTCGAGCTCATCGCTGAAGCCAAAACACAAAGTCTTACGATATCCTGCTGTTGTACAAATATCCTGCATCTGTGCATTCTCTGAAATACAGTAATACATGGATGAATTGATGTTTGTATTGTACTGATTTACTGTAGTGCGGTAAAGTAAATCTTTACTGTAAGCCAGTTGCACAGCTGTTGTGTTACCCAGAGGTTTCCCTGCTGCTCCGGTCCAAAACAAGGCCAGCTGTAATAGAAACAACATTGTTCATCCCTGTAGAAAAAGATTTCCAGGGGAAAAAAAGGGATCGGATTTTTATGTCACTGAAGTGCTCTGGCATTGCCTTGAAAAGCTGTGGAGTAAGTCATGGGATTTTACACGAGGGTTGTGCACCGCAGGAACCCTGGGAAGCATTGCGTCAACCTCTTGTTCTATCCAGATGCTGAGTGTAGAGCTTTCTTTTTAAATGAGGAGCAAGGGGCCAGAAGTGGGTGGATGGATGGGCGGGTGAGGGAAAGGCAGAATGAAGCCAAAAGGAGATGTAATGGTGAAACACAGTCCTCCTGTCAGATACTGTGAGAAACAATAAAACGTTCCCTTCAGCAACAAAATGTGCTTTAGCCTGACATGAGACAAGCCACTCCTTGTGCATAATTACAGGCCAAACCCAAACTCTGTAGTCAGGGATGTCGTACTCACTTCTGCTGAGTTTTTTTTTGATTGCTTGCCAATAATCCATTATTGCATTCTTATTATTTACAAGTGTGTGTAAATGCTGGTTTGGTTTGTGGGACTGTTCTTATCCGTAATTGCTAGCAAATTAAACATGTGTGCATGAGCATTCTCGAAGGTTTATGATGTGTGGGTAACCATATATATGTCATATACAATGTGATTGTGTGTGGTAACATTTTCCATATGAGGGTAAGAGTGGATAGGGGAATGCTCCAATGTATACATCAGAAAGCATCACATAAAATTTCTCTCCTCTCCTCAGGAAACAGATTCTGGCTTTTCAGAGAGGCTAACCTGGAACCAGGCTACCCACTTGAGCTAGTCGATTATGGTATAGATATTCCCTACGACCGAATAGATACAGCCATCTGGTGGGAGCCATCCGGCTACACTTACTTCTTTCAAGGAGACAGGTAATATAGCCCTATACTCTGTCTGAGTGACACTGAACTGTGAGTATATTGCATTAAAAGGATATCAGTAGTTTGGTTGCTTTTGGCAAGTTCTTGCAGGGTCACTTGACAAATCAAATGTTTAATCTAAGGAGTGTTAAACACAATAGGGTCATGTTTATCACTGTGTAGCATCTCCTTTGTTTAACAACAGTCCACAAATGTGTGGGAACTGATGTTTACAGACTCAGAGACCACTTGCTGAAATTTTCAGAGAGGACTATCGTCCCACTCTTGTGTGACGTGGGATATGAGCTGCTCAACAGTCCTGGGCCTTCTGTGTTGTACTGTTCGTTTCATGATGTGCCAAACATTTTTAGCTGGTGACTGCAGGCAGCCCAGTTCAACACCCAGACACTTCTACTACAAAACCTCCCTTTGTAAGAGATGCAGTATGCAGTTTAACATTGTCTTCTTGAAATATAGAATTTCTTCCCTTAAAAAACAAAAAAGGGCATCTGGTGGGAACATTTGTTTCTGTAAAACCTGTAGAAAACTTTCAGTGCTAATGATGCCTTTCGATGCCTTTAGAGGCTCTCCTTGTAAACAGTCATGTTACCAATCTGTTGTCCGTTAGCCTAATTAGTTGCTTCACCTGTTTCTTCTTAGTCCTACTTGCATTTCCAGCCCTTCGTTGCTCTCGCTGCATCTTTTTCGAGATATATTAATGTCCTCAAATTCCAAATTAGCTTTTTCATGAAACAGTGAAATGTGTCAATTTAAGAATTTGATACTTTGTGTTCTGTTGTTAATAAAATTAGTGTTTCTGAGCAAATTATTGCATTCTGTTTTTATTGAGGGCAGCAATGTCTTGAAAAACCTAGTGATCAACTTGCACTCGTCCCAGCTACAAAGGTCAACAGCAATTTGTTGATTGGTCCAGCTTTGTTCCAGACTGGAATATCTCACCAGTTAGATGCTAAATTGCTACGACAGCTAGTACAGACCGTCATGCTCCATAAATGATGAATCTTACTCATTTTGGCAGTCCACAGACTTTTCCTCTGTCACTATCATGATATCAGTATCATGATTGTAGTGAATACACTCTCATCCTGGCTGATGTGAGATGGATTTCAGACATTGACTCCCTAGATTTTATGACCAAATACCAGCAGAAATAAAACTGTAAGAACAGCCTTTTTTTCACTCATCTGTTTTTATTCTATATAGAATAAAAATCTACTCCTTTTGGAAATCATGTTTCAGTTACTCAGAAGCCATCCATAAACCTTGTTGTGAGCTGATTGATGTAGGAACTATTTTTAACTGAACTACACCCCGTAACCGTACCACTGTGCAGAAAAGCTCATGTCAAACATACTTTATTTTCACTACCACGAAGGTTATACCATTACCGTTATACCTGAAGGTTTATGTGTACAGAACGCTCACAGCATATTAACTCACAGAACTACAAGTATTCTGTGGAAGCAGTACTGTGATATGCACTCTGTGCAGACCCAGCATGTAGTGTACTGAGAAAGACGTCTGCTCTGTTCTTGTTTAGACAGTTGATAAACAGTATCAACCTTCTCCCGCTTTCTGTCTTCAGGTACTGGCGCTTCAACGAGCAGTCTCGCTCAGCTGACAGAGGCTACCCGAAGTCAATCAGTGTCTGGGGAACGTCAGTGCCCTCTAATCCCAAGGGGGCCTTCCTCAGCGATGATGGAGGTGAGCGGTGTAGTTTCTGTGTATGTGTTTGTGTTTGGAAAGGGGAGAAGAGGGTCTGTGGCAGACTGAGACATGCCTGAAACAAAGAATCAGGGTGTGGTCAGTCATCAGGAGATGGGGGAGGGTGTGGGTGTGATTTTGAACTGACATGTGAAATGCTTCTGGCTTTACTGTGCATTATTGGAGAGGAGTGATTCAGTGTCTTGACTTCTAGGGACGCAAATTTATAGTTTATGAGTTTCATGTAATTTAATTATTTTGAATTCTATTCTTGTCTATTTGAATTATTTTTTGCTCACTATTTGTTTAACTTGGTAGCTGACTTCTATTAAGAGTTGTTGTGCACACTCTTGTTGAGATAATTTATGAAATCACTGATTTCATAAAACGTGCTGTCTTTAGTGGCTGTTCTTCAGTTGAATGGTGTTCAAAAGCAACATCAATTCATAAATAATAGATGAAAACTAGACCAAAACTGCATACTTTTATAGCATACAGTTTGTACTTCCACCTCTTTGTTGATTAAGAGAGTGCGAACAGGGATTCTTCATCTGATTGCCTCATTGAAGTCCCTCAGCTTGTTAGTTTTATTGATTTTAATACTATAATAATCCAAAAAAGGTGATTTTGAGCTTTGCTATGATTGGATTTATTGAACATTCTGGGTGGGGAGTTCTTTTTCTTTGCAGATATGTTAGAAATAAGCAATTATTGGACTGACAATAGCCACTTGAGTAATTTTAATTGCCTCAACTGAACACAGAGAGAATTTATAGTAAAATATTGAAGTTATTAAAGCAACAGTTTGACTTTTTGATAAATATATTAATCTTATTTTTTTTGCCAAGACGCTCAATATAATTTAGATTTTTTTTTAAATGATCATGTTAGCGTAGCTCAGTATAAACCTTCAAATTATGGAGAAACCACCTACTTCTCTCTAATGGGGAACAAATACAGACTGTTATTCTCTCTAAGATGTACAAATATCTTGTTTAATCCTGTACAGCTGTCAGTTATCTGGTAACTCTTTAAAGATCTCTCAAAAACTCTAATTATTCTTTTAGTCATGCTTTAACATTCTTTGTGGGCTCATGTTTTCTGCATTTATATTTCAGCATACACCTACTTCTATAAGGGTTCCAAGTACTGGAAGTTTGACAACCACCGTATGAAAAGCGAACCGGGCTATCCAAAATCCATCCTGAGAGATTTCATGGGCTGCAGTGTGGACCTGGATCCCGACAGAGACACGGACACAGACTCGGGCCGCAAATACCCAGACGTAAGCCGCCCGCCATTTAACCCCGACGCAGGACGTGACGGCGACAAGGGCAAAGACCGGGACGGAACAGATCGCGGGGGAACGGACAAAGACAAAGGCTCAGACGGTGACAAAGATCAAGACTCTCGCGAGGGACGTGAGGAGAAGACCAATGAGGTGGATGTGGTACTGAAGGTGGACGACAGCCAGGAGCGGACCATGAGCATCCTGATGGTAACCATCCCACTGGTCCTGGTGCTGTGCATCCTGGGACTGATCTATGCCATCATCAACACGCTGCAGAGCAAAGGGGCACCACGCCTGCTGGTGCACTGCAAACGCTCACTTCAGGACTGGGTCTGACCCCTGATGTTAGGTCTTTGAACGCTGAACTTGATTTAAACCTTAGATGCCCCCTCCTCCTCTAATCTAGCCCTCTTCCCAGTGATCCATCTGTCTCCAGTCTCTGTGCTCAGTGGCTCCTGCAGCTCTGTGGTAGTAGATCCATGCAAATACTGTAATGATACACACACACAAACTAGACGCGAGCGTAACTTATGTCTTACATTCTCAAACACACACACACACACACCTCTCTAACCTCCTCCTGTCTCCCATGGTGCTCTACAATGCAGTGACTGTAGTCTATTTATATGAGAGAAGTTTGCACATAGTTTTGTTCTTTTTGTTTTGGTTCATTTTATGTGACTTTTTTGTTGTTGTTGTTATTATTACTTCTAAAGCAGGAAGGCCGGTCTATTCTCTCTCACATCTCTGCTCCGCCCTCCTCCTTCCCCTAATCTCCGTAGGGGCTTTTTCCTCGCTAATAACCTGACATCAGTTTATGCTATCTCAGTTGCCACAAAAGGAAGAAATTCAATTCAAAGCATTAAAAAGATTTGTAGACAGACCACAGTGCTTCAAGTGGGGTCCAGAAGGGTTCTTTCCTTCCTCTCATCAGCTCCGTGTTTCTTGTCTTTCCTTTTCTCTGCAGGAGAATCTGTGAAGAGGTTTTTTGGGACCTGCAACGAGCTCAGATATTATTCTCTTTGACTCTTGTTGATGGTGATTAGGGTGTGATTGTAAGTCTGAAGGTTAATTCAGAGTTCAGATTGTTAGTCAGAGGAGGGCAGGTTTGTTTTTAAACCATTAAATCTTATTGTTGCAGTCTCTCCTATTTATGTTAATAATAACTCTGTATTCACTGTGAGATCTGAGAAGGTTACATGTATATCAGTCAAACAGGGTTTAAACAAACAAGATAATAAAGCCAGAGCTGTGCGGCTATTACATACTTTTAATTTCTTGTAACCTTCTGGTGAACATATTATTTATTTAGACAATGCAAAGTAGTGAAAAAAGACATTTTGTTAGGTATATGATACAGTAGCCTAAGACTGACAATTGGCTGTTTAACTTCATTGACAAACAAATCGATGCACTCTGCAGACACCCAGTGTTGCTCTGTCTATGTCTATATCCACTTTTGTCTCCGGAAAAGATTTAGTTTTCCAGTCCGGCAGCTATAAAAGCTTTTAAGCTTTTCAACCGCACTCATGTTTTTTATGCCAGTAGACAGAATTAACTAGCAACACAGTCACATAATTCTATAATCAACAGAGAGAGCGGTCAACTGGTTTTCTGTCCATAAATTAAGATTGCCTTAAGATAAACAGAATATTAACTTCCACAGTGTTTTATGTTACTGTCACGTTCTCTGTGATTGTCTCACTGAGGTTTCAGGCCATTATGTAGTCATTTTGATATCAGCCCGTATACTTTTATGATTACATTACAATATACAACATAACAGATAGAAACACTGGCACTGCAAATAAATTAACCCTTTAAGGTCAGATGACTAATGCCTTCCATATCTTGTGTTCACACTGATGGACAGTAGGTCTGCCTTCTTTCTTTCCCTTATTTGGAAGCTTGTCTTGTTAAAGACCTCTCTGGCTGAAAGGATAAATAGACTATAAAGGGGACCTCTTCCTTTAGTTCTCAACTGTGGGGCTAATTCTCAGAGATCCTCTTTTATGTCAAAAATAAGACCTGTCCTTTGTGCCGTGAAGGAGACGGACTAATAGTTAATGAACAAAGTCAGCTCACTGTGAAATAACACAGGAGGGAGAGCATCTGGGTGTGCGAGAGACATAAAAGGGGGAAACTAAGGCTGTTACAGAGCATTCACGGAGTGCAGCTCGTCTACCATGCAGTACATAATGCATCTTTTACTGCTAGTATTTTTTAAAGAGACTTCTGGGATGATATGCAGTCTTACTGTAAGCACCAGGGTGGGCTCAGGCCATGAGGGCTTATGTGAACACAGACTAATCCTCCTCATCAAATAACAGCAGGTGTGCGCAAATGCCGTTAACCTCTAAACTAAACTTTGACCTTACTGAGTCAAAACAGTCGGCTTTCGTTTCATCTCTCAAGAAGGCATGCACAGAAAATTGCCTCTTTATTACACGGAGTTCTCAGTCTTTGTCAGTGCATTCAGACACACACTGGAAAATTGGTGTAAAACGGCGACTACGCTGATAAAGAGTCATGAAAGGCTAAAACCAGGTGTGGTGACCTTTTAAAGTCAACATTTTTCTTAATGGCAGCAATTTATCTCATCGTGATGAGTTTATGCCTGAAGATAGGGCATAAAATGAGTGTGTGAGTGAAAGTGTTTAGAGGTTTGATTTCAGACATAAATTGGAGGAAGGTTTATCTGAGGTAGCATTTAGAGCTAAGCTGCCACTCTGACCTGGGGGGTGGGGGGTTGGCTCAGCTCACCCAGCTCAGGTTACACAAATGGGGAGGGTATCGAGAGTCTGAATTTCTTGCAGCTGAGAAAAGGAAAGGGGGAAGGAGGACTGAGGGAACACGCCTGACCTCGGCTCCCTGAGCTTGCAAAGTTTAGATCTCAGGAATAAGGAAGGGTGGGAAGAAGGAGGAGACAAAGAGAAGAGGGAAAGAGAGTTGGCAACAACCCATGTGACCCAGATTCCCTTGCAAGTTCAGCAGCAGTGCTGGCCAAAGAGGAAACTTTCGCTTACAGTAGGTGACAGGCCTCGTTTAAGAAAGCTTGTCAAAGTGTTTCACTTGTAGTTTTGTATAAGCACATGCATGCTTTAGAGCCTCCTTATTGGCAGCATTCTTACTTATTTTCCATGGATCCAGTGCTCATGTCAGTGCAGGTGCAAAGCCATTTCTGCCTCGGTGCCTTTTAATAAAGCCCACATTTCCACAGGTGAAGAATCAAATATTCTAAAAGATTTTGAATAGTAGTTGGGGTCATTTCTGTGTTGCGGATATTATGGCAGACAGTCATGGGAGAATTTTTCTGTAGAGCATTGTCATATCCAAAACAATGTTTGGTGCCAGCTTTTTGCAGTTCTTGTCATTTTTTGGCTGAAATACATTAAACTTCTAAACTGGACACCAGCACTCTGTCCATGGACAAAAGTGTAAGTGCATTGGCCTAACCTGATACTGCTGTTCTGCTAGGCCTCCCACTAAGAGAAGATAGGGCAAAGTGAGACACCTAAGTAGTCAGACCTGAAGTTAACAGGATACCCATACTGAAAGGAGGAAAAGGAAGAGCAAACTCAGCCGTCACCAGAAGTCTGGAGATTGATCTGAGGCAGGTCGATAGCAGTTGCCAGGAAACGGTGTCCCGTGTCCATCCCTCATCTCCTCATCATGAAGCTTTTGTGGGGAAGGAGGGATTGGCGGACGCAGCTAATCAGCTTTAAAAGCACTCCCTCCCCCTCTCCTCTACTGTCCTGCTCTTCCATTTGGTCCTTCAGGCACATCAATGAGCGTTCAGACAGCCCAGCGTCTGGACAGGCTCAGAAAGTGCCTACTCATTGCGCTAGACACCCAGTTGTTTATGGAGTTCTTCTTTATTAAGCCTCCTATTCTCCTCTATAACCTCCAAACAGAGAGCCCACAGGGAGTTAACCACTTCAAAGCTAAAGTAACCACTTCAAAAGTCTGAAAGAGAGGTCCAGTGCACCTGAGTTTGCCTCACGCAGAAACAGTTTTGGTGATTCAGCAGTTTGAGCGATTTTCTGTGAGGGAACACTGGCGGGTTTAATACAGTTTATTTGTCTCAGGACACCAAGCAGAAGAGAAGTATTGAAAGGTTAGGAAAGAGATCTGTCAGGGCTGATTGATGCCTGTTTGTGTGCATGTAGAGGTGTTGAGTTAATCAGCCTTCCTCTCTATAAGCTAGGCCTGTGTTCTGACTGTAAATCTCCCACACGCCACGTCTCTCTACGCTCGGCCCAGCCCTCAAAGCCCGAGGGGATCGTAATAAAAACAATGGCCTTCTCTCTCACTCTCTTTGTCCTCCCCCTATTTTCTGTCTCTCTAATACATACACACTAACACATTATTTTAAGCTTGCTGGTAGATCCACCTACTTGTTCAGCAACTTTTAACACGATTTGCTTTGATTTTTGTTGATGTCACATTCAGATTCAAAGCTTGCAAAAGCTGAAGTTCATTTTGAAGTGCATACCCTTAATGCAAATTTTAGGTAAGGTTAGGATATGCTGATCTCAGTCTGAGCTTTCATCTCTCTCAGGATGTGTTTCTGTAAAGACTGCACGTTAAGCATTTCTCATTCAACCCTGATGTTTTGTTCTTTTTAATGAACATCTGTTAAAATCTCCACAATCGGTCTGAAGCCAGGTTGTATTGTAGCCGTGTCTTCTCTCTCCACACAGTGTGCTTTTTAGCTTGCAGCTTCCCACTGTCACAGTGTATCTCTGCACTGCCTAATCACTGCAAGCTTCAAAAAGTCGTTGCATCAGCCCTGTGCAAAACCCAAACTCTAAGAGGAAAAACAGATTAATAAATAACGAACTAAAAAAGATTAAAACAAAATCTGTTGGACTTGACAGACTGTTTTCCTGTTTCAGTTTGTCTTGGGTTAACTTTGTGGCTTACAGTGACCCCAGCCAAGGGGATTGTGGGTTGTCCAGATGCTTCTCTCTTTTCCCAGAGTGCATCTCAGCTTGCTCTCTGAGCCCATCTACTCTGAAACCACTCATCTGAAATCACCACTCGGCAAACCCGACCGCTCAGCTCGGGAATGAAACAAAAACAGCACCTGACAAATGACTTTCAGCATCCGTCTGCAGCGGATCAGCTCTCGTCGTGCTTCAAACAGACACTGAAACTGTTGAGTAACTTAGGAAAACTGTTTCCATCCACTAACTGCAGCTACTGTAGAGAAGAGTATATTTTGAAGGATTCAGTCACTTCTGTGCTGACCATCGATAATGAACCATGGCATCTCACAGCATCTCTTTTCATTACTGCCGGAGTAATGTTTCAGTGATTTTCTGAAAAAAAGAAAGAAAAAAAAAACAAACAGAAAAAAAAAACCCTTCAACCCTGTGTGGGACTAGATGGAAAAAAAAAACCTCTGTTTGTCTTTGATCATTTGTCTTATTTTGATTTGATTTGTGCATATTTTTCTCTCCAAACTTGATTTGTTTCTGTTAATAACATTCCAATTATTTTAATTTTGGGGGGTTTGGTTGTGTTTTTATTTTCTTTAGAAAATGTAAGATTTTATACATTTGTGTTGTGTGTTCACCTCTAGTAGAGTGTGTTAACAAGCCATGCTGGACATGTACACATTAAAATTTTCCTCTGAAAATATACAAATTTGTGTCTTTGTTCTGTTTGTGTAGTGACTGCAGCAGCACAACCTACAATCCTGCACAACTGCATACAGTACACACACCCTCTACTTTCTTCCTGCGGTGAGGTCACTGTCCATAGGGCCTTGCTTCCTGTCTCACACGGGACAGGCAGCACAACGGCCTTATGGACCCAGGGAGGGGAGGATGAGAGAGGGGAGGGGGGCATGGCAGATTGCCAGGAAACCATGTGAGCAAGAAGGAAGTTAGCAAGCAGTTTTTAGAGGCCTTATGAAGCCGCACAGGCAATGTTGTCATCACACAGAGAGGAAATTTCATTGTTCAAAGCACCACAACACAAACAGCAGAACTGCAGCCTGACAGCAAACTTTAATGAGATATTTCTGTGCAAGCAAGTTGTCTGCAAGACTAAATAAAGTGACACCTACTCTCATTCATGCAGGTGTAATTGCCCCAAATTCTTGCTACACTCAGAAAATAAAGCACCTTATTGTACCTTTAGGGTTACAAAAGTTTGCCACAGAAGCGGTACTCCCTAAAGGACTGCCATTGTACCTAATGGCAACTTCCAGAGCTGAAAAATAAAACCAACTGTCAAAATCTGCAGTTTCTGGCATTTGACTTGAGTCAGTCCCCACAGACTAAAACACCCAACTAAACTGTATCAAATAGCAAGTTTACGGCCTGTTACAAAGAACATTTTTGACCTGTATGGATAGTTTCCCACTTTATATCAAATGTGCTATCAACCTTTTGCTATCAACAGTACATTCAATGATGATTAACTTCTTTGTAACTGCTTTAATTAGCAGGTGTGCCAAAACAACGAGCTGTACAATAACTTATTGACTATTTGATGGCCCGTTGGGAGTTTTTTAAAGGGGAGGTTTGTACTTCAGACAGGGCTGGACCGGGACAAAAGATCAGCCCGGGCATTTTGACTAGAGACCGGCCCACCAGGTATTGGGTGGCTGTAGCTCAGGTGGCAGAGCAGGTCAGCCACTAATCAGAAGGTCGGTGGTTCGATCCCAGGCTGCCTCCTGGCTGCATGCCAAATATCCTTGGGCAAGATACTAACCCCATGTTTACCTGCTGGTGGTGGTCAGAGGGCCCGATGGCGCCAGTGTCCGGCAGCCTCGCCTCTGTCAGTGCGCCCCAGGGCAGCTGTGGCTACAACGTAGCTGTGGGTGTGATGAATGACTGAATGTAGTGTGAAGCGCTTTGGGGTCCTTAGGGACTAGAAAAGCGCTATATAAATACAGGCCATTAAAGCCATAAAGCCTTTTAATGAAAACAAATGCTGTTGTGACAGTGATGTACAGTCTTGTTGGTATATGTATGATTTCTATACATTTTACATCAGATAAAAACTTTGGTTTTAAGATTCAGATAATTATTTATTAAAAGCTAGACATTTTAAATGAGAAAAAGAAAGAAAAGTATTTATTTGTGCCCCCCTTTTCCCTACCTGGCCCCCTGGCAAAACTTTGCTAGACCCGCCCCTGCACAGTTACCAGCTGTCAGCTACATAAAAAAAGGATCCTGGTGTTATTTGTCTCTCAGAAACAGTTCATAACTTCCCTTCAACTCATTCATGTCACCTAAAAGGTAAACCTGTTTCTCCCTCACCTGTTCAGCTCTGATGATTCAGTAAGGACATCTCCTGGTTTCATCTTCATGTTTCCCTCTCATCACATATCCAAACCGATATCATGACCAGCAGCTTTACAGCTGTGGCTCCAGCAAACATCAGCTGATACTAGAAATTAATATTAAAAAAATTCTAACAACAGCTGACCAAGTTTAAACATGCTGCTGTTGTTTAGCGCGACATCCGCTGGTTTCCTCTTTCTGGCGCAAAGTGGGCGATAAACAAACAAGAGAGAAAAGCCGATCAGCTGATCATTGATCAGTTTCATGATTGAAGTAGCAACAGGAGAGAGAGGGGGAGAGAATGAGAGAAGAAGAGGCAGCTGTGCAGCGTAAACACAAAGAATAACTCCAGCTTTGTGTCTTTTTCATTCTACCTGCAGTTCGGGACAAACTGTGTTCCTTTTCAGCTCAATACAAAACGCATAATATTTTCTCTGAGTATGGACATTCCTTTTTTACCGGACGGTTGGCAACTCTACTAACTAACCTAATGAATCAAGTTCACTATCAGTAACATCATAGCACCCAGTAAAAAGTCAGCACAACGAAAATAAACTCCACCTAAACTTGGTTTATATCTGACCCAGACAGACTGCAGGTCATAACTTCTTACCTGAAGTTCAGTTCACCTGATACTCGGACTGGCAGCCACCTCGGGTCTCTGCTCCTCCTGCCTCCCCTTTCCCTCATGCAGCTCCGCCATATCCACCACCAAACAACTGAGTTATTTTTACATTTTACACATGGACCAGCATCTGGCCAATCCACCACCTTTCGTTGTTTATGCTGTTAGAAAAAAAAAAAGAAGAAGAAAAAAAAGACAAAGGCCCATAAAAACGAAAAATCCCCATCGGCCCACCAGGAAATTGCCCGGTATGCCCGATGGCCAGTCCAGCTATGTTCGTACCCTTAACATGACATACTATTTTAACTCTTGTAGTTTGTACTTCTAACAAACTACAAGTGTACAAACCTTTTTGTCATAATTTTGTACCTTAATGTACAAAAAAAGAGAACCTACTAAAACAGGTAAATATTTATTCATTCAAACACGAATGAAGCGGAACTGTCATGGTCCTGGGTCGGTGACCCAGCGCTTTAAGTTTATTATTATCATTTTCTAGTTTATTATTATGATGATTATTATTGTTTGAGTTCTCTTCGGTCTGCCTCTGAGTCTGCGTCTGTATCTCTGTCTGTCTATGGTGTCACCCCGTCTGTTTGTGAATCTGTCTGTTCAGTTCAGCGTCTTGTCTGGTTCCCTGTGTCTGAGTTTCCTGTTTTATTGTGAAGGTCTGTGTCTTATGTGAGTGTGCTCAGTTTACTACTCCCTTGTCTCGTCAGTTCTGATTTCTCCCAGCTGTGCTCTCCTTCTGTGTCTCATTCCCCTCGTTACTTCCCATTGTATTTAAACCCTGTGTTTCTCTGAGTCAGTGTCGTGTTGTGCCTCATGCTGTGTGGATCTCCCTGTGAGTTTTAGTTTGTTGTTTCCCAGTTTAGTTTGTATGTTTTTTCCTGCCAGCAAATAAAGCTGTGATTTTGAGTTCATCCCCTGAGTCTGAGTCCTGCACTTTGAGTCCTCATCTCCTGCCTGCCACACAGCGTTTCATGACAGGAACTGAAATGGGACACTCTTCTCAATTAAAGTTTTATTTATCTCACATCTGTACATAAGAATTTAACCTGACCAATCGACATATTTGCTGTGCTAATTTCTGCACCATTGTGCTTCCAGCATACACAATAGAGCTTACAGTATGCATGAATAAACAAGAAAGCTATAAATTCTAAAAATCGAAGAGTAAATTTGAAATTTTACTAAATTTCTTTTTGGATTTGAAGTTTCTTTAGTTATTTTATCCTAAAATATTGAAGACGTGTCACGGTTGACGCTGGCCAACCGTGGGGGTGTGAGGAAGGAGGACCCAAATGCTGGACTCTTTAATGAAGACAGTGCGTTTATTTACAGTGAAGTAAATAACCAGCACACAATAAATCCCCGTAGCTCCCTAGACTCCCGTGTCGTGTCTCACTCAAACGTCCGTGCTTGTGCTCTCTGCTCCCATGTTTCCGCACACCCCGTGCGTGCTGTCCTCTTCTGCTCCACGCTCCTCCTGCAGGGAAACAACAAAGGCAGCCGTCAAACACAACTCCCGCGGGTGGACTGGGCTGGGCTGGGCTGGGGTGGGGTGGACTGGACTGGACTGGACTGGACTGGACTGGACTGGACTGGACTGGACTGGACTCACTAACTTGGAGTGTAACTCAATGACCCCACGTCGAGGAGCTCTCAGCTACACCCCTATATAGCTCCCCCGACGAACCAGATCAGCTGCAGGTGTGTGAGGTCCTTAGGCGTGGCCAGCCACCTGGCAGGACACACCCACCAGGCATGAAGACTCCTGTAGACCAGTGGTGTGCTGAGCACACACGCACAAACCCACAAACCAGGAAGACGAGGAACATCAGCACCAAAAATACACGTCCATAACTCCTCAGAGACCCTGGGTCGCTCAGTAAGCAGTGTAAATAGGCTATTCAGCTTTCAGTACTGGGTAATGTACATGCACATTTTCATACTTGAAAAATGACACAGATTGACGTCCTGATCGGTTAGTCAAGGAGGTGTTAGTCAAGATGTTTCAGGTGAACACTGTGTCTCATACAGTAATCCAGAGTGAAAAATCTATCCAACTGTTGAATGTAATGTTACAAATTTGCAAAGATGACATTAAATCCTAAAGGATATAACCAATAAATCACCAAAATATATATCAACATTAGTGTGTATTGTTTGCTTCCCTGTCCCATTATTCTGCACCTGTTTTTCCCTCCTTTGTTGATATAGGCTGTGTTTTCTCCTTAGTGCCATTGTCCACGTACTCAGCACTCCATAGCATAGCACAGTTTCCTCGTGATAGGCTTCTATGACCTTGTTTTCTTGTTGTTATTATTATTATTATTATTATTATTATTATTGTTATTATTGATTTTCTTCCTCTGTCTGTTTTTTCTGCTTTAGCATGCCAGCCAATTGACTTCTTGTGTAGCAAACCTTGAAATCCTAATGGACCTATTCTGTGACAGATGTTATTTTCCCTGGTCTCCTGAGTTGGGCAGAGTAATTTTTTTCTGTGTGAAATGTTTCAAAAGAACGGTCACAAATGGATCCTTTAATTTGTGAAAATGCCAACAAATTCAGTGGAGATGAACACTAGTCTCTACTTTTAAATGGTATATCTACTGAAGTTATCAAACACTCAAACACACCAGCAGAAAATCAAACAAAAAGTGCCTTTGCACACCCAGACCACAGTGGCTTCATTTGCAGTCATTCTGGCCGCCTGACGGATGCAAAGCTGTAACCGTGTGTGGGAATTCAATGTAGTTAGATGTGACAGCCACACTCTTTTCATCGTCAGCTCGCTTCCACAAAGTCTGTGTGATGTCCGATTGCGCCTACATGAAAGCAGAGCGAGTCACTGTCAAAGTGAGGTTATAGGTTGCTCCATCTACTGCAAGCTGGATCCAGCAGAACACTCTTTCTTGTGTGCTCCATGTGTCAAAGAGCAACTGTGGAAAAGACTCGGGCCTGATTCATGTGTAAAATCAACTCATTTCAATGCTGAGTGAAATATCTGGCTCTCCAGCTGGTTGTAAGGTCCCTTTTGGTTTCGGAGCATTTTTGATGCGTGTTGATCACTGCCTTTAAAAAACAAGGTTGTGGGCAAAGCAAGCTGAAACATATTTTAAAAAACGTGAATAATTTAGTAAGACATCACTTTGTAAACAAGCAGCTTTATTTGTGCATGTCCCGTGTGTACGTCATATTTGAGTGTGGCTTGCTTTCTGCTGTGTTTACATGCTTTTAATGCTTTCCTGCTGCGTACATAAAGTCCGAGGATTGCTTGTTAAATCTGTCTGCCACAGTTATCACCTGGTACACCCTGCGGAGTGCCGTAATTACTTACAGTCACCTCTTTCCGCCAGGTGGAAATGTAACTTTCCTTCAGGCCCATGAGACACACATGCTTAAAGGACAGGAACTTAATCAGTAACAGCTACAGTTACTGGCTCTGCTGCAGGAGTCTGACGGTGGTGCCACCTGTTTAAGAGGACTTTTACTGGCATACACCTGTTGGGCATCCTGATCACATTGGCTCATCTGTGTGTCACTGGGCTTTAACAGATTCAAATGTAGTTTATAATTTCAATTATATATTATTTTTCTTAAAGAAAAGGAACATCGATGCTAAACAAAACTTTTCACAGGGAAAAAAAAGCACATTTTCAGCAGCATGACAGGTAAGTGTTTTTTAAGCTTATGCGTAAGTTCCGTGAGGAAGATCTGTAATCACTCTGCCTGCTTTCCTGGGTGTTGGGCTACTTTTCTTTTCTTTACATCACTAACACTTTCCCAAGTTGTCAGTCTCAATACTAACATGTAGTCCAATCACCTTCTCACCTGCCTTGTTTGAGCCGATCAGCCTCTGCTTCGCATGGTTTAAATCTATGCTCTCTGCCATTCACCCTTTCCAACTCTCTTTTATGAAACCCACCTCCTCCTCATCTCCCCCTCAGATACCTCAGCCCGAGCTCTACTTAAGCCTCAGTCTTCATCTTCACCACCACCAGCGTCTAGACTCTGGAGGGGGATTCGGTTCTGCCATGATGGGTCATCGGAGTCTATTCGCCAAACACATTAATTTCTCTACCTCATTAAATCATGTTCAGTTTTCAAAGTGATGTCTCCTTATTGGAATCTCATCTGTCAGAAGTTTACTGAAGTTTATTGAAGCAACTGTTGTTAAGAGTTGGCACTGTAAAAATAAAACTGAATTGAACTTAAATCTAGGTTTTAGGTGTTTTTACTGGCAGGTGGATGCGGATACAGAGAGCTTTAGCCTCTCACCTCCTCTAAATCGAGTTGCTGAGCTGGACTTCTTGAAGGCTTGCCGGAGTTTTTAAAGGGGGACCTATCGTGTCTACTATGCCCAGTTATATTTTTGCATTCTTTTCATTTATTTTCCAGTTTAAAATAATCTTTGTTAATTTATCATAGGTCTTAGTGTAGCCTCTGAGTGTAACCGCAGTCTGTAATGAGCAGGTTTAGCTCCACTTCCTTTTAGGGCCACACTCTCTTTGAGCCAGCTGTCCTCCTATTGGCTCCCCCTCTTAAACAGAATTATTTAATAGCAGGTGGGTTGGGATTCTGCCGTGCCATCCTGTCTTCTGATATCCACTCACTGACATGTCACTGATGATGCTTTAGTGTCATGGTCCTAAAGTTTTTCTGATAATTTTGGAGTTATTTGTATTTTTATTGAATATATTTGTGTCTATGATGATCTTAAGGTTTCAGAGTCATTTCAGTTTTGAATTTAGTTAATTACTATATACTTTTATTTCTTTTCTTCACATTTATCTGCGCATTTCTTCACATTTATCCCAGGAAAGAAAAATCCTACTATACTTACATACAGCCCTTGTTGTAAAGTATTGTGAAGAAATGTAATATGGGTGTGTAATGCACTAAAAATCCAAAGAACAATGTACTTTGGCTTATTTCTTTAGGTGTGACATAACTTATTTAGATTAGCTGATTAAATAAGATGAAACTTTAATGAGGCTGGGGTAAATCTGCTGCGGTAGATAATGAGATACAGCAGGGGAAGATAAGAGCAGACTGGATGAGCGTCCATAAATTAAGTAAAGCCATTTAAGCAGGCTACAACAAAAGCATCGGGCATGTACAGTATGCAACCATATTAGGAAAAATCCCCCAATAAAATACATTAAGATAAACACGAGATAGAAAAACACAGCATATGCAATTTCAAGCTAAATGAAGCCGAAAAGAGTTGTATTCATTTAGTTATGCCGAGAGCTTTTTCAGAACATCCACAAAGGATCTCTGTGCATGGATGTGTGATGTAGCAAAAAATGCTTCAGCACAAGAACAGCTTCCACTCCTGCCCTCTGTCACATCTCCTTCCCTTCTTCTCCTTTGATGTTTAACGGTGAAGTAATGTTGAGGTAACATCTGGAGCTGTGATACATCTCTGTGTAGCGTGTTTTGGTGCTGGCTTCACCGCAGCAAAGGGTAGAGAGATTCTGCCAACATTTTGGTCAGTGTGCTCCTGATGCTTGTAAAGCGCTGGTGGAGCGTGAGGTGCAGCTCATAGGAATGCTTTTGAGTGAAAGTGTAAAAGTGTAAAACAAAAATGTATTATCTGTTTCTTCTGTGTTGGTTTTTTGGGTTGCTGACACATGCGCAGCATTGAAACCTATCCACCAGACTTCTACGAACTTCTTTCAGATAAACACAACTCCCTGGAGACACCTGGAGATTCCAGCTGTCACGGGCCTTGGACAGGTCACCATTCTATCACAGTGCCAACGCTGGCAGAGAGAGGCAATCATTAAAACTTTGAAATTACCAGTTAACCTAACATGCAGGTCAGTGTGCTGTGGAAAGAAGCCATAGCACTCAGAAAGAACCCCATGCATGCTTTGACCTTCTTGTTCTGAGGCTACAGTGCTGCTGACTGCACTGCTAAAATGATGAAACACATTTTTGTTTTTCTTTGAATCATTTTCATTTTTAATAAAACACATTTTCTATCCAATATTCATGTTTTGCCCAACAAAGGCTGGCAACCTATGTCCACAGTGTGCTCTGCTGCCTCTCATCCTATCCCAGTCTTGTTACCATATCCTTTTATTTAATCCTTTTTTTCTCTGCCAGAAATGTTTGTAGCTGTTTTTTCTATTTATTTTTTTTAAAGTGTGTATATAATTTAAAAAAATACTGTACCACACCATTAAAAGGAAAATTGAGTATTTTACTCCTAATTTTATTACACATGCAGAAACTGTGGACAAGATTCCACCTGAAGGATGCTTACACAGTTGGCGTATTGCTATTTAGTGTCTCGCAGATGAATCTGTGCAGTCACAAAATGAAATGAAACTTGGACATTTGCAATCAAACGGTGGCTCAAGCAGAACACTGGCGGAAGAGTTTAATCTTAAATTTAAACTTATTCAGGAAGCTACTTGGAAACCTATTTCAGTTGTACCTCCTATAACCTAATTATGCTATCAAACCAGTGTTTATTGCATTAAATTTAAAAAAGAAAAGCTCACTTGCCATAAGAGGATCTGTCCTGAATTATCACTAAAGCTCGTGATTTTGTATGATTCCCCAAAGGAGTAGTCTGGGTTATATAATTACTGTAATTAAGCCAAAACTAGACTTTGAGCCTAAACTGAGACATTTACTCAGCATGTACCTGTGAAGGATTTTCTATTAAAGCTTTGTGCTTGACATGGTGTGGGGATTTGTCGCTTAGTTTGCTGGTGAGGGAGAACATCTGGACTCCTTCATGAGACCACATACAACACCTGGATGCGCTTATAAACAGGCAAAGAATGTGTGAATTAACATGCTCACACGCAGGTGAATGGGTATTTTAAAAGCACATTTAGCAAAGCAGAGCATGTGGTGTAATGATAGATAATTATACATTACTGATTTTTACTCCTCTATGTATGCCATTTGGGATTTTTTAGTGTAAGGCTACATTTTTCTTCACTGTCCATTACAGAACCATTTTCTCAGCTGTCATCTTTGCACAAAGAGATTATTAAACTAAATTATGACAACCAAAAAAAGATTACAGCCTGTGTTGTTGATGTGAAGTGACATAAAATGCAAGTTAGAATATGCAAAAAGTACATGAAAATCAAGAAAAAGTGAAAAACAATGAGCGTTAGAGACACTGAACATGTAGGTTTGTGTCTTGTGGTGCTGACACTGCTGCAGTTTTCCACAAGATTTCCACCGTTTGTCCATTTTCCTTTCCTGAGAGAAATTTTTGACCTCATCTCCACACCAGATGAGTCCAGAAGACAGATGAGCTTCCCACAGTCTCTTGTGTTTTTAACTTTTTTTAACCTGCACAGAATCAAAGCAGTGAAGAAGAAGAAGAAGTGAAGACATGATGCTCACTTTAGACGACTAATTTCTTCATAATGACTTAATAGGACAATTAAACTTTGTTTAGATGAAAGAGTAAAATCTTGTGCCTTTCCCACAGGTCATTCTAGTTATTATGGACTTACATCATCGTGTCCTAGATAAACCACAATCTGTCACCCTGTAGGTTTCACTTACAGCTTTAAAATGGGAGATATCTAACTTTCTACATTCAACTCATGCATAAAAATCCACTGGGAATTACAGCAACAGCCTTGGGAAGACTTACCTGGTCATTGCATTCTCCTGACTTTATATTACTGTCTTTATATAACTGTCGAAACTTTTTATTACATCCTGCATCAACTCTGCAGTGGCTGATGTGAAATTCTGTGCAGAGATGTGCTCTGTGAAGCTGAGATTGCAAAGAGGAGCCAGATGAGGTGGTGAGAGTTGAAGCAAACCTGCTCCTGTGTTTTACTGTGATCTGAAGTTTCCCCATCTGTATAATAAAAACTGCATCTGTGTGAGGATGTGCGCAGCTGATCTCTCTTATGCATAGCATTAGGAAGTGTATGCGGATAATGTGGATGCTATCATAACAACTGGCAGGAAAGCTCATATAATTAAGGAATGCAATAAAGTTAATGAGGAAAACATCACAGGGGAGACAGCCGTATACCTGTGTGAGCGATAGTGCAGCGTGCTTGTATCAAAGAGCAGTCTTCACAATACAAGAGAGGAGTGCTGATGATGAGCAGCAACACATTTCAGTTACATCTAGGGTCTGAAACGATTCATCAAAGCAGCAGTTAGTTTGGCTTCTGTGCTCAAAGCTCATCTCTCCCCACAAATATGATGCACATAGAAATTGGGGAGTGATGAGTACACATCCTCCAGAGCCTAAAAGTGGATGCTGGGGTGGTGGAAGGTTTGAAACAGCAGGCAGCGATGCGGAGCAGCTGCACCACTGAAGTGTGAGAGGAGAGATGGGAAATTCTGCAGCTTAAATAGACTGGGTACCGTGTACAACACAGTCTGTGTGTGTGTAGGTGTGTGTCTGTGCACACTGCTCCTACATTACCAACACTGACTGAGATTTGCTGCAGGCTGGCTTTAAGTCCCAAATCGGCCATGAGTGAGTATGTCTGAACCGGTGTTCTCAAAGTGCGGCCTGCGGGCCAAGGGCAGCCCCGAGTGACGCTTTGTGCAGCTTGTGAGTGAATAAAAAATAACTACGTATTTCATTCATGGTTCCCTTCATTCATTCATTCGATTCAGCAATGCAGCATTGTAGATATTCATACATACTAATCTTTCTTATTCCTCAATACAGCTTACGTTACTTTTTTTTTCACCCTGAATAAATTACTAGTTTGGGAATAGTTTTGTTTAATGTATGCATACTCAGAGTCAAAAGTGGTTTAATTGGTTCAAATGATCAGAGCAGCAATTTCCAAGTAATCAAATTGCAAAGTAATAAAATAAAAGAAACAACTAAAAAAAACTTTTCAATAAATAACTTTGCATTTTGGAAACTCTTCAGTGTTGGGGTATAGTTCTAGATCCTTACACATTCAATGCATAAGACATGAGGTGTGAGCATAGCACATAAAATATATGAGTTTCAAGTTTCCCAGTTAATGAACTGGGACACGCAGATTCATACTTGTGGCTGCTTAAAGATCTCTTAACTAAGCTGTAAAGCTGAAACACAGTGGCAGGTTTTGGAACGTATTCACTTCTCTGACAGAAACAGGAACATGAATAGCATCTTTCTGCAATGTTGCTATAAAATACATGTATTAAGATCATTGCTGACTGGAAAATACACCGGATCGTTTTCTGACCCAATATCTATCTTTTTCGTTCTCTTCTTCTGTCTTGTTATTTTTGCGGGATGTTATGGTTAATATGGCTCGATGGGTTGATTGCCAGAGTTGATGCCAGTTCACTAATCAATCTCTGTTCCTCAAAACCCAACATGCATGCCGTGCAGCAGTTATAGTCACACCAGGCTGTATGTATGTGAGTGTGAGTCACACAAGTGTTTGTTTAGCTTGTTGAGTCTGAATGTAGTGCAGAAATAAGCCAATCTGCTGTCTAAATTCCTGGACTTCTCGACTGACTAGACCAAAGAGTAGCAGAACACCTGCTACACTTGTTTAGTTTTCAGAGTGTTACTGATGGAGTCCTTCTGAATTAATCATATGGGACTATTATCTGTAAGTGTGGAGTTTCCAGCATATCAACAAAAAACAGGTGCTTAATCCCTCACTTCAGTTTAGTTGACTTTGAACAGCAGTTAATGTGGTAGGCCCTCCACACAAATGCTTAAACAAAAAGTGCAAAGGGGTCAGATGGGAACTGGGTTATTGAGTCATCCTGGAATACACAATTAACCGAAGAGCTGCTCAAAACTATCTCCATCCATAGCCTTCAGAAATGTGTTCGGACCTCTGGATTTCTGTTATTACTCTTTGTTCTTCTGTTGTCACATTAAAACAGCAGCTTCCAATACAGACTGTAAATGCATGCTAGTGTTTGTTGTAAGGGTGTGTATTTATGGCAGCTTATTCAGCTGATATTGCAGAACACACATTGATGTGGGCACACACAGATACGGTGAGCATCTGGACACAAGATTAGTTTAATGTTTTCTGGGCAGTCTAACAACTGTTAGGGTGGCACCCAGGCAAACACACGCATACACCTTTATCTGGAAAAACACTGCCGCCCATCAGGGCAGGGACATCTGGAGTTTGACGAGTCCATGTTAGTAGGCCACACAGCAGGAGTGGGAACCCCTGGTCCTGGAAAGGCATTTGAGATGCTGTCATGTTTTCCAGGCAGCTGGAGCAGGAATGGTGAGGGAAACAAACAGATGCCAAAATGGAGAAAGGAATTAAAGGAGTTTGTAAAGGAGTTTGAGAAAGTCTAATGCACCAAGGAGAAAGGAACTCTGCTTGTTTTAGAAATTTACCAGTTTTTCAAAAATTATTTTCTCTATTTTTTAACTTTCTGGTTTAGGATTAGATGGTTAGATCATTACCCACCACTCAAATACATCTACATCTCTATATATGTATGAATCAACATGTCTCCTGTCTTTCTAATATGCCATTAATATATAGTATTAATGGAATATTTCTGTCAAAATGCTAAATGTAGCACCTGTAGCTATTTTGATCACGAAAGCTTTATTGCAGAGCCACTAACTCATAAAAGAATAGTTTTGTGAAATGTTAATGTTTCTGTTTAGATGAAATAATCAGTTTCATTGTCATTTCTGCATGTTGAGCTGCTGCGAGGCAGCGATTAGCATAGCGCCTGCATCTTTTTCAACCAGCTTGCTGTTTAGCATAAAGGCATCTAGTCTTTATGCTAAACAAAGCTAAGCTAACTGCCAGTGGCTCCAACTTTATACTCAGATTATGCACAAGTTGCTCCATTGGTCACTACTCTAGAAAAAAAACCCATGCATCAGCCCAATTGCTCAAGGGGAGCGAGGGCTCAGAACCCATGCATGTCTATAGAGACATGAGCCTAGACAACTAGAAATCATAATAATCAGTGATAATGTTACAGCTGTATTATGATACAGGATACGTGACAGCCAAAGACAAATTATTTGACTCAAAATCTTTTTTTTCTTCAGTGCTTCTGCATATAAGATCTGCAGAAATCTCTATGCACTAAAGATCTGAACAATGCTGTGTACCTTCACTCTCTTCTGGGGCTGTAATTCATAAGTTTGACCTAGATTTCATGATCAAACTAGGTCACTTTATTGCCTCTAAACAGATTTAACGGATTGCACATAATTGAGGACTACTTATATGGTGACATAGCCACTGACAAATCAAATTTTCAATACCGATAATTGTTAAAATGGTACTTTAATTACAGAATGAATAGAGGATTTTGGTGCAGCACTGTGGCACAGAATATATTGCTATGCTGTCATGTTAGATATTAACTAGTGATGTATATATTATTATTATTTATTTATTTAGATGCACTTAATAGTTGTTTTCTTTCTTAGGATTTAGCTGATTAGACCATTAGCCTACCACTCACAGAGGTGGATCTGGAAGCGGCTAGCTCAGCTCAGTTTAGCATAACTTAAAGCAGGGCAACAAAGACGCACAAGCTTTATGTTAATTACCTCCTTGCAGCGACTCAACACAAAGCAATGGCAGGAGTATTGATCTTCTCATCTATGCAGAAATAAGAATATTTCTTCAAACTAGCCTTGTACGAGTTAGCGCCACGCAATAAAGCTTTCACTATCTATAGCTGCAGGTGCTACATTTAGCATTTTGACAGCAATGCCCCATTAATCCAGAGACATGGGTAGACTGGAAACAAAAGAGACCCTTGAGGTGCAGAGTGTCATCAAGTGCCACGCTTGTCATTTCATGCTGTGACTTCCATTGTATCTGATGCTGCACAGTATGAGGCACCATTGCTTGAAGGCACGATAGAACGTACTGTACCTTCAGCAAAAATCCTCAAGAAGCAATCGTTTGGAGGGGATTCAGTTCTATTTTGAGTCACATTAGCATGAGCAATACTGTTTATCAAAACATGATAATGATTTGTTTATGGTAATTAATTAAGATATTAATTTAGAAAGTTGAAAACTTATCTATAAATTTTGTAAGTAAACTTAATCAGAGAATTTGGGCATGGATTTTTCTTTTTTTTTAATGCTTTTATGAGATAGTGCTTCATATCATGCTAACAGAGATAGAATAAAACACTTTTCAGTTTGGGCCTCTACATCTCGGCTCCCATTCGCTCCCATTTTCATCTTTTTCAAGGCAGAATCACTTTTCTGCTCACTTCATCTCCCTGTGTGACTCTTGCACATTCATTGTGTTGTCGAGGCGAGACTGTTCTGTCTTCTTTTCAGCTTCTCCATCAGTTCCCGCCTCTGGTCAGAAGGATTCCTGTGATTGCATCCTCAAAGTTAAGATATGCTTGCACACTGAAACACATAACAGAGACAGAGTGAGACACTGACTCAGAAAGACCGGTTGAATTTCAGTTGTTGTGCACCTTCAATTTACCTGACTTCCAATTTTAAATTTAAACTTGCAAATTAACCAAACTGCTCCCTTTAAGTAACGTTCTTTTTGACTAGAAATGAAAAAGGAAAGCGGTAATGTAGTTTAGTTTGTGAATTTCAATCATGCTGAATTTTAGCTGAACAGAAAATATGTAGAGCCAGTGCCTCCCTAGCTGTGTTTGATGCCTGTAGCTTCGCTCATTTTCTCTGGGCAGCTGGTTATCAGTCTTTTCTCACCCCCTGCTTCTATTGGTCTAATAACTTCTGTGCCTTTTCGGTCATGTCTGCATCACTATAAAGCATTCTTGTGCAAAGGGAGTGCAGTCTGACTGACTCTTGCCTCTGCATGCATTCAAGCCTCAGGGCAATGGCTTCAGTCTGGATGTACTTCTGACTGGCTGAGTGGGCTGAGTAGGTGGCCGCTTGTCTGTCTGCAATCTGCCTACGACTTCTACCAGGCTAACAGTGTTGATAACCAGTCAAAGGTGGGCGTTATATAGAGCTGCTGAGTTTCTGACATTAAAGCACCATTTTCATTTAAAACATGCAGCGAGCAGGCATCATCCCTGAGTCTGGCCACCAGCAGAATGCATAAGTGAGGCCACAAACAGGAAGAACACAGCCCGGTTTACATTTGTTTCTCATTTTATGGATACATGATTATTGACCAACAACAAATCCTTTTCTGAGGAGTTTTGACGTTGTTTTTTCACAGAGCAAAGAAAGAGAGCAGAGAAATGGATTATCCTACAGTTGTCATGTATATCTCAATAGCCTTTATACTTTTCTGGCAAGTGGAATCTTATTTGTTTTCATTATTATTATTTCACTGCAATTTGTTGTTACTGATTGATTAAATATATGGGGCGGATAAAGTGTATCATATGAGGTGTAAGCTTCTTTGTGTTCTATCAGGGATATGACAGACGAAGGACCAGGGTGCAGTATCTGCTGGTAAAATGTACTCATTAGAGTATTGTTGCATTGCTAAAAAATAAGCACCAATTTGCAGTTAGCTTGTTTATGTTCATTGTTCAGAGTGCGGTAAGCCTACTAAGTATAATGACTTAACCTAACTGCATGGGGACTCAATGTTGCTAGCAATGTTGGAGTCGTTACTCAATAAGTAATCTTAAAAGTAAGAAGCACTTAAATGATTAAGTCCTTGCTTAATTACTCCAGCAGGTAAATAAGTCATGAGGACACATATACAATCTTTCTATTAGTGTTTACTTATGAACACAAAGCCGACAATTCAAAACAAAGATGAAAACCGGCCAAAAAGAGACTTGATGACCACAGCGATTCTACGTTAGAAACATCAACCGATAGAAATGGTGGCATCAAACACTTAGCTCAACACTAGTTACTAGCATCCTCTCAACCACATAGCCAGCAACAAGCACCTTTAGTGGAGTTTCTGAGCTGTAGCATAACCATCATTGTCCTCCCCAACGGGGAGTTGAACTGCATTAACGCTTTGCATGCTACAATGAAAATATAGTAAATTAGTAACACTTTAACATAATATTAAATGTCTTAATATTAAAATTTTAGCCAATAGTTCAAATGCAAAACTAAAAGAAACCCCGAAAAATAGGATGAACCAAGAAACGTCACCATCTCCAGGAGAAAACATGAAATTTTCATTTTTGTTAAGTATCTAGTTTATAATTAAGCATATACAAAGATGTTTTTAAATCTTTAATATGGTGACATTTCTCCAGTTCATGTTTTTGTTTGCTTGTTTATTTGGGGATTTGCAATAATAACAATAATAAGAAGAAATCCATGTACAAGCCAAGATAGATTAAATGTCTCTTCTTCAAATAAACCAACCTGGCACAATTTAGTTTTCATGGTTTAGCACTTAGAACCCCATTTACATTCTCACTGACTGACTGTTTGACGTATAAGATGTCTGCCTAATAAATGTATATCTATACTTTCTTGTCCACTGATGTCAGTCTCTGTCTTCTGTGGTTTATGTAAATTGCATGGAAACATTGTTTATTGTGGACCGAGAGTTTGATTTGATCTTACTGGAATCTTTATGTTTTAATAAAAAAACAAACAAACATATGTTGTGTATTATATGATAAAAAATATATTTTAATAAACAGTTTCAGTTAAATAACATCTTTCCACTCTTCAAATCTGGGCAAAACATTTCGTTTTCTTGCGTCACAGCCTAAAGTCCCACTGTACTCTGACCCTTCTATTTCTGTTCTATTTCTTTGGCTCTTTGGTGTTCATACATTTAGCCATATTTGTACATATGTAAGTACAATGTGTGAGACAAAGTCTTTTAGTGATAGGCAGTGTGACGCACTGTAATCCACATTTAGATATGACCACAAATTAAAACTCTGACAGTTATTCTTAGCCAGACTATCTGTGGGTTGAGAAGTCATACCTTTACTGTAGTATATTTGGAGCAGTGGTCTATTCTCAGAGGAAGTAAACAGAGTGATCAAATGCAGTGAAATACAGGTAATCAGAGGGCTTGGCATCACTGGCTGCTCTGGGTAAAAGTAAAACTTTTTAACATAATTACACTGTATTATGATTCTAGGCTGTAAGCCAGAGTTGTGGATCAGAAGCAGAAGTGAGACAAGTGAAAAAAAAAGAAAAGAAAGGATGGATGCTGGGTGAATGCTGAATGAGATGCCACAATAAGTACATCTTTATATTCACTTCCACCCAGTTATTCTCTGTGGCATGGTGTGTGTTTGTATTGGTACTGTGTTGTCTTGTTATTGCGTCTGGCTCAGGAATGCAGACAGATAGCGAGCTAGCAACCACCTCTCCTCCGACCACAAACTTACATCCCCGGGGTGATGCAGACGCTCACATTCACACAGACAGTAGGTAGCTCAGTAGATTTACGGGGCTATTTATTGTGGCAGTCGGCTGTCTGTCTAGTCAACATTTATTCTTGTCATGCAGGTGCGTACGTGTAAATTAAACCTCTTTCTGGATGATGCTCCACGTGTAGATCTCTCTGAATGGAAATATATGCTCTCTAAATGTCTCTCGGACTTTATGAACTTTGTCATGTTTAACAGCACATGCCAAAGCAGCTGGATACATTCTATGGGAAACTGTCTGTCTGGGGTCCCCTGGGGCCACAGTAGGTTGCAAGACACATATTGCACTGTCTGCTTTGTGACCTTTTCTGTGTGTCAACTTTTGTACCAACCCCCCAACTACTTTGTTTTCTCCCACCATGTACAATCAAGTGCTGTGAAGCAGTTATCACCCAAAAACAGTATTGTATTGAGCTCTGAAGCTCTTCCACCAAGTGTGACAGGTACAGCAATTTGCAATAAAGTAAGAGGAAGGATGCTGGAATGGAAGATAACATGTTATTTCATCCTTACACTGCTTCAAAACAACTTTTAATGCAAAATGAGAGGGTTAGTTAAGAATGTTAAGAATGAGCCTTTAAATATAATGAAATGAGACCTCAACCACAAGCAGACAAGAAGTTAGGGGCTGATGGGGATACATATAAACAAAGCTAAGTTATAGGTCTCCCGTCTCATAAGGGCAATTACAGTGAGGCGTACATCCCTCAGGACATGAGATATTGTGCAGTGTACACAATGGTTTATGTTTGTGGGACTTGCTGCTTGTGCGGGAGTCTGCATCCTTGCAGAGCTTTGAGGTCTTGTGATGTTTTCCCCACTGGCTACAAGTCGCAGCTATCAGACGGTGACAGATATAGTGCCGCATGAACCAAAAAGTACTGGTGCGACATGTTTCTGACTTCTCTGTGAAACAAGGGACTTGAAGTTTTTGAAAGCAGTTCTTGGCAGTATGAATAGTCCTCCACATGAATAATTCTGTCTGTGTTTTCCTGTGTCTCTGTGTAAGGTAACTCACACTGACAAATGCAAGACATGGAAAGTTAGTTTTCTGGCTTTTTGCAGTTTCAATGAGCAGTCATAGAGGCCACTCTTCATGTCATGCTGCTGCGGATTACGTTTTTTTTTTTTTTTTTACAAAGTTTGAAATACTTGTTCAGCTTTAGTTGCCCATTTGTCACAATTCAGACATGTAATGAGGCTGCTTCAAACAGGCTGACAAAGACAATATCCCTAAAAATACTTGTGTGCATTTTCGTTTGCTTTTTTAACACAAGTATTTGGGGAATTGTGCATTGAGGCTCTAGGCAGCGCTACCTCTCTGTACTCACTGAACATCAATACAGCCATATAGAGGCTGTAACTGTCATAGCAGCCATCAGCAACATGAAGCATTCTGGCATACTGCTGAAGAAATGTAGGCGTTGGTATGCAAAAATTACCCATGTACGCTTGACAATGGAAAAAAAGAGGGTTTTTCTTTATGAAGCACATATCGCTGTAGAACAGCATCCATATATTACTGGCACCAAATGAAAACCTTTGATGCTGAAATAATGATGCATTCAAAAACTGCAGTTACTCAAATAGCCACTTGAGGCTGGGTTCCATAGGGTTTAAAATGGCCAACTTTACATCTGAAATAAGCATATTTAAAATCTGGCCCAAAAAACACATTTTAATTTCTATACATAATTTTTCTTCACCACACCTAAATGTGGGCATTTTTATATAATTCCCTTGTTTAAATTAAATCAAAAGTCTTAAATACATGCCTAAAGGCAGATGAGTGCCCAACAGGCAGCTGTAGATGCTTTAGCTCTCTGCTGGGTGTGACCATGTGCACGTCTTGACATTTGTAATGCAATTATCAGATGAATAGGATGGTTTGCAGTCCAAGAAACCCAGATGTACACAGTCTGGATGCACTTTGCTAACAAAGAAAGCTAGTATTAGCTGATCACATAACACTTACACTGTTTTTCTCTGATATCTGAACTCTCTTTTTAGGTCATTATCAACTAATTTAGCTTTAAAATTGCTAAATGCCTCCATATCTAGGGAAACAGGATGGGAGATGATCTGCTATGCCAACTCCTAAAAGGAGCAGCCAAAAAAAAAAAAAAAAAAGCCTCAAGGGTATCTAATCTTCAAGATCTAATGTCAGTTTTTTGGAGTGCAGATGCATGTCACCAGGGAGATACATTTCTTTTCTTTTTTAATAATTACATTATATGTGCAGAAATCATTTCCCTCCATTATTCAGACACAAAAATTTAATTTGAGCAAACAGTGAACTGATTAAGTCGAAATTGGATGCTCTTCTGAATTTGAGCCCCGGTTCTTGATTTAGGTATGAGTGGTTTTTAAGTTAAAAAAAATGCCTGGTGTGTTTTAAAACCCATTAGCTTCAAGTTAGATTGCTCTGTTTTCAGTTAGGTACATTTACAGATGAGCTGATGCCACAGGCTACGGTTCTTTTACACAACTGGATATTTAATAATAAGCTTTCTGACTTCCACTTTGCTGCTGTAACTAGATGCTTTGAAGACCATATTAGGAAGGGAAACTACAAAACCAGAAAGTACCGTCTCATTGGAACACCTTCTGTGGTTATGGACAACCAGCTGACTTCATTCTGTGAAACAAAAATACCCTTGTAACTCCATTGCTGAGCCTCTGGAAATATCATCTCATGATCACACATGTAAAACTTTCTTTCCAATTTTTTGCTCCTTTATCCTTTATTTTCATCTCCATGTGTCCTCTTTGTCAGTTCAGATGTCGTGATTGTAACATTTTTTTGAACCCCTTATTTCTGTACACCTGCACTAAATTATAATTTATCTGTATTGTTTTCTTTGCTGTAAAGTCTAATTATGTATATTTGTGTTTTGCATTTTGATAAAAATGAAGTTTTAACCATTTTAATTCAGTTGAATTAGAAGGATGTTTTGGGCACTGTTGTTCTATGGATGCATTATCTTCTATCATCTTTTCTTTTTGCCTTCAACGAATAAGGTGCTTTTCTGTCTTTGATCTTTATTTTATGTTTATATTATACCAGCTCTATCCATGTTGTTTCATTCCTGATCATTAAACTGTGATTTGATAATGACAGTTAACAGAAACCTAAATTAGAGGTTTCTGTCAACTTGGATTTGCATGTACCAGGTGACCTGGGAAAATTTCTGAAAATTACTCCAAATTTCTCAAATCTGTTAAAAGGCAGTGACAAGTCTTACTTAAAATGTCAGTGTTGTGTTCATAATAGCTCATTGTGGTGACATCTGGGTTTAAAGGCCAAGCACACTCACTGCAGGGGGTCCTAATTATTTTTGGCTGATTAGTCCTTTTATAGTTTGCGTAAGCAGCTTGTGGTAAATTAACATATTTCTGGTTGTGATGATTATTTTGTTAGGGTGGGGAATTCAGACCTTCGTCATTGTTTGTTAATAAACGGATCTAGTGAGCTCAAGTGATGTCAATGCAAAGCTGACCAGCTCCCCACCTGAGCAGAAAGAGGCGTTTTATAATTCAGCAGTGTTGTTTGTGTGTACATGTTTAGGCATCTTTGTGAGGACAGACAATTGGAATAGCACTATACTTGTGGGGACGAACAGTCACTTATGGGGACAAAATGTCTGTCCACACGAATTTGAAGGTATTTTTGAGGCTCAAAATGTGCTTTTAGTGTCAGGGTTACAATTAGGTTATGGTTAGGTTTAGGCTAATGGGTTGGGGTAGACATTAACTTTTGATGGGTAGGGTTAGGGTAAGCACTAAGATATGAAAATGAGTGTGTTTGTGTGTGTGTGTGTGAGAGAGAGAGAGAGAGAGAGAGTATGTGTGTTCTCTTAAAGGTTATTTTGTTTTATTATTTAAAAAAAAAGATTTTTGTTTTTTTCAGATTTCCAGAAAACGAGAGAATTTTCTATCATAGTTTCTGTGGAGGAAATGAAACGAGTCACATCATATTTTTTTTATCAATTGCAGTTAAGCTGGTGAATCAAATAGTTGGTGTTTATTAGGAAGTAGACAGATCAATCTGGAAGATCAATTTGCAGTCGACTTCTTTAAACCCCTGCATACGAAAGCGGTCGTTTTTCCAAACTGCCGAATTTATCTGAGTCTCTGCAGCTTTCTTACCTTCAGTGTTCATATTAGTGCTTTAAGCCATGCAGTATGCTTGCACAACTAATTGCCTGTTTCCATCTAAAGGATTGTTTACTCTGAATATATGATTTAGCACCACTTGAGCAGTACTGCTGGTTGTGTTTGCCAGTGTGTGTGTGTGTGTGTGTTTGTTTGAGAAAGAGAGAGAGTCTGCCAAGTCATATAAGAAAAAGAGCGAGCCAATCCGCTGGCACAGATCATTGTGGATGTGAGCCAGAATATCGTCCTTCATGTAAAATGGATAGATATGTGCCTTTGTGAATGATTTTGTCCCTTGCTGCACTCTTTCCAGTAAAACAGACAGAGAGAAGAACTGGACATGATCTATGAGAGACCGGCAGCTTGGTCTTGACCTGCTTCTCACTGGAATGCTCTCTTTTCATGCTGATAGTTTGCAGATATCGCCTCATCTGTCAAGTCCTACTGTGTGAAAGTATTGTTGGCTTGTGACTTCTTCAGTCTCAGCTGACTGCAGGTTTCCCCAATCTTATAAACAGTACATTTGCATAATGTATGTGGAGGAAATAATATCTGTGTAAATGATTAAGATTACTTATTGATATGTGTATGTGGTGATCTGTATTATTCATGGTATGATTAGGTTTCATAATTTATTTTGGGGCAGCTCTGTCACCTCACAATAAAAAATGTCTTAATTTGAACAAGATTCCAAGTGTTACTGGAGCCCAAAGAAATGGCATCCAGAGTAAGTAGTTTTTAAGATTTTTAAGGTCAAGTACAATAACCCCAGTTTTATCTGAGTTTAAACGCAGGAAATTAGAAGTCATCCAAGTATTTATGGTGTGTGTTATCTGGCTTCATTGATAGATAGATAAATCTGGATATTATTTGCATAGAAATGTATGTATTTGAATGATGATGTCTAGGGGAAGCATATATAACGTAAACAGAATTGGTCCTAGGACAGAAACCTGTGGGACTCCATAATTCACTTTAGTGTGTGAAGAAAACTCCACGTTTTTAAATTTAGAAAGACATGATTCAAACCACAGCAGACACAACTTTAATACATTCAATTCAATTTTATTTATACAGCGCCAAATCACAACAAAAGTCGCCTCAAACAACCTTTATTATTATAAGACAGACACTACAATAATACATACAGAGAAAACCCCAACAATCATATGACCCCCTATGAGCAAGCATAGGAAGGAAAGTGGGAAGGAAAAACTCCCTTTTAACAGGAAAAAAACCTCCAGGGGAACCAGGCTCAGGGAGGGGCGGGGCCATCTGCTGCGACCGGTTGGGGTGAGAGAAGGAAGACAGGATAGAAGACATGCTGTGGAAGAGAGACAGAGATTAATAACAAGCATGATTCAGTGCAGGGAGGTCTATTAACACATAGTGAGTGAGAAAGGTTACTAAAGAAGAAATACTCAATGCATCATGGGATGCAGCCTACACCTATTGCAACATAACTAAAGGAGGATTCAGGGTCAGACATATAGGGTCAGATGCTCTTTAATAAAACATTATGGTCAACAGTACTACTGAATGCTGACATCTAGCAGGATAAGGGCAGTGATGAGTTCACTGCGAAAGACCATAGGAAGATCGTTTGTAACCTTCACTAAAGGTTCTTCTGTACTGTAATGAGCTCTGAAACCTGACTGAACTCTTTAAATAAACCATTCCTCTCCAGATGATCAGTTAGCTGTTTTACAACTACTCTTTCTAGAGTTCGTGAGATAAAATGAAGGTTGGGGGATGGTCTACAATTATTTAAGACAGCTAGATCAAGTGATGGCTTTTTAAGTAATGATTTAATTACTCCCATCTTAAAGGCCGGTGGCACCCAGCCCATTAATTGACTGATCATATTTATTGGTGTATTAATTAATGGTAGAACTTCTTTGAGCAGTCTTGTAGGAATGGGGTATAACAGACACATTGTTGGTTTGAGCATCATCTTGCTGTGAGGAAAAAGTGCTAAGCTGTGCTGAGTGGTGTGCTAAGTTATCAACTAAAGTTAGAAAGCTAGCAACACACAGACACAGGTATTGATTATTGGTGCGAGGTGGCATACAAATAAAATACTACACTCATCGAAAACTTGTTTACACAGTTCTTGTACAGTTTGTACAATTAACAAGGCAGCAATTCATTTTCAGATAAATTCAATAACACATACTTCAAAAGCCACAAACAGTAGAAACACAATGGAGAGTGACTCTAAGTAGTAGAAGTGAAAACTGGCAAATGACTGCTGGTTTTGCCTCAGTCCATGGGGACTGACTCACATTTGGACCCAGCTTCATCCCAGATGTGCTGAAGGACTTCTGCCCAGGTCCAGAGTCCAGATAAGCAGCAAAAAATAGGTGGATTGATGGATGGATGACAACTTGAGGAACTTGTTTTGATACTGTCATATTGGTTTCATTTTTTAGGTTGTGTACAAGGTTGCACATAAATACTAATAAATGTTTAATTTCAATATGTCATGTTTATTTATTTATTAACTCCCATTTCCTCATTTAGTATCACTTCAATCTAGACAGAGGGCCAGACAGGGTTCATTATAGGAATCCCAAAGGAAACATTGGTGTGCTCAAATCACCCAAGCATGCTAACCAGGAAATGAGCCAGTGTTACCAAGGAGACCACCGGCAGAAGACTACTGCTCTACAAAGTAGTCTCTAAAGAGAAGTAGGAAATAGTTGTTCTGTTACCAGTTTATGTGCCCTGTTACCAGATTTACAACTCTGTGAGTACTAACACAAATACCAACAAAGCCTCTCGGTACAAAATGGGCATTGCGGAGGAAGGTGTTCCTGGTCCTAACTCTCAATAGAGGTAGCTTCTTGCTAAATCACTACAGCATTTATGGCTTTTATATGGTTCTGTGCACAGTTTGCTATCGAGATATTCATTTATATTAAATGTCTGTAATTATTACATTGACCCTCTATTGGTGGATGTAGGATGCCATAGTTGCACATGTTAGGTGCTGTGATTTATTTTCCAAAAAAACACTAACAAAATTATCATAAAAAGAAGAAAAATGAAGAAAAAATGCTGGACAGCTGTAGATTATAGTTGCTGTAGTAATTTTGAATAATATTGCTGACATAAATGTACCAGTGTTGCTAAGCTGCTTGTGAGTTTTAGACAGTATTTGGGTGAATGTCCATCACTCTTAGTTCAAACTACCCACTCTCTTTCTTTGATCCCATAATCATCCCTCCATCTTGATCTCTATCTCTAGTGTAGGCCGGTAATTACTACCTCCTACTGTATCTCTTATACACAAACGCGCATACACACACACACACATTCATGCACAAATCAGACAATAAACACAAGGCATTTCACAGTTCATTTTTATTCTTCCATGTCTGTCATCCCAATTTATGTAAATTACAGGGTTGCATCAGATTGAGTCTGCCTACCCTGCTCAACTGTGGCAATTCTCTTGTGTTTCAGAGGATTTCCATATGAGTTCGGTAATTACGTCTAGCTATTCATCCTACATGTAGCAACCATGGGTGGTGGACTGACCACAGTTCTTTCAAAGGTCATCAAGTAAACAGTCGTATCGTCTTTCATACACTCCTACTGCTGCCTGCTCTTCTCATGGGTGTGTTTGATACTGTACCATGTGTTTGTGCATGTCGCAATGAAAAGTTGAGCTTTATTTTAAGCCATATTGAGGCACTTTTAAGAGGACTGATCAAATCCCAGGAGTCAAGTGAAGAGTGAAAGCCTTCATCATTGCAAGTGACCTTATGGTTTAATTCAACAGCTATTTCCTCTGGGAGGACCAATGACTCGATCTAGTCTGCATTTATCATTCAGTAAGTGAACTGCAGGAAGAAAGGCTGGCCTTGAGACCCAAAAGTACAGATAAGGAAGATTAGCTGGAAAGTGATGATATATTCAATTATTAGATGCAGTTATTCCTGTAGCGGTAAATAAAAGACGAGCAGATATTTTACCAATCAGTGAGCAAAGTGACATTTTCATAAAAATGTATTCATTAGGATAGCATGTACATGATATAGTGTCTTTTTTACATACCTTATTTCTATTTATTTCTATTTAGTTGTGGCAGAGTCCATTAAAAATCTTTCTGTCTCTGTGTTGGCTGGCATCTTTGAAAGAGTGATGTCTTAGTCTCATCACAACAAAAATACCTAAGAAAGTGCTACAGTATGTATATCAGAGCTGTATAAACCAGGTCATCCATTTAAGTATCGATTGGCTTCACTTTAATTCTCATCACCTTTGGAATATCACTGGCTATAATAATCGCTGAGCTTCAGTTGGCTGTTGCTTACTACTGATTACTTTGTTTTTAATGGGCATTGTTATTGGCATATTTAAATACATTTTTTTTTAAATTGATATTTAATAAAGAAGGATGGTCTCAATACTCTGACCACACTTCCCACTCTGACAGCCACAAAGGCAAAGAACAAAACCCTGATGGATTAGAGGGTCACAAAGGGAAGAAGCGCCTCGAGGAGATGGTTAGAAAGAGAAGGGAAAGAGGAGAGACCGTGGAGAGGGCGGAAGGGGAAGCAGTGGCTAATTATCCAACCACCATGGTTCCAGACCAGCAGTTTTCAAAGTGGAAGTCCTCCAGCAAAATGAGGAAAGTGTTCAATTAATGTAATGACTACCTATTTGGCGATATGCTCTGGTGATAATCTTTATCTCTGTCTTCTGTTTTGGACTTTATTTTCCTCGCCTTCTTGAAAATCCAGTACAACAGTGATGGATATCTTTTTGTTTGCAGCCCTTACAGCAATGACATCCGGATCTGGACTATTTGAGTTATGAACATGAAAATCTTTGGGCTAGTACAGTCTCGTGTTTCCCAAGAAGTCCAGGGGAGGTGGGGAAGGTAACAGATTATTAGCAGGATCAGAGATAGATGATTTTAATTCAACATGGTTACACGGAATAGGAAACCTATAGTATTACTTTTAATAACTTATGGTATTAAATACTGTGAGTATCTCAAATGTATCACAATGAGTCCAGCTCTCTTTTTTGTCCTGTCTTTCCCCCCTCACCCCCAACTAGTTACGAGAGGTTGCTGCCTCTGCTTGAACCTGGTTCTGCCAGAGGTTTCTTCCAGTTAAAAGGGAGATTTTCCTTCCAAGTGCTTGCTCCTAAAGGATCTGTATTCTCTGTATTATTGTAAGGTAGTTACCTTAAAGTGCCTTGAGGCAAATGTTGTTGTGATATGGCATTATATAAATAAACTGAATTGAATCTTTTGCCACACAAAAAAAAGGGCCATTTGACATTTTTCACATTGAATGAGCCTGTTGTCTTTCCCTTGGTGTGAAATACTAGCACCTTTTTAAAGACATTGGCATAATACAGATCAGTGACATGATGCAATGCATTATGGTAAAAGTGTGACAGGTCCCTACTCGATGCCTTTGGCATCATGTTGAAAAACACTGCAAAACTTTAAGATGCAGGGTTAAAGTTGCACGTGGATCTATTTTAACAAAAAACACAAGCATTTGGTGAATTTTTATGCAGGAATCTCTTTATTTTGTGCATCAGTTTTTTTTTTATGTAGAGGAAAAACAATCAAATGAGGCAACACGCTGGAATACATAATGCAATGAGGCACTTTGATGTTCGGTATTGATTTAAATAACTGCTGTCAACTTTTCTCATTTAACATTATGAGTCGACACAAGCCACACGTATATGAGGTGACAGTTTTACCTGACATCAGCCTAATTTTCTGCCCTTCTGTCTGTGTATTTGTCACCTGTTTGTGAATAATTTATTTGTTTTAATATCTCAGATGCGTTTAACTGAGGTCTCAGCTCATGTTCAAATCTTCTGAACATTAAAAACAAATTTAAAAAGAAATCAGTCATTTCAAATGTGAGAAGTGTGACTGCAGTGAATCAAATGTTTCTATAGTGATATATTTTTCTGTCACACTTGTGGTTTTAGTATTTAGCTTCTGTTCAAATCCCAGAACTTATGCCGTGTCAAACCATTAAAAAGCAGTTTTATTTCATTTTATTTTTTAGCATGATGTAGTAAAAGTCTTTTCTGTAATGCAGTCCCTCCTGCTAAATGATTTAGCTGGCACAGAGACCCATGGGCATAACTCACTATCAGCTATTATAATGGAGGTCAAGGGTCATACTAATTCATCATAGAATTGTGGAGTGGACTAAATGATGGAGCAACACACATATATATGCATGCACATACAAAGTGGCTGCTTGTTAATGACAAGCTTGCTCCCTCAGCAAGGAAACTGAATGGGAAATGCTACTTCATAATAATTTGTGACCTCAAAGTTCACACTATCAACGCTTTTATAGTTGGTGTATCTGGTTTTCATGTTATCAGATGATTTTCTTTCTTCTTTCCTCACTCAACATAGGTCATTCAACATAGGCTTAATTCCTTCCTTCCTTTCTTTCAGGAGCATTTTACACTTTTCCTTTACGTAACTACAGACATATCAGAAGAAGTGGTGGAAATTCGGAGCAGAGGTGGAGGAGGAAGAGACTTTGGTGACATCACCTCCTTCCTCTTACAACTACGTTTGTGGCTACGTGCTCTTGTTGTGGGAAGTGGTGCTCGTGTGGGTGTGTTTGAGTGAGCGTGAGTGACAAAACGTCACAAAATTGATAGAACACTTTCAAATAAAACCTTTTTTTTGCATTTTACATTCATTAAAAAAGTCATTTAAGAGTGTCAGACACACAGACAGAAAGAGACGAGCTCACCTAGAGCTGATGCCTGAGACAAACCTAAGCAAAGGGTTTGTGTGTGAATGGAGTGACTTGAGGATGGGCAGTGGTTAGACAGGATATTGGGCAACATTGCTGGTCACTATACTGCCTCCAGCATTTTCACACCTTTATGATGTCAGATACTGGAAACCACTGAGACGTAACCCCAGTGTCCAGTAAAAGTATACTCCCATCAAGCCAAGTTCATGAGAACGTGTGTCATGTGACCAATTTTTTTTTCTTGACCTTCTAATTCACACCTGCTGTCTGTGTCCTTTTATAGTGAGTAAAGTCAGACTAAGTTCTCTACCATACTTTTCAGTTATAGAGTTATTTAAGAAATAAAATAAATTGAATGTATTTGACAAACCTTTGATCCAGAAACCTGTCTCAGTGGTAGTTTGTATTAAAAGGCTAAGATTTACCCAGAAGAGATGCTAGTGAGAAGGAACGATTTTGTGCAGTGTGCTACATGTGAGAAAAGACAGGTGTGTAAGATATCACCTGATTCTCCCGCCTGCTTGGTGTTCCTGTGTTAAAACTAAAAGTTCCCTTTTCTTTACAGAGCCTGCTGTGATATCACTCTCTGCTGAACTGACCATGGCCATGTAAAACATATATCCCTCCTCCCACATGACCCCAGCTGTGTTTACTGTCCTCTGCTGTGTTTGATTCCCAGGACCTGTAGAGACATAAGACCCTGGGAGAATCAACACGCGCAAGCATGCGTTGCAGTTTGAAGGCCTGAACACTGAAGGTCGATTGATTGGTGCAGTGGTGACGATTATAAAGTCTTTGTGCTCTCTCAAACAGCGTACAACAGATTGTTTTGTAACAGTTGGAGAATAACATGTTCTCGCTTTGGGCATCAGCATAATGGAAGCAAAAATATTTAAGAGCCTTGGTGCCTTCAACAACAAAAGCAGTAAAATTTAGTAATTGATGTAATATAGGAAATATTATTCACAGCAGGTACATATTATGTTACTACACATTAACTGACCATTTTTAATACTTCCATCTAGACTGGTAATGATTTTCCTACGCATCGATTTCACAAACTGCTTTGGGAAACAACAGAAACTGAACAAACATTTCAGGTAATTGTAAGGGGGAAGGAGATTGCCTTCATTTTGCACATTTTGCATCTCTAAAATATTCAAAAAGCCTCTGTGATGTTGACCACCGGCTTTTTAACTGTGCACTTTTGAGCTTCCAGTTAAGCTTCATTGCCATTGCCACCTTGATTTTCCGGATCCTGGAAATATGTAAATATATAGCTCAAACTATGTGTGCTAAATTAGCAGCTAAAACTAAGTACCAACTGAAGCTGAAAAGTCAAGTACTGCAGTTCTGCTAATGGTCACTTAAGATTGTATCCAAAAGTGAATAAGAACCAATAAAAAATAATGCTCAAATGGACAAAATCAATATAAATCACATTTTCCACCATGCGATGCAAAAAGATTTTGGCCTCTGATTTGTTCTTTCCAATTCTTTCCATATAATTATTTTATCGTTACTCATCCAGTTGGATACTGGTAAAGTTCAGAGTACAGGGGTGTGGCTGCAAAACTTTAGCTGATCGCTGCGTGCCAACCTTGACCATCACTAATTCAAATTACTGAACTCAACCTTTCAATTTGTGATGCTTTTTAGAACTTTCACTTGATAATTCAGTTAAATGATCAAATAATATGGCTTACACACAATGTAAGAACTAAGCACTTTATTCTATACATATAGCTCACATCCATGGCTAGTTTACATTACAAGTTAACCCAACATGCATGTTGTTTGGAGGAAGCCAGAGAAGAACACAAAAGAAAGCACTCACAACTATGGAGTACATGCAAACTCCACATGGAAAGACCCCAGATAGGATTTGAACAAGGAACTTTCTCGCTATGAGCCAATAGTGGTAACCACCCAGCACTGTGCTGTCCTGTTACAGAGCTCATGTCTATGTGAAGTCACCCTCTTTCAGGGCTCCCTCTAACCGTATGACTCTATTCCTTATAAGCATCATATGTGATCACTCCTGTGCTGTTTTCTGTTTAGGGAATCCTTTAGTCCAGAAAGTGCTTGTCTCTGTGGGAATCTGGTCGAATGTGGTTGTAAAGCAGATAGTTCTCATGTCAGTGTCAAGGTCCCTCTCGGACTCTATCACCACTCCCATCCGACATATACGCAGACATATGGTATGTACGGTTTCAAGGTTTTCTAAAAAAAACTTTTTCTTTGATCTGACTCCCACTGGTGGATCTAAAACCTGTCTCAATAGATATGACCCAGAAGAGCCTCAGTATCTATACATTTGTAGCAAGCGTACAACAGTATACAATTTTAAAATGTATCATTGTTGTATAATTCCAGCTATTTTTTTTACAAAGGTCATCGTGTGAAAAGAATGACATATAAGACATTTTTACTACTGTCAAATGTCAAAACAGGTCAATTTGACTCAAACAGTGTTTAAGGGCTATTCTGCATGCTTGACCCTCACTAATCTAAACCACTGAGCTGCATTTTGCAGTCCCCTGTTGACTGTGCATGACATTTTATATTGATTGGTTTCTCTTACCCAATTAAATCTGACTGTGGCAGTTTCCATTTACTGCAAATTGTGACAATTGCAAAGCTTGAACTGACAAGTCCTTGAAGCTAAAACTACTCTAGTATGGCTTTTTGATGAAAGTGAGCTTCTGTTATGCAATATCGTGGACATGAACCTGCTGTAGGGTCAGGGTTTGAGAGGGTTTCAGCAACATGGGAAAACTATCAAAAACAGCTGACGAGAAGAATATCTGAAACTGTTCTGAAAGAACAAAGGCTGGACTGAACGAGGGGGGAAGAACAAAGAGACTATTTAATTACTGAGACAGATGGTACTAAATGGCTCACATTAACCATTAACCAATCACAGAGGTTCAACAAATGAGGTAAGCGGTGAGGTCACTACCTGCAGCCTTTGAATTTAATCTCTGTGGTTGGGTGATTTAGAGGTGAGGGGCTGTTCTTTGAAACCATGTGGGAGTGTGTGTTTGCCTAAGTGCCGGCAAGTGTGCGTGCGTGCATATGAGGTCACCTTCATAAGGATACCACTTATGATATAGATGTATATAAATCCTGTTTTAACATAAAATTACAGTTTGACGATGAGTATAATAAAGTCAGATACATTGTGACTGTTGCTGTTTGATGCTGATATTTGTCTAACGCTCACAGCACTCAGCACAACAGTGAAACCCAATCGCTGCCAGAGGTGCATTATGAACAGCGTCTGCACATAGAGACCCGAGTGTCACCTTGGCCAGTTTAAGAGGTATGTTTCCTTACTCAGCCACACACACACACACACACACTCTCTTACATAAAGACAATAGGACATAGGAGACGCCACCATACATTAGTTTGTCTGTGACTAAGATAGTCATTATTAGAATAGCTGCTGTTGATGCAGACCTTCATTTAAACCTGGCTAATGGCTCACTGTCGCCTGCACACACCCACATACACACTCATTCACATGCTGTTAATTATACGTTCCAGGGACACATTGTCTCCGTTTAACAGGTCTCCATGCTGGAATGTCTCCATGTGCCCATCTCTTCTCGCTTGGTGCACTGCATCTCTTGTTGTTGCCACATGCTTGCTACTTCGGTTGTTCAGGTGGGCTGACATCCTTGGATGGCTGGAGGTGATCAAGCACAGACATTCTTGCACAAAATACTGCACTTTAACATGGCAGGCCCTGATTAAAGTCATTATCTCAACCCTTAACTCTAACCTTACATCACCTTCAATGTGACCTAAGGTATAAACTATCTTTGGGGACATTATCTTGTTGTTTACTCCGATGTTTGTGCCTGAAACATCATAACACTCAGTACGTTGTCCAAAGCATTGTTTTAAAGGAAATCTGTTGTGCTTGTTTCCAACCTCATGTTTTTATTTTTGTACTCTACTAGAGTGGCTCAACTCAGGGTCACGGGAGGACTTGAGCCTGTTAAATAATTTCCTGTTTTATTTTATATTTTAATTCTTAGCCTCTTTACACTGTTGTCAGTTAACTTCCTGTCTTTGTTCATGTCCCCACGTCCCCTCCTTGGGATGCGGTAAAATAGCCCAAAAACCTAACACCTACCTCCCTTTCCTGATCACTTTTCCTTGACCTGGATGGAAAGCTTCATAGGGTCGAGGAAAGATATGACGGAGGATGTGCAAGGCTTTTGGAAACATGGTGTTTAGAGAATCCAATACTAGACTGCTTAAAATGTAACGTAGTGACATTACACAATGTTACCTCGTTGCCTTACCTCATCTTCTTACAATATTGTTTCCTGCAGACCGTGCTAAAGATCACCAGTGTTTAAAATGATCACCTTGAATTGTCAAGAAAAAGGAACTGAACTGGACCTGATGTAAAAGTTAATTCATGATAATTCTGAAAGCTGACAGTACAACAGCAGACATTACTAATGCAAACTGAACTATATCATGGATTTGGAGAGCTTATATAAATCTATGTTCTTCACACAACGCAACACTTCAAAAAGAAGCTGTGTAATGTTCATACTTCACTCAGTTAACATGATCTGATGACTGTCATTGTAAATTATGTGAAATATTATTTCCTTTTCTTGCATAAAAGATACTCCAGTGCATCGTCTGTTAAAGGAAGTAGTACTAAGGTAAGCAATGAAGCATCTTGCGTGCTTACTATGACTGCCAGGCGGATACATCTGGGTCACTTCACTCAGTTAGGACCAGCCCTAGGTATCTGTACTGCTGCTCTAATCAGTGTCAGTTACACTGCTTCCAATTAGCCAATCATCCACCTGTATGCATACTTCATGTGTATCATTTCCAAGTGGCCAGATTGTCTTGTAGTCTTGTTTATTTTGTCGAGCTTTCCAGCCTCCACATGTCCCTTGTGTTTTTGGTATGTTTCATCATGGACTTTTCCTTGTCGCCGCTTGCTTGGATAGTTTGCCTTCACTGAGTGTCTGTAAGTGTGTGACCACTTCCTGTTTTTTTTGGTTTAATGGTTTGGATGTTTGATTTTAAGATGGCTACATGTGTCCTGAATTTGGGTCTTTTTCATCTTAAGATAGTTACATTGCCATTCCAGCACAGGGCCAAGCTCTGTGTGATTCATGTTTTATAATAACCCTTACCTTTTAACGGTCTGTGGTGAGACCCTTAACCTCATAATGTGAAACAAGTTTGCCTACCCCTCCTTTTAAACCAGCTTTGTCCTGATTGGAAAACAAACAGCCTGGCATGTGGGGGGTTTCTGTGCTCACAGCCAGAGTCATTTACATCACAGAAAGCAAAGAGTAGTAAAAACTGTCTAAAATTGACTGTTCGCAGCAGTATGAAGAACAGACTTTTCCCTCACAGGGCCCACTTGCATGCACTTAATTATCTGGAACTGTAAACCAACATTATTTAAGTATCCATCACTGTACATATACTGGTACATATGACATAAAATAAAAACCATAATAGATACCCTTAAATCCTACAGAATATAGTGGACTCAAATAATACAATTCACAGCTTTCCAAATGAGCACAACCATCATACTGTGGATAGAAGGACTGAGATAAAAGGAACATTTGTATTGCAGGCAGATGAAAGGAATGGCAATTGTCTGAAACAGTCCTTTGAATGTGCTGTCTGATACCACACAGTAACAATCCTGCATGAGTAATATTTCAAGAGTAAGACGCAGCTATGTTGTTGGGTCATAGCAGCCCTCTAGCAAGAACAAAGACAATGAGATGTCTTTAGGGGCTTTAATTGCCAGCAGAAACAAAATATTATAATTACTATAATATAACTGTCAACACATTTGGTTTGGAAATTACTTTGGGGAAGTAGTCATCTGCTGAACACAGTGACTTCTAGATATACAAAGTTTTCTGTTATTTAGTGTTTGCGTGCTAAACATCCCCAACAGTCAAACTTAAAAAAAGGTGTCTTTCTAGCAAAAAATATGAAGAGGTGGGAAAAGTGTTCAGATGAAGTAAAAATAACAATCACAGGTGTAACAACTCTGTCATAGGCCCTCGAGCACATATTTGTTTGAGGCCTTGCTGTGCTGCTGTTGTTGTACTGGGCACACACACAAACACATGAACACACATTAGTAATATCAAAGGCATCATTACAGCTTTTGATCACTTGATTTGATTTTCTTTTCACTGCTTCCGTGTATTATTTGGGTGGATACCAATTAGGTGATCATTATGTATAAGTTTCCTTAAATTCTGACTGATGCTGTAGTAGGAAAAGTAATTCTTCCAGCTAGCTCTTCTTTTTTTTTCAGCCTCTTATCCCATTCATAACTGAGTTTATTTTAAAATCACTTGGAGATTTTCACCGTTTTTCTCAAACTCTTTACATTTAGATTTAGCTTTGGGGAATTAGCCTCTTATTTCCAATTTAAGATGCTTTTTTCTCATCAATCTTCATTTGTCTAAAGTAATCGATGTGCTTAAGAAAACTTAACTGGCTTATAAATGATTCTGCTTATTACATGAAATCTATCTCAGTCGCTCCTTATCTCAGTGTTTTGTCTGATCATCCTAACTGTTCTGGATCTGTTGGATTTAAAAAAGTAAAAATAAACAAATAAACAGCAGTGGCATTATCTCTGGGAATCCACACTCCTCCAAATCGTTTTTTTTAATCATCTTCCTTTGTTCCATATTCATTTTTTGATTTGTACACAAATCTAAACACGATTAGTGGTTTAAAATGAGTTAAATGCAGTAATTGTTTTTATTCTGAAAGACAGATGGATGCAGTCAATGTGCCTGAATCCTGTTGTCACCTTCAAGTTGCCAGACAGTTGGCACACCTCTTAGTCCCAAATGGTTGTTTTCTTTCATTTCTGTTTGTATAGAAATTAGGTGCAATGCAGTATGCCTAGTAATCCGTGCTTAATGATTGATTACAGACAAAGGAATGAGTGTGGTGTCAACTTACACTAGACTTCAGACTCACTTTCAGAGTTAGATTTGCCAAAACTGAGTTAAAGACAATTGAAATTCATTTTGTTTTTATTGTAATCTCCCTTTATGTGATAATAATTCAAGTCCAAAAACATCAAAGTAAGGACCAACATATTTTCCTCACTATGTGCTTTACAGACATCTGCTCTTTAGTTGAGCGCGCACACGCGCACACACACACACACACACACACACACACACACACACACACACACACACACAGTAGTCATTTCAGCTCGTCTCTGCTGCATTTTGTCATCAGGCTGCATTAAAGGCTGGCATGTCTGTCAGAGTTGTTAATGGACCAATTCCATTTTAAGCATCCCTGACAATTGAAAAATTCGACTCATCATACACACGAATCCATACGTAACGTGTACGTGCACGCAGACGTACTGGCTCACACACGTACTGCAGATACACATCAGTCGCCAACCTTATGTCTCTCTGTTTACAAGGGTTTGTCCTTTTTCATGTCCACTTTGAGATCATAACTCCACCCTGCACTCGCCCCCTCTCCTCCCAGCCTGCAGAGCCTCCACAAATGAGATAAGAGCGCTAATGTGATTGCGAGAGAGAGAGACAGAGAGAGACAGAGATAGAGAGAGAGAGACTTTCTAATTTAATAGAAACTCCATCAGGCTAATGGAACTGTGGATTGACCGCCCAGCCTCCTACACACACACACACACACACACACACGCACACAGTCATTTACTAGTCACTGTATTGTACCTTGTGAGCGTGGGAACCTATTAGCATTCACAATACGCCATGCCACAGTCAAATGAATATGTAGAAAGAGGCGACATGGGAGCTTGAAAGAGAAGGATAAAATAGTAAGTGCAATGAATGAAGTGGTACAGAAGAGAAATGAAACGATACTTTTTGGTGGATGTTCAAAGAAAAACAGAAAAACGGTCCAAATTAGACACAACAAAGCACAAAGCGAGGTGGACAGAGGACTGATGTGATAGTCATTCAGTGCAGACAGTTCACCAATTATAGCCATAGAGGTTTTCTGGTCCTTGTTGAGGATGGGACGATGTGAATGGAGACTGAGGGGGTGGAGTCAGGGTGGGGGCAGGAGGGGCAGAAATGACGGATGGTGTTTCACTCACAATTTGTCTGGCCCAAAGGTATTAAATGAGCGTGTACTCTTTTTCTAGCTATCTCACACACAAACATTGCTGGTGCCCATTCATGTTCGAGCTGTCTGCTGATTTATTTCCACTTATGCTCTCAAGTGCGGAAATTTGGACGAGTGACAAAAAGTACAAAGAGGACGTGTCCTTGAAGGGTGCACCTCTTTCTCGTCGATTCTCTAATTTCTTCTTCTACTCTCTTTCAGTCACAGACGTCTTTAAGTTCCTGATACAGCAATAACTCTTCTCTCTCACTACTGTACAGGATGTCACAACATGTCCTCTGTTTTGTGACCGAGTGAAATAAATTATCTACTATGAAAAAACTGGAATAAGTATGAATATGACTGCTTGCGCATTTGAGAGATGCACACCTCTATTCAGTCTGAAAGCTGCTATGTGAAAAGAGAAGGAAAAAAAGATTAGAAAACATCAGTCATAGGTTGTGTGTGCCTACACTTAAAAGCAAAAGTAGTGAATGGATGTAGAGGAGAAAATAAATTTTCATGAATTAGGTGCCAGACAGAGCATGAAGTCCTTTGTGGAGGCTCAGGAGGTCAGAAGCAGGCAAGTCAGCTGTAGTTTTGTTCTTTTTTTGATACATTGGACTTTTATCTGTTATACAAAATGATTGGTATCCTTTCGAGTTATTTAAACCATGTTGTGCAGCTTTGGGTCACCGCCAGACCTAACAGAAGGGGCCTGTGCATTACAGGATCAGCAGTCTAGCAAGTTCTAAAATTAATGTAGTTAAAAGAGTAGAAGCAGTGATCTGAGTCCCCCAGAGCGATGCAGATGCACATTACTGAGCTGTTTACATTATGAGGAGACACGGAAAATGCAACATTCCCAAACAAAGATAAGTCATAATCTAATAACCTATTATACTTGTAATGCCTTGTCCACAGGACCACAAAAAAGTAAGAAAGAGAGAGAACTGAAAGTATCTGCCATGTCATCAGGGTAAATCAGAATCCTCTATTTCTCAGAGGCCGGTTTAGCTGCTCGACCTACGCATTAATTAACAAATTTTTGCACGTCGTTAAGGTTATGGCTCTTCCAGTTCTTGGAGAAAAACTGATTTATCTACAGTGAAAGTACATTTTATACAAGATACATGAAGATACTTAGCAGCCATTAAATATGCTGTTTCCCAACTTTTACTTTCTATGTGGGGACCTAACAGTGAGCTCCTACTCCTGCTCTAACTGCCAACCAGGATCAACTGCAAGATGGAAACAGGTCAAACCTAAAATCTTATTCTAGATTAATAATTGTCAGTTTATCGGTTATTAATGATAGAAAATAGGAGGTAAGCACATATTTGTGATTTATTTGTTATTTTCCACATACAAATTCTATTAATTCCCTTCAGTTTGTTTGCATATATTTTCCCTAGATGCAAAATGTTTAATTGGTGTGCGTGGACACAAATCAGATTAATGTTTGTGTTTGTGTTTCATTTTTCTCTTCTCTCTTTGTTAGTTTCTTACAAACTCTCATCAGCCCAAATTATCTAGATGTATTTTAAAGCTCAAAAAATGTTCTTACAATTTATCGTTCATTCAGCAACTTGTAATCTGAACACTTCATGCCTTACAGCATAGGTTCAGTTTAGATATCATTTATCCTTTGCTGTTTTTGGTGTATCTACCAGAGTCTTATTGTTTCATTATTTCAGTGTACTGGTGAGTAAATGCTAATGTGGCTTTACACAGTGCAACCTGTGCTTGAACAACTGTGGAACAAATGCAAATGTGACAACATAAGTAGCTTCCTAAGCAAATAATTATTAAGGAGGAATGTTATGAGGTGTACAGACATTAAGCACTGCATTAAGTAGCTATAGAATCTTAATCTGGGGAGACAACGTGGACTCAGACATTGTCAGTCTTATCCAGTAATGAAATTAATCTATTAAAATGAAGAAGGACCGTCTCTGACTACAGCTGCTGTGCTTCCTCTCCATCAGCTGCAGTTGTTTTTGGTCGGCAACAGCCTCTAAAAGAGGCGATGGGAAGCTGTTGCACTCACTGGAAGGAGAAGCAGAGCTTTGATTCCCAGACTTATTACTACCAACATTGTTTGTGATGAGATTGTTGCATATTAGATCGTAAAGGGGCCACAAATGATTTCTGCATGTGTGTGTATGTGTGCGTGTTTGCTTCCAACGAGATCCATAGCTGTCATTATGCATTATACATTCCATTTCCACTTAACAGCCAAGGTTTATAAAGGGATTCACCCGCCCACATGCAAACAGACACCGGCACACACACGCAGTAACTCCCACTTGCAGCCACTTCGAGTAATACTCATATGTCACTGTGACTTTGGGATCAAATTTTATTGCTCTTAATCTAGACAGATCTCTTTTCTCTCGCCTCCAAACCCTCTTACAAGGTTTTGGGTTTGTATGTGTGACATGAAAAATAACACACAACATCCAAGATGCTTCATCAAAGGCCCTGAAGAGTCTTGATGGATGCAACAGCCATGGAAAGGAGAGGGGAAATTACAATTTCTCATGCAGCCTTAGAGGCTTATTTCTGTGAGCTTCTGAAGACCAGATACTTCTCTTTGTTTTTTTTTTTAAATATAGAGACATAATCAAATACTTTAAATACATTGCTGATCCTATGCTGATGTGCAGTCTCCCCTTCAGGGTCCTCTTGTGGTGCACCTCTGAAAATAAGCTTATTTATAAGTTCAGTAAACAAGATCTGATCTACGTACTTTCTTGGGTGTTTGGCCGCTAATTTATTCTTTACATCACTGTCCTGTCAGTCGTAATACTGACATCATTACTCTGGTCCGATCATCCTTTTCTTTGAGCCAATCAGCCTCTGCTCTGAGTGGTTTAAATCGGTGCTCCTCATCAGTCTCGCTTTCAGACTCCCATTCATGCAACCCTTCTCCTCACCATCACCCCTCACCAAAGTCACTCAGGGCTCCATCCAACTCTCAATCTTCATCTTCAGCTCTACCAGCGACTACACTCTAGGCGTCCTATCCTAAATCATATTATCACTGGGATTCATTCTGCCATGACTGATCATCGGAATCAGTTTCTCTTCTCACCAAAATTCTTCCAAATTATCTCTCCTTGCTGACTTTTTTTTTTACTGCCGCTTTTTAAGAAAGCTCCTTGCAAGTCCCATAACTGCAGTTACACAGCAATGTTAAATTTGTGCAAATTAAGCAATAACGTTAGTATGACTGAAGCCATGCAACATTTACTTTCATATTTCAAACAGTTTCATAGTTGCAATCTGCCAGTACATGAAGGATGCAACAAAATTCCCTGAACTTTTCATATTTGATTGATTTTATATGGTGTGACCCAGCTTGTTCTGTGGCTATGACCTAGAGACCTAATCGCAGTCTTACATGTAAGATTCCAGTTTGTCTAAATGTGGCCTGTCAGGTTAGAAGTGAAACAAAGAGCATGCTCATTTTTTTTCATCAAAATAAGGGGGTCATGCATTGGAATTTGCACCCAGTCAACTCTGAGTTTTGGCTTTAACAACCCGAGGGAGACCACTGAAACTGTACTGTGTTCCACTGTGCATTGAAAAGGCTAGACCATTTCAAAATAATCTTGTGCTAGTATTCAGAAAAGGACCTCCACAGAGCAATCTAAACATTATAGGAGCAGTAGGGGTGGACCACAAGTGCACAAGGATCTCAAAGGGAAGATCAGTAAATCAATCAATAAGAGTTTTGTATTTATTATCAGACCTTTTGGATCAATCTTGTATTTCACTGTCCTTTTTTCCCGTTTCAAGCCATTATAAGTACAGTCTTTAAATGCCTCTCTGGAGAACAGTTTTTATTGCTAGTACCCAAACTGGTTTCAAATGGTCTAGATTCTCTGGAAATTACACAGCACACAACAGATGTTAATAACTTTATTTCATTTATATCAGCCTAACGGTTTACAATTCATCCTCCTTGAGCTGCATTAAGTGATTTTCCATTTTCACCCCTGCTGCTCCTCCACATTAAAGTTCAACTGTGGAGCAATGGGATGTTTCTAATTGTGAACGGCTCAAAATAAAGACAAGGTAGCTGAGGTTAGCACTGATGACAGAGTCAGTTTCAAGTGGACTTGAGTATGAGTGCCATAGTGAGAGAAGTTTACAGGCTGGTAACACTGTGCTGCACATTATACATCTGTGCTGTGTATCTTGCACACCTATCAATGATCAACATGGAGACTGTTTCTTTGCCAGTTAGACTGAATTAGAATTATAAATTTAATTCATGCCCAGCCTTCTGACTTTATCTCTTCTTCATTCATCCAAGCTCCACCCACCAGTCCTTTCCATTAACAGCAAGTTCAGCTAACACTTGTGCGTGTGTGATGTACTACGGCAGTGTGACTGGGTAAATGGGAAACTGTGAGGATGGAGCTGTGTTTGGAACTGGGTGTGGAAATGTGACTGTGTGTGCCAAGGGACTGGTCCTCGACAGGAAGACGTGCATGCACACACACATGTGCGCACACACACACGCAGACTCTATGGACGAGCTGGGAACATAAATGGTAGACAGGATGCAGATGGGCTCAGAGCCAGCTGGCTGGCAGAGAAACTGGTCTGTGTGTGTGTATTTAAGTGTGTATTTGTTTGACAAGGAGATAAAGACTGGGTGAAAGCTCTTTAACATCAATACAAAAACTGCAAACTTGCTATACTATAAAACACGTTCACTTTCTATTGTCTTAACCTTCACCTGTAACATTTCCGGAACGACACTAATCTGGATGTGGATATTGACTATGAGGCCTCATTCAGCTATTCATGGCAGCAGCTGTTTTGGCATTAGCCACATAAATCCAGTGACATTCCCTCCATCTAAAAACAGCTCGCCCACAAAGCCTAGCCGATAGATCACCGTGGCAGCCGCTGATGGGAATCAGCAGCAAGAGGTCTTTTTGCCTTTATAAATACACATACATGAAGCATTTCCTCTTTGGAAGTGTGTATGATTTATGGCTTTACAACACTGACTTAAAGTAGGTTTAATGTGACTTTTATGATCATGAGAAAAACACATTTTAATGTTAAATTGAAACATTTATTTGTTCTTGAGATCACTGAGGGGTAACAAGAAGCAAGAAACAGTAAGTGAAGAAGTGATAAAGTCTATCCGAGGATTAGAGCATTTCTTTTCAGGGCTCTGTAGGTGAAAAAAATAGCAACGAGAATCATTTTTAATTTTGAAAGAGGACCACCAAACCATAAAATACAATGATGTGTACCATTGGCATCAACAGTAATAAACTTAAGGAAGATTAATAGAGGAGTCCAGAAATTTAAAAGCTGAAGAAAATGCATACCGATTAATTAGACTGACATGAAATTTGTCTCATTAACCATTTTCCTAGAAATATTAAATCAGTATTATCTATGTGAAGTGTATTCTATGAGTCATTCAAAGTTCATTCAAAGTATGTTCATGCCCAAAAAATCTGGATCGTTCTATTCATACTGCACTGTACCAAAATACTGTTCTTGATATGTAATGTCTTGAGAAGTCATGAGAATATCTGGTCTTTAATTGTTAAATCCTTACATCCTTATGAATCTCTGTCTCGCTCCCACAGCATGTCTTTTATCCTGTCTTCCTTCTCTCCCCACAACCGGTCGCAGCAGATGGCCCCGCCCCTCCCTGAGCCTGGTTCTGCCGAAGGTTTCTTCCTTTTAAAAGGGAGTTTTTTCTTCCCACTGTCGTCAAAGTGCTTGCTCATAGGGGGCCCTATGATGGCTGGGGTTTTCTCTGTATGTATTATTGTAGGGTCTACCTTAAAATATAAAGCGCCTCGAGGCAACTGTTGTTGTGATTTGGCGCTATATAAATAAAACTGACTTGAATTAAAAGATTAAAGTTTGTTGTTCTTTTTAGAGAGTCTAGAGAGCAGTATACACTTTTGAAAAGTATAATAATACAAATAAATTCAGCTGCCATACACTTTGAGTGACCACAATATCCAGTTCATACTTGACTAAAGATTAAAGGAGAAAGCAGAACTGTGTCCATCTGATTTCAGTGCAATAGCAGTTTTTCTGTGCCTTGGGGAAAAACATTTACCATGGAGATAAATACAAAAACATTTTCTAAACACTGAAAATCCCCTCTGACTACAGTTAAATTAATCATTAAGAAGTGGGGAAAAAATGGCACAGCTGTAAATTTTACTTGAGCTGACGCAAAGCCTGTGTGAACATGCAAAAAGAACTTGTGTGGGAGCTCAGCAAAAGACTAATGGATAATCGAGGGATGGCAACAGCTGCCTATTGTGGTTTTATAAGCAAACAGACCACCCTATGATTGGATTAAGCTACTCTGGAATGACTTATCAAAGAGCATGTCAGTGTCCTGGAGTGGCCTGCAAATCCTGTGCATCCACACAGGAATATGTGCGTGCATCCGTGCACAAACCAATTCAGATAAAACTTTCTGAACTGCAAAAGAGGTAAAGAGAGAATGGAATCAGTGTTTCTTTTCCTGGAGATCAAAACTAAATAAACATAAACACTCACATATTCGTGCGCACACACATAAACACACATGCACACTGACTCTCTGACAGGGAGACCTCTTCGTTCACAGTGCCACTGGCCAAAAAGGAAGAAGGAAGTGGAGAAAGGAAGCACAGAGTGGTTGATGACAATACCTTCAACATCCTACTGCTCTGCTGAACAGCAACGTCCAACTAGGGTGGAAATCCATTCATCCAGCCACTGTTTGTGTGAAAGATTTATAGACTGAAGTTACAACATGAAAAACCTACTGGTAGTTTATTATTGTGAATAAACTAGGTAGTTTGACTTCGACTCATTGTTTAGTATGAGGAAAGAATTTTAATACAGCGTGCCGCTTTGCATCAGGTATTAGCATGCAGACAGCACGATCACTGTAATTAGGAGGGTTTCAAAATATATTAAATTCCCCTCTAAATGTACCCAAGATGACATGAATATTTGATCACCCACACATCCTCTGGCTCCTGTCAGAGATAAAGTTGGCCATAAGGAGCATATAACTCATCAAACAGCACAAGTGGAAATAAGATCATCAGGACTCTTGAAAAGCTTAGACAGATATCTGTGAGATCAGTGAGATGTTTAATATAAAGTTTTCACAAGTACAAAAAATATTACAAAAAGACATTTTTCTTCTTAGACAAACAAAGAATAGTTGATTTTGTCAAAAATTTCATCTATGATCTATGCTTTCTTCTGGTATCACCACAAAAATCCAGTAAATATGAACAGATGTTTAAAACATTCATGTTTTTTTCCTTTTGTTGCCTGTCCCGTTTGGCTCTTTCGCCATCAGAATTGTTGTCTGAAGGCCAAGAAAGATGCCCAGCAGATTTACTTTACCAAGTGGATCATCATGGCCTTGCCATATTGGTGCATTTGATTGACCTTTATTATAATTATGTATTTATTTTTATTTTATTTTCGGTTGTTACAGACGGGACGGACATGACTGGGGGATAGGACAGGGAGAAAGAATGAAAGAAAGAGAGGGAGAGAAAGAAAAATAGAGGGGAGAAGAGATGGTGAGAAAGGGGGGAAGAAAAAAAAAGAAAAACAAACAAAACACCTGGATCAGCTGTATGGAGATGAGAAAAAACAGAAGAGAAAACAAACAAAAAAGAGCAACATAATAAATACAACACCATCACAATAAACTAGCTAACAGTAGATAACAGTAGATATCAAATATTACATGTTATTGTGCAGCACGCAAGATTTACAGCGCACAATGTGCTTTGAGGCAGCAGCCAAGAAAGCTGTAGTTTGTGTCTGTGTACACCTGTGTGGATCAGACCGCTTGTATTCAAAAGGTTTCTCCATGTAACGATCTGCTAGGGAGTGTGTGGTCACCCAGCAGCCACGGAGCAGAGGCCAGATGGGGTTGCAGTGATGTGCCCGCGGGCTCTGCCGACAGCCAGCTGTGCCAGAGAGGACAGGGCCTCAGGCCCAGAGGCCAGAGGCCTGAGGGCACCCCACCCCCCGGAAGGGGCCCAGCCGGGCCACAGGCACCAGACCCCGCCAAGCGGCCACCAGGAGTGAGCTGGTACATACATGAGCGCCCAGCCTCAGACACCAAGAACCACCAACACACCAACGTCTGAGGGCATCAGCCACTGGCAGGGAGTGTGGTGAGGGGAGAAAGGCCTCCATACTTCGGAGAGCCTGAGATGTTCCCAGAGAGGTGGAGTCTAAGAACAAACATTCATGTTTTCAAAAGGATAATCTTTTTGAATTTTTTACTCGCTTGTGTTCGGACAGCGTGGTGGTGTGGTGGTCAGCACTGTTGCCTCACAACAAGGAGGTCTGGATTTCAGTTCTAACATCAGGCTGGGGCCTTTCTGTGTGGCATTTTCTCCAGCTGCCTCTTGGAGTCTATGGGCAATAAATTAATAGGTTTGAATGTGAGTTCGAACTGTTGTCTGTCTCTAAGTGTTAGCCCTGTGATACGTGACCTGTCAGGGTGTACCCTGCCTCTCGCCCTGTGACAGCTGAGAAAGGCTACAGCCACCCACAACCCTGATAAGGATGAGTGGAAGAGGATGGATGGATAGTTTGTGGTCTATCCTTCTATACTACCCCCATGGCACAATGACTAAATCTGAAAAAGCTGGTCCCATGTATTAGCATGCATAATACGAAGAACAAGATAAAGCTGCTCATATGGTGGCTCTGTTAAATGCGGTTGCAGGTTTGTAGGTATATTCTCATGTAAACAGCACTTGTAGATCCTACTGGCTTACTTTTAATGCAACTTAAGGTCTGCAGCATGTCTCTAGGGCTGTTAGAGAAGCTAGAATTATCTTCAGTTTAATATGCATGAGTCCTCTGAAGTAACATCAGTACACAGTATCATGTTTACCAGCATCAGTGATCTGTGGTGCTTCATATTTTGGAAAGAGATTCCAAAAAGGAATAAAGCTGAAGAAAAAAAATTCTAATGGTCATCTACCTTTTTCTTGAAAGCTTTCTTGTTCTATAAAAGAGGCAGTTTGTACTTTATATTGGTAGTGATTACCAGGCAGAGTAATTGCCAGAAAACTAAATTTCCCCATCATTGCATCATTTTGCTTTGGCTTTTGTATATTCACTTTTTGCAGAGAACTGTTAGTTAAATTTATTTCTTATCACAAAGAAGCTTTAATATGGAATGAATCATATGTAGTCACATTTTCAGAATTTGCAGATGAGCCATACAGCTGTCTGGCAATAAAGTCACCGATTATCAGTAACTCAAAAGATGCTGAGATGGCAGAAAACAAACAAACAAACCATTAGCTGATAAGGACGCCACTCTTTTGACCACGAGGTATCCTTGAGAGTGAAGGGGAGTAGAGGTGACCTAATCATGAACGTGTGATGGTGGGTTCACAGAATTACAAGAACTCAGGAGGAATGATGAAGCATGAGCCTGTAGCTTTTGCAGTAGTCAAAGGAGGCAGGGTTGGGAAGGTCAAATTAAGGGAGGGGATGTGAGCATGTGTTAAGAATTGTCCTGCTGGGTGAAGATGAAGAAAGAAATGGAAGTAAGGGAGAAGGGATGAGATGGGATGACATGTATGCAGATAGTCTGAACCAAGTGAGAGTTGTAGGGTGCGTGTGTGAGGGGGGCATGTGTGGGGTGAGAGCCCAGCGTGGTTTTATAGTCCCTACAGACCTGTATTCGTGGCTGTATGAGTACAATCCATAGCTGCACTGTTCATAAAATGCAACATGTGTTAGCCCTTTATTTCTGGCTTAGATTCTGGCACAGTGTCTCTGGCTCAGTATCCACACTGGAATTGACACGCAAAGGTCAAAGCTAATAAAGTGGCAAGGAAGAGTGAGGCTCAGCATTAAGATGGGTAGCAGAATATACTGAGTACGGGGAACAGCGTGGTTAATGTGAAACAAAGCTAAAAAACGCAGCTTGACTGCCAACAACAGGCAAGATTGAACGGTTATGAGGCACACGTGTGACCAAAACTGCTGACTTCACACCACGCATTGTGTTCTGTCCAACCTCTGGTTCTACTTGAGACAATTTAAAAGACAACCGATTGAATTGCTGTCATCATGTATAATCTATACAGTGTGGTGTTTTAATGGTGTAAGCCTGTGTGATTGAAGGTAATGGAAGAGTGATTGCATTTGAGATTTATTAAAGAGAAGGCTATTAGGAGCTGTGTGAGGTGCTGCGGCAGACCCAATTATCATTAGATCCAGTTCAGACCAGTCAGCTAATTGGTGAGGGAAAAGTGAAAGGCTCATTCAGCATCTCTTTGTGAGTTCTGCTTTACAAGTTTGGAGCTGTAAGGATTGGTAAGCATTTGGTCTTTACTGATCGTTTTTTATTTCCAGCAAGACTTTTCTTCAAACAAGGAAGATGAAAAAAGTTGATTAAATGATGATACTCAGATTGAATTATACATCTGATTTTGGTAAGTGCAGGTAGTTACTTTTCCTTTTTAAGGATCTTTTTTCTTTTAATATAAAAATTAAAAGCATTCTCAAAACAAATTTGCAATGCCATGTACCAAAGCAGGGCGACATTACGGGCTTAAGAACACTGTTGGTTCTTTAGTTTCACATTTTCTCCATGCTATAAAACATCAGAAAATTGTTTTGTAGGTGATATCAGTAGCTATGAAGTGCATATTTAAGAGCTTTTCATGGAGCTGCCGTTTCAAGACTTCAAAACTATCACAAATTTATGGTTTCCAACAAGAAAAGAAAAGTGGCTTACAGGTTTCCATCAGTATTTAGACTAGTAGGCTACAGAATATTTAGAATTTCTATTTTTAAGATCACTTTTAAGCATAAATGGTAAATGGGCTGGCTGAGCACTCTATGCAACATGCCTCATTCACTCATATTCAGTTTAAATTTTCGATTTCAATTTTATTTATACAGCACCAAATCACAAAAACCAGTCACCTCAAGTTGCCTTGTATTGTACGGTAGACCCTAGAATAATACATACAAACCCAACAATCAAATGACCCCCATGAGCACTTTGGCGACAGTGAGAGCAAGTAACCTCCGGCAGAACCAGGGTCAGGGAGGGGCGGGGCCATGCTGTTGGGGTGAGAGAAGGAAGACAGGATAAAAGACATGCTGTGGAAGAGAGACAGAGATTAATAACAAGTATGATTCAGTGCAACAAGGTCTATTAACACATAGTTATGCCGCAATAGGTGTAGGCTGCTGGGGGATTCCCATGATGCATTTAATATTTCTTCTTCAGTCACTTGTCTCACTCAGTAAGGGAGGATTCAGGGTCATCTGGTCCAGCCCTAACTATATGCTTTAGCAAAACAGAAAGTTTTAAGCCTTAAAAGCAGAGATAGTGTCTGTCTCCCGAATCCAAACTGAAAGCTGGTTCCATAGAAGAGGGGCCTGAAAGGCTCTGCTCTCTCACACTCCAGGCTTATTTGTTGTTCCTAGAGTATTTAAAAGTAGAATGGGAGGCAAAGTGATATCATTAAGATAAGATGGGGACTGATTATTTAAGACCTTGTATGTGAGGAGCAGGGTTTTGAATTCAGTTCTGGATCTAACAGGGAGCCAATGAGGGGAAGCCAATACAGGAGAAATCTGCTCTCTCTTTCTAGTCCCTGTCAGGACTCTTGCTGCAGCATTTTGGATTAACTGAAGGCTTTTCAGGGAGTTTTTAGGACTCCAGTCCTAATAATGAAATACAGTAGTCCAGCCTAGAAGTAATAAATGCATGAACTAGATTTTCACTCTGAGACAGGATATTTTTAATTTTAGAGATGTTGCGACAAATGGAGAAAGCAGTCTTACATATTTGTTTAATATGTGTATTGAAGGACATGTCCTGGTCAAAAATGACTGCAAGGTTCTTCACAGTGTTACTGGAGGCCAAGGTAATGCCATCCAGAGTAAGAATCTGATTAAATACCATATTTTTAAGATTCATATTCATACAAACACTTTTTTCTTCTCCTAGGTGCTTTCTATCTAGCATCATCAAAGAGCAACTTGGGCTTGAGTATCTTGCCGGAGGACACTTTGGTGACTGTCGGAGCCAGGGATTAAATCTCCACCCTTCTGATTGGCAGATGACCTGCTCTACCCCCTGAACTACAGCCACCCAAAAACTACAAATGTTTAGAGAGTGAGCCTATTGTTCCCGTTAACCATTTTAAAATATATAAAAACAGTTCAAAAGATTTAGAACTATTATATAAAAAAAGCAAAGGTGTTGCGTGTTGCTGCAGAAATGTTTTGAGAGAATTAGCCCATGCTGCACCGCTGCACCTGTGCAGCTCCACTGTCTACACTACATTGAAAAAAAAAATTTAAAAGAGTGCCACAATTACTAAGCATGCTGTGCTGTGCATTGTGATTGCAGGTCCCTGTGTAATTAGGGACCTGCATCACAGTTTGACCCTGAAATTACTTTCAGCGGGTGTCGTTGTCACCAGATGCCATGCCAGCTAATGTTCCAAATTCTGGAGTTGGGTGAGGTCTCGTCAGGCAGGGGAAATCTGGTCAGAGGCTGTCCTTGGTGTTGAGGCTCTGCTCAGTTTGGCAGTGTCAACCTTCACTCTGGTGCCAACAAATATTCCTTGCCCTACTCCCTACCCTCTAGACAACTGGCTGTCACTCGTGCAATTCTGCCACACCCTCATATGCATGTGTGTACTTTTCCAACGCAACCAAACATGTCCAAGAAATCCCCTCCTTGTGGAAACTATCCACCTGTTTCTTGTGAATGTGCCATTATGCTCAAAAACTTGTTCATGAGCTTCCTTGTTTGTGCTTATGTTGTGTACATCTGTGAGTTCAGTGGAAAATAAACTGCTTATTCGGTGCTTCAGTTGTGTTTTCAGGGGTAATCACAAATGTTGCTGATCTCTCAGCATCGTTTATTATCTGGTAAACAGTGAGAGTGTAACTACAGCCACAGCAGCTTCCCTCCAGCTTTGTCAGGCTCAATTTGGCTCAGTGCTGGCAGTGTAGAACTCAAGCTGTTCTCAAGTGTTGTCTGTCTGTCAACTCACAGGAGAAGCAGAGGGAAGTCAGACTCTTGACTCCAAACACTCCAAACACTTGAAACATGTAAAATATGAGCAATTTGTTGCCCAGTCTGCTGGTGTTGCCACTCGTGTGTGACGAGTGTTAGCTCCATCCCTCACAAGCCTTGTTAATATGAGCTGTAGCATCTACAACCAATCTTTTTTCTTTCTTTCTTCTTTTTTTTTAACCACATCAGCTATGGATTTGTGGTGCAGCTTGAGAATCCCTTTTAATCCATCTAATTCTTTCTCTGCACCTAATCCTTTTTTAATTCAACACCCTCAGTAACTTACAAGGAGACAAATCTAAAATGTAGGCATAGGATTTTGTCAGCTTACTTTGGCAAACTCCTTTTTCTCAATTTAAGACCCATTTCACTTTGTCTGGAAGACCACAGCAGAGAAAGCCTTAAGAGTTTAGGTGGGACGTGTTGTCTGGCTACAGGCAAAAGACGCAGATGCATTTGGAGCAGAGCCATAAAGTTCATCTAGGAATGAAGATATCTGACTAAAGCTCTGACGTGAAAAGATTTTTCAGCAGTCACCACATCTTTTCTTACTCTGTTAAACACTGTCAGCATTAACTATTCCCTGACATTTACCATCGCACAACTTTTGAGACTTTTTGTTTAGTCTGATAGTCAGTCTGGTTGTCTCATCAGTTATCATTAGCTAAGAGAGACTGGACTTGAGGTCAGAGGTCAGAGGGGGAAAAGGGTGTAAGGAAGGAAGATTACTGGAAGAATGTGGAAAAAAAGGTGTCAGAGAGTTGAAGGGTTCAGAGATGTTGAGTTGCTGAAAATGAACAAAACTACAAAGCCATGTAAGCAGTTGTGTGGCTTTCCTTTTGGAGCAACGATGCGGTGAAGGTACTTTAGGGAATGTCAAAGGATCACAAAAATCAGAAACTGCATTTCAGAACAATGATGAGCTACAAAAGATTCACTACAGTTTTGACCAAAGTGGTGAATAACCTGACAAAGCTGCTGCCTGTGATGCTAAAAAAAAAAGGGAAGATTTGAGTGGCTTTTTTTTGGCTAAGCTGTTGAAGAAGAAAAAGAGTCTTGCAATAAATGTAACCATCAAACCCGAAGTACAAGAAATCAACATTATGACGGCCAGAATTGCTCCTCTGCCACCGACCACGGGCAGCCGGTCTATCTAGCCTCACGCACCGCAATGTGATTATTAGGCCCTGCTGCAGTCTGGAATGCTCTTTAGTGGTCTGCTGTACTTTATGGTATATGTGAATTATCATTGCCTACAGTTTGCTGACAAATCATGTGCTTTCCCACCTCTCCGGTGCCCCTTTCATTGCTCACTTACGACTCTTACCCACAACTCTCTTAGCCCTCAAACTTACAATAAAAACTAATTTGGTCTCTTGGGAAATCACGCCAACTTTAGCTGAGGAGTGGCACCAGCTCCAAGTATCCCATTGTGCATTACGCATGATTCATTCTTCTGTTTTGTCTTTCCTTCTTATTCTCTCTGCCACTCACTCCATATCCTGATTTTTTTTTTTTTTTTGCCCCATAACCCCCACCTGCCCCTCACTATAGATGAATGTGCTGCAAACCGGGGCTTCAACAATGTGTTTACTGTGAACACTGGACATTCATTGGATGGGTGCATGAACTCCACTGGCAAATTCAATAGTCTGGCTTTTAGTGTCGTCACAAAAAAAGATGGGGTCTTTCTTCAGATTTCCATCTCATTCACACAGAGCTATTTGTCAACTTGGTTATGGGTGAATCCGGTCATTGCACAGTGAAGCCCCTTTCAAGCTCCAGCGATACTTCTTTGCCTTCAGGGGTAATTTGAGAACCAGTTACGATAAAAAAGCAGTCGAAGGTCATTTGGTTCTGTGTGATGCAATGTAATGAATCAGACCCATAATGCATTAGCTTTGCACAAAGGCAAGATGAATCAATGGGTCTTCCATTATCATAACTGATTTACATTCATAATATGTATTATTACACTCAAAGGGGATCTACTGATGGTAAAGCGGCCTATTGTGCTTACGTGGCACAATAGGCCGCCAGTTCTGATGGATTACTAGATACTTGAGAACAAGCTATCAACAACAAATGGCTTGTCCTCACCTATTATGAGGGGCCCAAAAAAGGTGTTTAGACTGTGGCTTGAAGGTAGAGTTTCCATCTAACACCTTCATTAGAGGAGAATGCATCCTCAAATACCCCAACAGCCACGCTGAGGAAATCCAGTGTTAATGTAGAAGATGCCCTCTTTGTGGCTTCCTGCCAAAGATGCAACATTTTCACGAGCGCTTTACGGACTGAGCTCAGGTTTCTGGAAACAGTCAGAACAAACTTATGGCAAATCCCATTCAGTCGCAGCTCTGAGCTCTGCTGAAGGAAGCATATTTAGTGAAATCGGTTAACTGAATTTTTTAGCAATAAGATAAGGCACGCTCTAGGTTTTCCATCTTGGGATGAATCAACTCACAATTCAGCTTTTTGATCCAACACACGTAGCTAAATGTAGATTTTCAGTTTGGGATGTTGTTCAGCATATTTCTTGAATCCTTTTGACAACTATTGTCAAATGGAGGTCCTTTAATTCTTCTTTTGTCTCCATAATGTTTTTGGTTTTTTTTACTTATGCACATCTCTTGTAACATAATAGTGGTGCTAAAGCACAATTTTAATTTATTGAAAGACGAAGAACGCCCATATCTAGGATAGGTTCAACAATTTCTGTTTTGAGCATTGTTTAATTTGGTCTAAAGTCAGGTCCAAGAAGCTTGAGTTAATAAAAAGAAATTCAAGTTTATAAATCTAGTGCTACCCTGTATTAATTTCTCCTCAGCTGACCGGCCACAGAGATTAGCTGTCACCTGCTGCCCTCTAGTGTTAGACACCGCAATGTACAACAAATAGGATCAACTTTGATTGTCCAGTTTTTAGTTCCTTCACAACTGATATATGTAGAATTGTCTTGATATTGTGATTATGATGCAAGTTTCTGAATAATTTAATTTATAAACCAAATGAATAAAATAAATTCATTGATTGATGGGCAGCACGGTGACGCAGTGGCACTGTTGCCTGATTTAGACTCCACCATCTGGCTGGGGTGTTTCTAGGTGGAGTTTCTATGTTCTCTTCGTGATGCGTGGATACTCCAGCTTCCTCCCACAGTCTACAGAAATGCAATCAGTGGGGTTAGATCAGAGATATGATTCTAAGTTGCTCATAGGTGGGAATGTGAACGCAAACGGTTTTCTGTCTTTATGTGTTAATTGGAAGAGGATGGACATTAATAGACTGATATTTTTAACATTTTAATTCTTTAAGTTTAATTCTTTATAGACTAAAAAAAAAAAAACCAGAAAGTGCAGTTTATTGTTGTTCAGTTGTGTCATTATGAGTCTTAAAATGAGTCAAGGCCAGTATATGTGAGCATGCTGAAAAAAAAACCCCCAAAAACATTCACCAACAAGATAAACCATTACACAACCTGGCTCGTGTAACAAAATTCTCCTGCTGGTTAGAAATGAGAATCTTGCAAATGCTAATGAACAATGTGACACCTTACAACAACCTTCATATAGTGAACCTGTGAATAGAGCCAGCTATTAAGTCATTCAGAGCTATGCGTCATCTTAAAAACTTATGAAAGAAATTCCCAGGAGATAAATTGTAATCAAAACTTACTTTTGATAAATGACTGTCATATCAATCACCCATACACAAACCACAGCATTGTGTAGTTGGAGAAAAAAAGGAATTACAGAACTAGCTGTATGTGCTCCTGATTTTGGTGTGAGCTGGTCAGGCTGTGTTTGGTCCTTCTGGTAAAAAAAAGGTGTTTGAAATCGTCAGAGCTTAAAGAAAATAGATTTGCATCAAACTGTCTTTAGTGAGGCGAAAGTTACAGCAATACATCTACTCTGCCTGCATACACACATGTAATACAGGCACCATGTATAAAAATACAGCACATGTGCAGAATGTTCAATGATGTATTCCCGATGTGTAAAAATTCATGTTTATCATGCTAACCTAATAGCATTTCAAAATTTCTGTATTTATTTATCTTTTCCCCGCTCACCCTTCCTTCCTCCCATTATTCCCCCAACCCTTCCACGCTCTAAAACACTCCAGGAATGAGCCGGGAAGGCACGGCATCGGTGTACCGTTTCCAGTCTTTGCCATACTTGCTGCTGCAGCGGTGTTCATCGCGAACACAGCGGTGGACCAGCAAGATAGTCATGTAAACAATGTAGAAATATGGAAGTATGTGGCCGAAACCACACGAGGCACAATAGGCCAGAGAGCCCATCAGGTCACCGGTGTAGTTGAAGTGCCGGGCCACGCCCCAGAAGCCTGAGGTCAGGAGCTTGCTGCGGTGCATGCCGCCATCGGCGGAGCGATATGTGCACTCAATCCATGTTGGTTTGCGCCCCCAGATGGAGCAGGAGCCCTCTGTGCGGCGGAACAGATCCTTCTGGTGGTTGGTGGAGCGAAAGATGTAATACCCAACGAGGCCGAGCAGCAAGACGGCGAGGGCGTGGGCATCGGAGAGCTGGACTGGGTGGTACACCAGGTACAGACCCTGAAGAGAAACAAATGCATTCATTCTTAAAGGAAGCCATCTGATTATCAAGGTAAGAGTATGAGAAAAGTAACACTGATGAAGTTTGATCTTGTTTATCCTTTTGTGTGTTTTTGAGTGATACCATCTATATATTTGTTACCTGCAGTGTGTAGAGGTATGGCAGCCAAACACAGTCTCCCCAGCCCAGATACCATCCAAAGTGGTCATGACAGATATCGATGGTCTTCAGGTACCACGCCTCATTCCAGAAGAAGTCCAGTACATAAATAGCCTATCAGAAGCAGAGGCTTTTTACTCAAATTGCAGCTTTAGACTTCAGTTGCTTCGATTTTCATCCAACAAAAGTTTTCTTTAAAGTCGCCCAAAACTAAAATAGCCTCAGTGAGCCAGAAGCTTCGGCTTCAAAGTCATATATGCTCAGTTTCAGGCAGGCTTCGTACTATTCCTAATACGGTCATCTCACACACACAGCACTAAGTGTGAGCACAGAAGCACCACCCACCTCTTGTTCAAACTCTGTTTATAAGGGAGAGTGACCTTTAAGAGAGACGAACTAAATCAAAATCAGGCTGAGGATGAACTGAGAGGTAAAGTAAAGAGAGCTCAAGAATAAAAATGTTTTTCAGCATTATGGGTCCGCTTTAATGAAACGTGTTGGAAATATATCATGCACATCTACACACAACCTTGACGTGAACATGAAGGATGCAATGCTCTGTTGTATTTTACGTTTCACAACATAAGGTGGGTTAGATAAACTTGTTGTACTAGGATATAAACCCGGATACTGACAAAAAGTTTGAGATAGTAGAAACTTTTAATTAAATTCTGAAAAAATAGAAATGTAAAAGAAAGAATTAATATTTACAGATCTAGTTTATTTCTATGTCAGCAATCGAAGGTAAGTTAAACCTGACCTTCTGTCATTGAACACAGTCTGTACCAAAGATCTGCTGAGCTGCATTCTACCACTGAAACAGGTGACACTATCTAATCTACTCATCAGAGGCTTGCTCAGGTTAATCAGTCCGCAGCCATAGTTCACCTGTTATAATATGACTGGGCTTTAGAGCTGCCAACAGAAGACTGCTGACCAAGGAGCACTGTGAAAGTAGGACACATCAGGGCTTTTCCTGCTTACAGGAATTTATGAGCATCTTGAGGAGGTTTTATCCAAAGCTCGATGAAAACATTTTTTTCCCCTTGGTTCTTTATGATGTCAGTGAGTGCAAATACCTACAATATGGCCTTCTCAGACATACAACTAGTTAAAGCTTCTTTGAATAGGGGCAGCAAATCTGGAGCTAAAAAACACTCGTTTCAGGGCCTGCAACAAGACTAAATAAGAATGGTTTTGAACAGTAAACCTTGCAAAGCCACTCTAGCAGTGCAAGTATAAAAATATCCTCTTAAATCATTCAACTTTCACCTGAAATTGCGAAAGAAGATTCATTTAATTTAAACCTCGTCTTACCTGCAGTACATTCACCAGGATCATGGAGTTGGTGATGTAACCGTAGAGTTCTTGTTGCTTGGCCATGTAGGACAGATTGATTAGAGTCCAGGCTACGATGCCAGGCCGGCCGTTGAAGAATAACTTGAAGTCAAACCACTTGCCTATGCGGGGGTTGAACTCAATGCCCATCATGTAGTTATAGAAGATGTTCCCTGTGAACTTGCTGTATAGTCAGAAACAGAGATGGAAGAAAACATGTTCAAAAAGTTGCTTTAAATTTCTGCTCCTCCTACCTCAGTGACACGTGTGCATCAGTACTCACCAGTCCTCAGCGTTGGTGGGGAAAAGATGCGCTTTTATGAAAGCAAAGGTGGACACAGCATAGCCCAGTATGTTAGTGCACCACAGCAGGGGGATCCAGTTGTCGAATATGATCGTGGGAGAAAACCAGTGGAAATAATGTGCGTTGGCAAACCACAGTGCATGAGTGATGAGCCAGCACTGCAGTCCATTGATCTCATACTTGTTAATCAGGCCTTGTGAACAGAGAAAAAAAAAGACAACTATTTCTACATACTGCTTTGATAATAAAAGCCAAAATCTATTCATCTTTTCACAGGCATGGGTATAAAACAGGTCCTCATAATTAAACAAGTGCTGTGGACTGATGAGTGGGTGTATGTGTGTGTTAATCACCAGCTGGGGTTCGTGCTCCTTCCTGCACACCACCAACATAGCCAGGGATGAACTTGTGGGTAATATCAGGAAAACACATGTACAGGAACACCTAAAGGAAAACACAGAGCATTTGAACTAAAAGACAACAGACAGTTTCTTTGAGTTACACTGCCCTCAAACTCCCCTGCTTACCTGGAAGCTCACCCAGACGGCATAGATCTTAGCAGCTGACCACGAGAAGGAGGGTGCCCGGGCCCAAATGGAGAGCAGGGTGGCCTCTCCTTGGTACAGATCCAACACAGGCTGGGTGATGGAGCACTCGTACTGATCACAGGCCATCACAAAGTAGAAGACAATGAAAGGGGCAAAGCAAAGGAGGCCGATTACACTGATGAGGGAAAACCAGTCCACCTCCCTGTGAACAGATCATACATGCACACAGATACAGTGTGAAGACTTCAAGCTGAAACATTATTCACCTGTTTCATCTTTCTCTAAATGTGAAATGTGAGTGCAGTACTCTAAACCTAAATACTTTGAGCCTCTCTTAAATAATGGTAATAGGACCCCCTAGAGGTACTTTACGGTACTGCATAGGAAACTGAAGTTTATTTTTTTATTTTTTTTTACCTATAAACTATCAATTATGAATAATTCCCAAAACGATTAAACATGTATTGGTTAAACAAAATAATTGCTAAGATAAAACTCCATTTTAGTACCAATCAGAATAAAACCTCACTGATGGAAAAGGCAAAAGATTACGAGAAAGAATTACAACAAAATAAATCCATCTATCCATTCTCTTATCCTTTGCAGGCTCGCGGGGGACGTGCTTCATGACTTGGTTCCATGAAGCTGGTTTGTACAATAACAGGAAACTAGAACAAAAGAGCACCAAAATGGAATGCAGCTGTTTTTTATTCTCTTGCATTACACATGTGAAGAGTTCAACTTCTACCAAACATCACATGATTCAACAAAAAAGGGAATTATGCAGTTTTTTTGTGGATTATCATTAAACTTTCATTTCTTAGTCAAGCATCATTTCTGCAAGGGAAACCGTCTTAGCCATGTCAGCTCTGTGGCTTCGGTAATGACCGACTGTCAGTCTGAAACCGATCAAAAACTGTTTAATGGACTGGCTCGAAATTTTACACTGACCTTCGCTTGCCCAGGTGATCAATTTTGCTCCTTAGCAGCTCATCCTTCATCACCAGCAGGTAAATATCATTTGACTGGTCTTATTGTAGATATTTATGGTCTCCAGGTGACAAATCCAAAAGCTGCAGTTATTGTCTCTAAATAAATTGATGGATCGATTCTGCACTGATGTACCACAGAGATGACTGCAGAGACTCGCAGACCAGCCTGGTTGTTAAACTGGGAAACAACAAAATGTTCCGTGCCAGCAGACCTGACGACATATTTGCAGCAGGTGAACGTGAACTGTAATGAGTGCTGCTCTCCTTGTGTTTTCAGGGAAATAAATCAAAAAAATTATAGGATAGACTGACATTTATTTTGGGTTATACATAGTAATTAACAGCTTAATATTTCATCTAAAGTCATCATCAGCTCCAGTTTGTGACAATAATGTGTTTATGATCAAACACTTGTCAAAGTAACGACAGTCTCATTAGCCTCAGACGTACATTCTGATTAATTTTTAATCTAACCACTTCTCCCTTGTGCATTACTCTCTGTTTACATATCTGTGTGTCTTCTCCCAGCTTTGTACCGAGGCTCATTTGTGTGCCATGAATATATGATGTGTTGATCAAACCGTTTATGATGCCATATCCCAAAGACCCAGATAAGTCTGAAGATTGTGTTCTGAATTTCATGGACTTGTTTAACAAATTGTTCCAGGATGTTGCTGAAAAAGCGGTGTGTCAGTGTTTCCATTTATAGTTTGTGGAAGATTTCAGTTTTTTGGGGTTTTTTATTGTCTTAATCTCAGTAGAAATTTTCTGGCGGTCCTCAAACTTTACTTTGTTATCAAAAGTTAAATGCAACAGCACTTTGGTCTTAAAACTCAAGACTAAACTTGAAATCACTTACTGATGTCAGTTAAAAAACAACAATAAAGTAATAATAACACATCTGGTCAAGCTTAGGAAAGCTGCTCAAATCTGAAGGGAAACTAAAAATCTAAATATGAAACGTCTGTGACACAAAGATCAGATTCTTTTTATCAGCATTTCCTGACTTTAAACACCAAACATTAGTATTATTATCATCTTATTAAGCTTACATCATCCCATCTCAGTATACTGTGCAGCAGGTTGGCTAGCAACACCTTTTATCTCTTTGTCATAATTTTCAAGGTTACCATCAGTGTATTACAAGCGTGTCATCCCTCCAGGTCTAAGCTAGATCCCAAGTAATAAGGAATTTAGTGTTTTAGGCCATCTTTTTATACAGAAACAAGAAAAGCTATGTTATTTGCCTACGGTTTTATATATTCTAGCATAAACCTGGCCCATGGCCATTTTTTTCCAGACCTATGGTGCTTTCACGCCAGTCATGTATGGCACAGATATGTACAGTTAATTTGTCTAACAGTGCATACAGTCCGATGACAAAAACTTGTTTTTAAAATAATATTTTAAAAGTGGTATTTAAAGACTCTTTCATCATCCTGTACATGAATGTAGACATGCTTACATTATGATCATAATAGTGAGATAAGGGTTTGACTGCAGCTTGTTTCAGATAAATAAATAAATGCAATTGCATGTGTAGAGAGTGAGAAAATAGTAGCACCGTTTAATTGAAGCATTTTCTAAAAGTTTTAGAGCTTAAGACAGTTCATTTTTAAGGTCTGTGTTCTCCTGGCTTAAAAAATGCATTTCATGGAGTAATTCAACTCTGTGTCAAGACTGCTCTGTGTATATTTAAGCCAAACACGTCTATGCATTTTAACATTATTTCTGACTATATGATAAACAAAGATTATATGTTTTTAATGTCCGAGTAGATTGTTTGCAGGAAAGACTCTCAACAACTTTTTAGGACTTTCTGAGAAGTTTGTCAAAACTGCCAAGGAAAATTTAGGGTGTTTTTTCGACTCACCACGCTCTCCCCCACTGTGCTAGCTGCTCCTTCTGTTCAGATCTTTTCCCATTGGCACTGTGCTGCGGTCGTCTCCTGGTGGTCTCCATGGTCACTGCTCCACTCAACTCTGGTGAAGAATTGTGCTATTAGTTTACAATCTGTTATCTACAAATGTGCTGCACTTTGTGCACCACTGCGGTAAGTCGGTCAGATACTCAGTAACTTTCACTGAATGTGCCAGCAGTAAGTAACAGCCTGTTATTAACCAAACAGATGTTACCTTCTAGTTCACATATTGACTCTTTTGTGTGTACTTGCTGAACAAACCCTCCAGAGTCACAGTGTCACTGCAAATCTAATCATGCAGTTTACTCCACAGGCTGCACGTTTCTAAACAGATAATGTGCTAATTGGAGGAATAAAGTGCAAATCCTTGGAGATGTGCGATAACAGACAGACCCAACTCGTTTAACAGGAAACCTGATGGCATGAAATCTTTTATTCTTCTTTGTATCTGTTTCATTTTCGCTTCTCTTTCACACACAGACACAGTCACGTCTCCTCCGTGTCATGCATTCATGCACTGTTGCTTTACAGTAAACTTAACTGTAACCCATCCTAAGCTAAAAAAGGTAAGTACTAAAACTTACTTTCCAGGAATTTGCATTACCTGCACAAACAGGGGGCGGATCCCCAGAATGTGACCCTGTGACCCGCCCCACAAACATGAGTAACACAAATGCACACCGTTCTGCAGCACTAAAGCTACAATAACAATAAAACTGGAAAACTTCAGTTTAAAACACTTAAGGCTTTCATGTATATAGTCCAAACAAATAAAAACACGCTGTTTTTAGCAGCTTCCTGTAGAAAGCTAAATCTGACGGGGGAGGGGGAAACCCATCGTTGTATAACGTAAACAAAACCGTTAATTTCCGGATTATGTGTTGATAGTATGATTGTTCAGTACATACGTCTGTCTGTCTTGCAAGATCCACTTCCCATAATGCAAACTTAATCTACTGTGACCATACAGAAATAACTGCGTCCTTTGTTCCGTGCACAGTGGATTTTAAAAAGCACACTCACAATTTATTCACGGAATACCGTTAAACACACGCTAAACAAATGCACCGTGACCCACTCACCTGTAGATAACCGTAACAAATGAGGGACAACCTTCTCTCCACTCCTTTCCTCTTGCCCAGGTGTTGGTTATAGAATAACAGCTGGAGAGAGCTCACCGTTCAGTTACAGACTCCGCCTATAGCGCCATTAAGTTGTCAGAGTCAGCCAATGCCAATCAAGAGAAGGCGGGCACGGGAAGAGATTCTGATTAGTGATTGGGTGATGCTGACTGGAGCCACAAGCGCCTGATAGCGTCACTTGTGGTTGAATGGTTCAGAAAGACTAAACAACAAACTTCCGACACACACATTCTCTGCCCTTTGACATTTGAGGATTAAAAAGTAAATGTTTTTGTTTTTTTTAAATGTTAATTACAATAATACTCAAGATATATGTAAGAAAATGACAGACAATTATTCAATTATTGTGTTGACATCGATACACGACAGATTTGGGTCTCTTTTCAAGTAAATAACTAATAATAACTGTTAAAAATGTTTTAAAAGTGTTTTTTTAAAACTAATTAAAAAATTAAAGAAGAAAATAAATATGGTCATTTCAATTCCCAAAAAAGGTTGAGAGGCTGTGCAAATTCGAAGTAAAAATGAAATACAATGACAAGAGAAGATACCAAATGTTTAAGTGCAGGAATTTTATAATTTCATTAAAAAAAAATACTTGGTCATTTTGAATCTGCTGGTAGCAGCATGTGTCAACAAAGCTGGGAGACCTACTGAAAAACAACTGGAGGAACATTTTGCCACTAAATAAGTTAACTGACAACAGATCATTAACATAACCAGTATAAAAATAGCATCTCAGAGGAGTTTATTTTTTTCCTTTTTTAAAGAGTTTCTTAGTAGTACAGATGGGTACAGGTTCATCAATTTTCAAAAATAAACAAAAAGAAAAAAAATTCAGAGAATTAGATAAATCAGTATTGGATGTCAGTGATCTTCAGACACCTGAGGCAGCATTAAAACAGGCAGAATTCTGTCATAAAAACATCCAGAAATCTTTTTCTGGGAAATCCGTTTTGACCAGGATATATCCTTCAATGCACATATTAAACAAATATGTAAGACTGCTTTCTTCCATTTGTGCAACATCTCTAAAATTAGAAATATCCTGTTTCAGAGTGACGCTGAAAAACTAGTTCATGCATTTATTACTTCTAGGCTGGACTACTGTAATTCATTATTATCAGGAAGTCCTAAAAACTCCCTGAAAAGCCTTCAGTTAATCCAAAATGTTGCAGCAAGAGTACTGACAGGGACTAGAAAGAGAGAGCATATTTCTCCTGTTTTGGCTTCCCCTTCACTGGCTTCCTGTTAAATCCAGAATTGAATTCAAAATCCTGCTCCTCACATACAAGGTCTTAAATAATCAGGCCCCATCTTATCTTAATGACCTTGTAGTACCATATCACCCCATTAGAGTACTTCGCTCTCACACTGCAGGCTTACTTGTTGTTCCTAGAGTATTTAAAGTAGGATGGGAGGCAGAGCCTTCAGTTTTCAGGCCCATCTTCTATGGAACCAGCTTCCAGTTTGGATTCAGGATTCAAAATTCATGTATGCATGTACATAACCCAGCCACTAGATGGCAGAACTCAGCTGTTACATACATAAATATTACAGAAAACATATACCAGTGCTATATAAACTCCAACTAAACACAGAGACACATCAGTCTGAGTTCAGAATGCATTCAGAACTGCCACCGAGTGTATTCATACATGCACCTTATTGTCAGTGCTGTGGAGGGGACTCTTAACAGGACTAAATCTTTGGGCTATCTCAAAGAGCGTCTAACTTTCCCAGATGAGTCTTTATTGCTAACATAAAATTCAGTGGTCTACCTCCCCCTATATGGCCAAGTGGTATTAGAGGTATGAGTTGTTGCTGTTCTTTTTCCCAATCAGCCAGCTACAGCAGCTGTAACATATATTAAACATCTGAGGTCTACTAACCTTCCAAAAAGCAGGCCCCATCTTCTGAATATCAAAATAGTTTTTTGGTTTTTTTGAATAACCGGTATGTCTCACGTAAGCCCCTAGATCTGATGTTTTTGCAACTAGAATCATAAGTGTTCCTCAGGGAAATAATGGGAAAAAACAATGATTTACTTTTAGATATTGTTGTATAAAGATGCTACATGATCGCATCATTTAACTGCCCACTGTTAACTGTTTGGATCATTTTTGAACAGGACTTAACACAATGTAAATCCTAGATCTGATTTCAGAATGTGAAAACTAATATAAGCAAACACAATGATAGTAACAGTAATTATTAAAAGCTGCAGAACAGGAGAGTCCTGGTTATTTGTCTATCTACTTTTGCAATCTGAACAGCTGATGAGGGGCATTTTCTGTGCGCTGCTGCCACTAATGTTGAGAAACACCTTAGGGTCGGGGAACAGGTCCTGACTGTCATCTGCGCTTATGCGCCGAGTGGCAGTCCAGAGTACCCAGCCTTCTTAGAGTCCCTGGGTGGGGTGCTGGAAGGTGCTCCACCTGTGTGATTGGGAGGAACGGCCTCCCTGATCTGAACCCGAGCTGTGTTTTGTTATTGGACTTCTGTGCAAATCACAGTTTGTCCATAACGAACATCTTGTTCGAACATAAGAGTGTCCATAAGTGCACGTGGCACCAGGACGCTCTAGGCCGCAGGTCGATGATTGATTTTGTAATTGTATCACCAGACCTGCGACCATATGTTCTGGACACTGGGGTAAAGAGAGGGGCTGAGCTGTCAACTGATCACCACCTGGTGGTGAGTTGGATCAGGTGGCGGGGGAGGACGCTGGACAGACCCGGTGCACCTAAACATGTAGTGAGGGTGTGCTGGGAACGTCTAGCAGAGGCCCCAGTCCGCGAGATCTTCAATGCACACCTCCGGCAGAGCTTCAACAGCATTCCGAGGGAGACTGGGGACATTGAGTCCAAATGGACCATGTTCAGCATCTCCATTGTTGAAGCTGCTGCATTGAGCTGCGGCCGCAAGGTGGTTGGTGCCTGTCGTGGTGGTAATCCCCAAACCCAAAGGTGGACACCAGAGGTGAAAGGAGACACCAGGCTGAAGGAGTCCTATCGGGCTTGGTTAGCCTGTGGGACTTCGGAGGCAGCTGACAGGTAGCGACGGGCCAAGCGGAATGCGGCTCGGGTAGTGGCTGAAGCAAAAACTCAGGTGTGGGAGGAGTTCGGAGAGGCCATGGAAAAAGACTTTCGGACTGCCTCGAAGAGATTCTGGTAAACCGTCAGGCGTCTCAGGAGGGGAAAGCGGTGCTCCACCTGTGTATAGTGCTGGCGGAGTGCTGCTGACTTCGACTGAGAAAATTGTCGGGCGGTGGAAGGAATACTTTGAGGACCTCCTTAATGTCACTGACACGTCTTCCGAGGAGGAAGCAGAGTCTGGGGATGAGGGGGATGACCCGCCAATTTCTGGGGGCGAGGTCACTGAGGCAGTTAAACAACTCCTTGGTGGCAGAGCCCCTGGTGTGGATGAGGTCCGCCCCGAGTTCCTGAAGGCTCTGAACGCTGTAGGGCTGTCCTGGTTGACACGCCTCTACAATGTTGCGTGGCGACCCGGAGCAGTACCCCTGGACTGGCAGACTGGGGTGGTGGTCCCTATCTTTAAGAAGGGGGACCGGAGGGTGTGTTCCAACTACAGGGGGATCACACTCCTCAGCCTCCCTGGGAAAGTCTATGCCAGGGTGCTGGAAAGGAGAGTTCGTCCGTTAGTCGAACCTCGGATATAGGAGGAACAATGCTGTTTTCGCCCTGGTCGCAGAACACTGGACCAGCTCTTTATCCTCTCAAGGATACTTGAGGGAGCATGGGAGTTTGCCCAACCAGTCTACATGTGTTTTGTGGACTTGGAGAAGGCATTCAACCGTGTCCCTTGTGGTGTCCTATGGGAGGTGCTGCGGGAGTATGGGGTGCCTGCCTGCTACGGGCCATTCGATCCCTATACAACCGTTGCAAGAGCTTGGGTCGCATTGCCGGCAATAAGTCGGACTCATTCCCGGTGGGTTATGGGCTCCGCCAGGGCTGCCCTTTGTCACCGATTCTGTTCATAATTTTTATTTATTTATTTATTTTATTTATTTATATAGCACATTTAAAAACCACAGGTATGCCAAAGTGCTTCACAGAATGAGTTAAGAGCAATAATAAATACAAATATAAAGCACAAAATACAAAATACAAAATACAAATAAAATATACTAACAGGCGGTTGACATAACTAACCAATAATACACCAGGCATAGTAGGCACCAGTGAAGTCCACACACAATGCTGAAGGTTAAAACATTATAAACATTAACAAAGTGATAAAGATAAGTTCCAGAACACTAAAAATGTGGGCTCTAGGAGGTGGGGACAGCAAGGTTAAACAAATAAGTTTTAAATCGAGATTTAAAAGATTGAATTGAATCAGACGCCCGAATAGCTATGGACAGGATTTCTAGGCGCAGCCAAGTGGCGGAGGGCTTTCACTTGGCCTCAGAATCTCGTCTCTGCTTTTCGCGGATGATGTGGTTCTGTTGGCTTCATCGGGTGATGGCCTACAGCTCGCACTGGAACGGTTCACAGCCGAGTGTGAAGCAGCGGGAATGAGAATCAGCACCTCCAAATCTGAGGCCATGGTTCTCAGCCGGAAACGGGTGGAGTGCCCACTCCGGGTCGGGGATGAGTTCCTGCCCCAAGTGGAGGAGTTCAAGTATCTCGGGGTCTTGTTTGCGAGTGATGGTGGAAGGGAGCTGGAGATTGATAGATGGATTGGTGCTCCGGCCACAGTGATGCAGACGCTGCACCGGTCCGAAGCTCTCAATTTACTGGTCGATCTACGTCCCTACCCTCACCTATGGCCACGAGCTGTGGGTAGTGACCGAAAGAACGAGATCGCCGATACAAGCGGCGGAAATGAGCTTCCTCCGAAGGGTGGCTGGCCTCTCCCTTAGAGATAGGGTGAGAAGTTCAGCCATCCGGGAGGGGCTCAGAGTAGAGCCGCTGCTCCTCCACATCAAAAGGAGCCAGCTGAGGTGGTTCGGACATCTGACAAGGATGCCTCCTGGGCGCCTCCTGGGTGAGGTGTTCCGGGCATGTCCCACCGGGAGGGGCAGACCCAGGACACGCTGGAGAGATTATATCTCTCGGTTGGCCTAGGAACGCCTTGGTGTTCCCCCGGATAAGCTGGAGGAGGTGGCTGGGGAGAGGGAGGTCTGGGATTCTCTGCTTAGGCTGCTGCCCCCCGTGACCCGGCCCCTGATAAAGCGGAGGAAGATGGATGGATGTTAGAGATTCCAGCAGTGCATCACCCTGTCCATGCAATCAGCACCAAACACAGATCTTCTGAAACTATTTAATAACAATAAATAGATGGGGCTGCCTGTGCCCTGGGCATGAAGTCACTCTACACGTTCAAACACAAGGTTGTAAGTTTTTTTTTTGCAGTGTTTGGAGGACTAGAAGATAAAAAAAACTCAGTCCTGATTTTGACTCTTCTGCAAGTGCCTCCCTGATGAAAAGCTCTGTTTCTTGTGTTAACGTCTCAAATAACCCCCATCTTTCTCCTTTTCTTCAGTTTCGTTTAGTGGTCTCTAAAACTTGCTTCCGTTTCATGTAATTCCTCCCTTATCTCCCTCTGCGATTTCCCACATGTTTGTTTTTCACCAGTTTTCTGTTTCTGTAGTCCTTATTCTCTTTCTGTCTTTCCTCTCCTCTCTTCTATACTCTTTGATCAGGTGCCTTGTTGCTATGCTGTATCCAGACAGTGTGATGTATCTGGGCCAAGCAGCAGTCAACAAAACTTCACAATGGCTGTCTCTGAGAGAAAGAAAAGATTTTGTGCTGTTGGTACCTTTTGTTACCTTGTGAAAGGTGAAATTTGATGTAAAAACGTGTCAGTCTGCTCTCAGGGAGTTCAGTCATTGAATACTTTTGGTTTTCTGTTTTTGGATTCCTGTGGAAATTCCACATTGTTTCATAAGGAACAAGCCATATTAGTAGGCCAGGAATCGCATATTAATGAAACCCAGTCAGTTAAAATTATAGCTGTTGTTCTTGTTATACCTTTTTTTCCTGCTTCTTTTTTTATTTTTCTTTATATTTGTTGTTCATGGCTGTTGTTTACTTTTCATTGACTTCTGCCTGCTCCACTCTGTGTGTAATGAGAGGCTCGCACATAAAGGCTTTGTGAGGACATTCACTGACATTAATGTATTTCGAAACCTGCTAGGTGTCAAACCCTCATAACCTAAAATTGCCCATTATTGTATATCATTTGTTTTGTATTACTCTAATAACTGGGAATGTTTTAATCCATGTGTTAAATGGACCAGAGATGCATATGCACACACATTATTCTCCTCCTTCTGATTGCCTGGATGTGATGCAGGCTCATCAGCTGGGTAGACCATTAAGATGAAATGTGTGGCACATGTTTTTTAAACAATGTCCTTATCTGGGTCTAGATTTTACTTTTTGTGACATTCAAGCCTCTGTTCCCTTTATGATTCATGGATTATTCAAACTGAAAAGGTTAATATGAATATGAAAGTGCATGGAGGAAGGTCTGTGCTCTGTTTCTGCGTGTTTGCGTGATTATTATAAAAAGAACTACTGGCAGTGGTGGCATGGCACATAAGGTGGGTGGGTGCTGGGCCTGGGGGTGGGGTGGGGGTTTGTCTCATTGCCTGACATGTCTTACTCTAATCGGATCCCCTGGGAGAGTGCATGTGTGGGTCTATATGCCTGTATAATGTTCTGAATTTATGAATATTGTTTATACGTGTGCCACTCTCGATCGTGCATACTCTGTGTACGACTGCGTGCTCGCTGTGAGTGTGCGAGTGTCTTCTGCATGTGAGGCCCATGCTGCATCATAGACACAGTGCAACATAGCTCTTAAATTATTTACAAATAAATGAAAGTGAAAAATTAATGAGAGCAGATTCTTTCTTCTGTTTGTCCTCCTCCTTACCCCCACCCCTGTCCTGATATAAATATCCTCATGCCCTCCAATCTCCTGCTTAGTCTCACTATCATTGTCATTAGCACAAAAATTCAATACTCAGCTTATTCTTATTACTGTATATCTGCAAAAAATGTACATACAAATTAATTTCAGAATGACTTTAAGCTATGTGTCTCCATCCATTCATCCATTTTCTTATGAGTTAATCATATGAAAGTTCACAGGGACAGCCTGTCCCATTGTCTCAGTATTGCTCTTTGCTAATAATTTAAATAATATAATGTATCCACAATACATTGTCTCGTGTACTTTAGCTTAAATCTGCCGTATCGTATAGGAAAATTGATAAAGCCTGCATAGGTAAAAAGCACTATCCTGATATATTTAGAGCCTCAGTTGGTAGTTTCAAGTAGTTTCATGATGTTCAATAGAAAAGCAGTTAGATTGACAAGTTGCTAACCTATGAGTGTACAGGGTCCCTTAGTTCCTTGGTTTTATCTAATCCTTGCTAGTGGAGACCAGTTACAAAAAATCAAGATGGCTGTGGTGAAAATGGACAGCTTGAGGTGACAAATGGACTATATCACAGTAGCTACATCTGTCTTTCATATACTTACAGAGTCAAGGTCACGGTTTGATTCAGAGATGGCAGTGTAAGCAGAGAAGCCCAGACCTTTTACATACATGCATTTTCAGCACTCAGAAGATGTTGCAGTGAGGATTTCCTTCATTCTCCTGCCCAGCTGACTAAATGGCCTGTATGTCTATAACGCTTTACTAGTCCCTAAGGACCCCAAAGCGCTTTACATATCCAGTCATCCACCCATTCACACCCATTCACACACTGGTGATGGCAAGCTACATTGTAGCCACAGCCACCCTGGGGCGCACTGACAGAGGCGAGGCTGCCGGACACTGGCGCCACCGGGCCCTCTGACCACCACCAGTAGGCAACGGGTGAAGTGTCTTGCCCAAGGACACAACGACCGAGACTGTCCAAGCCAGGGCTCGAACCGGCAACCTTCCGATTACAAGGTGAACTCCCAACTCTTGAGCCACGATCGACCCACTACTAAAAGTCTAATGAATTTTAATAATTACAACTCTTCTCTGGAAAAGCATAGTGGCCTCAGTGTAGTATTGTTGTCATTCTTATTTTTCACTTCTCTGACAAATGAACTTTATTTATTTATTTATTTATTTATTTATTATTTAGACTAAAAGTTTGTTTAAGACCATTAACACAAGCTTTAATTCAAGGTTAGGCTTCATTTGTAACAGGAACAAAATCATGATGTGACCTGAAATTCACATATATTTGTGACAAATCAGTTTTACAAAACAATATAATTACTTGTAAATACCACTTTGCAATGAAGTAGAGAAAAACAGAGATTTAAGTAATTTTGTTAAATAAATGTTACTTTTGTATTTCATGCTAATGTACGTAACATGTCCGTATAATAAACATGTAGATGTAATGAAACAAACCCAAAGAGCATCCCATGGGGCCCGAAGAAAGCAGCCCAGATGGGCTTCGTGAGGAGTCACTTCACAATAATTTATTTACAGAAATTCCAACACTGATGACGTCTGATGACAGATTCTGATGTTTGTGAAAAAATAGGTCACATCAACACAGATGATTTGCTGTTTAAATTTATCAAATCACACCGGGAGCTTAATTTGTGTTGGGTTACTGAAGGGACATTCAGTGAGTGCAGCATGTTTTTTAACCTCAGCTGGCTCAGTAATGCAAGCAGAAAAGTCAAATGTTTAAGGAGACCATGCTGTTCATGCCCAAGAGATAATGTGGGAGCAGAGCTAAGTGCATTCCCTGGTTTGTCAAAAATACAACCCAAGAAGAATCAGCCTGTCCTTCATCCAAATTCTTAAACACATTTTATAAGATAGCAATTAATTAGTCTATAACAAAGCCAAGACAGAGACGGACAGCCCAACATGGTCATATGCAAGATACCAACGACATCTAATATGCTGCCAATTTACTGTGTTGAGCAAACTGGAGTACGCAAGAAGAAAAAAAAAAAAGGAGGTGATGGCCTCTTGAGGCTGACTCTAAAGGGAATGAATCCCCATAGAATCAGTGTAGCAGAAATAAACATGTTTACAGCCTGGTACAAAAAACTGTTTTGGTCTCTGGAGCTAACTGTCACCTTTGCAACAACAAGTCTTGCAAATGATAATGTAAGCTGTTTGTGCCTAGCCTAAAATATGACTTCGAGCCTTTCCATAACGAGCGCCCCCTACAGGTGACCGGATACAATGCAACACAATATGAGGTGGTTTCACAAAGGCATGATAATTTATGATTAACATTTTATTAACAAAGTATCTTAAAACGAAAATCACTCAGGCGCATCACTCAGCAGGTACAGATAAAGACAATGGCCATCTTGTTAAAAGGAAAAGCCCCCAAATGCTGAGAGCAGTCATGGAACCAAACGATGGATGTTCAGCTCGCCTCATCACCTGCAGCCAGCTGAAAATAAAAGTAAGGTTGTACCAATAAAAAGTAGTTGCCTACATGGAATTTTGAAGAATAAAGTAATTCTTGCAAAATATTATCAATCTTTTGAGCTCCACAGCCAGTAAAAGTGCACTCCTGCCTTCAGTGCATCTGAAGTAATGTGCTGATTGTATTTGAAACTGTGAGTCATCATGTTTGTGTCTAACTGTTAGCTCCACTGAGTACAATCTTGAGGAACAAGTCACTACATTTTTAATGACTATACAGTTAACCGATTTAAGAACTGAAACACAACAGTCACTTGCCAGGAAAAGATATGGAGAGCGAAAGACGCCTGATTGTGTTGCTGCAGAAGTCTTGGCAGAAGAAAACACAAGGTGCATGGATTTTAATTATAACCCTCTATTTGGAGTTTGCAATGGTTTAAAATCAAGGAAGTGGCCACTCTGATAGCTGTGGAAGATAACTGCCAGCTCTGAACGTGACCTCTTTACTTAATATTTCTGTTTCTGTGTTTTATCCTGGTGATATTTGTGATCTTGAATTTTGGATCACGTCTCATTATTAGTGAGCCCAGTACTTTTTTTTTCTTTTTCTGTTCATGCACCTCATGTTCATATTCTGTGAGCCTTTCCTTTAGAACATCTTGATTTTCAAAATTGCCAAAAATACTTCCAACTTCCTTCATGTCAACATAAACAACTGCAACATTAAAATACTTGGATTTGAACCTAAATTTATTGACTGTACGGTCAAATTCTGTGAATCCACTGAAAACATGAATTTACATTCTTTACATTTCCCCTCTCTTGATTAAATCTTTATGATGCTGAGCTCATGTGTGCCTGCATGATCGCACAATGTCGGCACCATGTTGATTTTGTAAATAGTAAAATCAGTGTTCAACCCTTCTTGTTGTTAAAATGTGAACATGTGATCATGCTTAACTGTTTGCATACATCTGCACAGGCTTGTGGCAGATACTGCCTGTGTATGACAACATGCGTGTTCTTCAGAGACTGTTGTGTGTGTGTGTGTGTGTGTGTGTGTGTGTGTGTGTGTGTGTGTGTGTGTGTGTGTGTGTGTGTGTGTGTTTCTGCGAGCATATTGTTCATGTGTCTATGTGCATCTGTGTGCGTGTATTACTGCATATTGTGACGTATGCGTGTGTGTTTAGTCTGTGAGATGCGTCAGTAACTGGGGCAGAACTGATTGTTGCTGATGGCTGAAGGCAAGAGCAGACCTACATTCTGCTCTGCCATACAGAGGAGGAGGAGGAGGAGGAGGAGGGTGATAAAAATTGGGGTCTTTTCTGTGCTCCTCTCCCTCCATTATCCCCTCTCCTAATATATCTCCCATGCTTCTCCTTGCCCTCTCCTCTACATTCCCTACATTTTTTTCCCTTTTGCCTGGTGTGACACTTGACAGTCATATGGTCTTACTCAGCACACTGAGAGGAAGTGATAGAGGAGGGAATAGAAGCGAAAGAAGGTCATGAGATAAAGGGTACAACATCTGCAGAGGGGTCCAGAAAGAAAACATCACGACATCGATTTGTTTTCCAATATATAAGGATCACAAGAAGAGACACAATGCTCTAAATGGAGATTCAGAAACACTTGATATGCAAAACTAAAAATTAAGCATTTCAAATAAATAATACGGTGCACACTCCCAGAAATAGGGGTGCAGTAAAAGTCAATAGTGTTTCTACAGAAATGTGCCTCCTAGGGCAAATTATTCAGCCTAAAGGCAGCTGCGTACTGATTTTAGAGCTAAAAAGAACTGGCAGCACATCGTCATGATTTCAAATAAAACTAAACAAAAATGAAAATTCCTTTTTATGAAATATAAACTATTTGATTTTTCGTTTGAATGATTGGGTTTGAGGGGATTTGATGTCCTTGTGCCTGGTGGAATTTCTTTGTTTGCCAATGAAAACAAAAGGCAAAAGATCCAACTAAACAGTCACAAATACAAAATAAACTGACTCACTGACTCGAAGACAAACAGACAGAACTACTACCTACAATGTGGGAGAACACGACAGTGAACAGAGGGAAATGCAAACAATATACACACAAGGAGGATAACGAGGGAACAGCCCACAGATGGGAACACAGCTGACACTGATGAGACAGGAGAAGCAAAACTGAACACAGCACACAAACACAAGACTATCAAAATAAAACAGGAAGAACAAACACTGAGACCATGACTAAGACACATGGGCTTGACACTGAGACTGCGGGAGAAAACAGAAAGCAAACATACAACACAGAGGCATGGTAACCGAAACCTGAAGACTGGACAACAAAACTAAGACCAGAAAATACTAAACATAGCAGGAATACAACAACAACAACCAAAACCTGGAGCACAAACTAAACGTTAGAATATTAAATGAATCAGAATCACAAAGGTCCAAATACATAAACACTGGACCATGACAGTCACAGTGTATCATCATTTGGTCAGCAGCGGTTTACTATATGCCACACATTACCCAAAGTAATGTGTGGCATATAGTCTGTATTTTATGAGGCTATTTTTGTCTTTGGGGAGCAGTTTACATTCTGCAGTTGAAGTTTATGTTTGGATGTAGGATTGTGGTATTTTTAGCTTGTTTATTCTTAGCTGGACTTTTATATGAGATGCTGGGGACTACAACAGTAAAACTTTACAGGCCTCTAACTATTACCTGGAAGTTTCTTGGAAACAGAGTTGTTTATATGCTAACCCGCAAGACATGTTTTATTCATTTGGGTTTTAGTTAAGTTTATGAATTGTTTTTCCTCAAAACAAATGCTCTGTGTAAATTCAGTTTGCAGATAGAGTAACGAACCATGTGACGTAACCATCACAAATCTCCCCCATGTGGAAAGAACCTTGTGAATTTCCTGGGAAAGTAGAATGACAAAACACTGAGAGAGATGAGTGACAATGGCAATATTTGGAGGAAATTTGTGCAGGATTTTAAATAAAAGGGTTGAAAGACATGGCTTTTTACAGTGGAAGTTGGATGTCATTGATTCCCAGCCCATACCTAGAGTCTTCTGACACTGATGCTGAATCAGAGGCCAAACAGAAAGACAGTGACGTGCAGACTGGGATGAAACACTGTGGCATCGGCACAAAAAAAGAGGATTTGAGGTGGAAGCACAGTGACGGGGAGCAGTGACTGGACATCACTGCCAACTCCACAAAGTGGGACAGTGCTGTGGCTGAGGAACAAAGCCTCAACCTCAACAACAATCACTAAATCTGTACTTGAGAACAGAATAACTCATTGTGACATCTTCAGTCAGTGTCTGATTACCAATTAACTTTGACAGCATTTTCTAACACAGAGACTAAAACCAACTAAACTCAGAAGATGAAATATCAGTTAAGAAAGCACGTGTGATGCTCTGAAAGGCAGTAAGTAACAGCATATATCACATGTTGTGGCACAGAGAACCTCCACCACATGGTGTACCAAAGGTCTTGTAGCTAATTCTGTTATTATATGTAGACTAATGTGAGTTTCCTCTATCAATATTAATATAGGAAGTCTTGATGCACGCTCAATCATCTAGCTAAATAAATCCCAAAAGCTTGATTCTGTTCAGCTACATCCAGATGAACAGAATCAACCTTTTGGGATTATTATAGAAAGGGGAAAAAAAAACTAGAATACCATCAGCAAACAGATCAAATGTTTAAACTAAGACAATTAATTATTTCATCAAAAAATACTGCCTCATTTTGAACTTGACATATTTTATAAAAGATGGAACAGGGGCAACAAAAGGTTGGAGAAGTAAATGCTAAAAGAAACAACTGGATGGAATATTTGCAACTAATTAGGTACATTAGCAACAAGTTAGTAACATGAACAGTGTGATCCAGAAGGGTCACGTATTCTCTGGAACAAAGCACACATAAAACGGACTGAGGCAAATTGAATGTCAAATGAGGCCAATTCAGGAATTCACACATCTGGAAAAGCACCATCAGTGCTGAAAGGTGTATACAGATTTCAGGGCAATACATGCTCCCATCCAAACAGCATCTTTTTCAGGATCTTCAGTAAGGCAATGCTAAACTGTACAGTCAAAGGAGGTTGGAAAGAAAGAAACTGGACTTCAGAACTAAAGCTTTCTTTCCAAACTTCTTAGACTCCCATGCCCTGCACACACATCTCTGTGTTTATATTGCATATATTACAACAGTATGGATTCATAGTAAAGGAGTCAGGGTACTAAACTGGCCTGCAGTCCAGAGCTTTCACCAACTAAAAACCTTTAGAGCATCATGAAAAGAAAAATATAAGTCTCCCGACTGCTGAGCAGATGAAACCTGTATCAGACACGAATGAGACAACATTCCTGTCCCCAGAATCCGACAACTACTATCCTCAGTTCCCAGACATTTATAGACTCCTGTTAAAAGAAGAGATGCTACACAGTCGTAAACATGCTTACTTTCTTGAGACGTGTTGCTGCAAATGTAATATGTTTTCAATGTTTGAATGTGAATAAAATAAGCATTTATGAGATTTTCCAATCATTGCAATATGTTTCATTCACATTTTACACAGCACGACAACTTTTTTTTTGGAATGAGTGAATGTTGCCGCTGGATATAAATCATTAGGTTGCATATTCACTTCAAACGGAGTCACCAGATGCCAATCTTTAAACCTGTTGAGAACATTTTCTTGCAGTTGGTCAGTAGAAGTTGCTTATAGGAAATAACACCTGTGGGCTAGTGAAGATGTCTTATTTTGTATCAAAAATCTGCTTTCTGTCATTGTATATGTCACTGCAGTGGCAATAACCACAGCTGCATTTCATTCATGTTGTACGAAAACAAAGCAGAAGGTTTCTGTTATCTGTCTTTGAAAGAACTTCCATCTGACAATAAATAACTTTCTTGAAAAGGCGAACAAACACCAGATGACACAAACATGAGTTCACATCTTGCAGGACACTCTTGTGCTGAAAACTCCTTACATCTGCTTTAAGCAGGGCGTGCCAGTTTTGCTCAATTTCTGGTGCTTCCTCACAAAAGAAATGCAGCATCATCTGCTTTTAAGGTCAGCTGACCCCTGACCTCTGACCCTACCCAGGGACATTGCAGATTTTGCTTTGCGTATGCGTGGAGGGGCATCAGTAAAATACATCACCACACAGAAATTCTCACTCCAGATTTCAGTAACAAATGGATCCTTCAATATAAAAATATATTAATCAACAGTAAACAAATCTGATATGCTGGTTTGGGTTTTGCTTTGTTTTATTGTTTGATGTGCATCCACAATAGACTAATGTCAAAATATAAATGTACATGGTTTTAATTAAAATGCTGTAATGTATTTATAAATAAATAAATAAAAAGTAAAATGATAAGTAAAACTATTGCTTCACTCATACATCATTATGAAAGGCCAGTGCTGTATAGCCTTAATCTCCCACATTTAATAGTAATTTAAATCTTTATGCCTATAGTGTTGTCTCATTTAACCTCCAAAAAATGTTTTGGCATGTGTGCCTTTATCAGGGAGTTAAAAAGCTTTCATAGAAACAGCAGCTCGTTTCTGGCAAACCTCCACCTGGGGTGAAAGTGGAAAATTATACAAGTGGGTAAAAATACGGAAATATGGATACCAAAGGGAATCCATATAACCCAGACCAGTGCTGGAGTCCAAAAAGGCCGTCAACAGCCCACAATCAAAATTTCACAAGCATTCCAATCCATGTATTAGTCCATTCCACTTATTACAAATATTATTGATGTGTTTTCAAAACAACGACACAGTTAATAAAGGTGTAAAAATTATTTTTTTTACGTTGAAACCACACCATTGTTTTTCTTGTGACATTACCAATAAGTGTGATGTGTCACATGGTCCCTCTTCCTATTGAAAAAACAAAAGTTGTATCCAAGATGGCCGACTTCTAAATGGCCACCGTGGTCACCACCCATCTTGAGGAGTTTGCCCCCTCACATATACTAATGTGCCACAAACAGGACTTTAATATCACCAACCATTCCCATGTTATTACGGTGTATCCATATAAATGGCCCACCCTGTATTTTTATAGCACATCTCTAAGGGTAAGTATGGACATCTTGATTGTTTTTACTTCTGTTTTTGTGAATAATCATTTTTATTAATTCTTTTTTTCCCCAGATTACATAAGCTAACTGCCAATAGTTCAAAATGATAGTGCTGGGTGTTTTTCTGAACTGGATGTGACTCAGGCTCTTTTATTAGACATCCACGCCTTTAGTAACAAACATGATCATTATAAACAGCGCCGCTTCCATCACTGGCCCCATGCAGGCTTAGCTTTGTCATATGTGATTCACTGCAGTAACTGAATCATCATTCTCTTTTGAGATCATTGCAACATCCACTGACTAATCTTTTGATTTTAAACCATTTCAAGGACAATAAATATTTAAAACCCATAAATCTATATAAGCTTTACTTTTGAATCCATTGTGTTCTACCAAAAATGCTTAAAGCCCCTGACATGTCCGGTTTCTCTTCATACTGTAAAAAAGTGTCAACAAGAGTAATAAGAGTAGAAAAAAAGTCTTAATTTCTTATATAGAGAGGGAGCATGTGTGCCCCATACACATTCGGTGAATGCAAGATTTTTTTTTACATGCAGGCTAAAATTCAAGAACCACAAACGTAGCTGAACTAGGATGGAGAATGACAAAAGCCAATTAAAAATACAGCGTCCAGCCTGAGGATGAGGGCCCAATCAGTGAGAGGTTGTTGTTTGTGTAGATCAATCAAGCTCTCTCAAGGGAGACAAAGCAACTCCGGAGGGTTTTTGGTAACAATGAGAGGGAGAGTGTTACTGATGATTGTTTAGCTTCCATCAAAAGGAATTTGAAAAGGTAGAGTTAGCTCTAAAGCACCTGTACAGCCACCCCAAGGAACAGAAACAGGCCAGCAATTTAACTAACAGCAAAGTCCTTCTAGAAGCATATTTTACCACATTGCCGCGATCTTGGTAAGTTTTTTTTTTTTTTACATGTCCTATCCACATGAGAGGCACTCAATTATTATGAAAAAAAAAAAACCAAAACAGAAAGTTTAATTTAGTAAATTTGTCTCATAATAAGATTTAAAAAGCTTGTTCACCAAAAAACGTGTATGTGCACTAAACCTTTGCAACATTTCAGCACATCACTACAGAGAGCACTAACAGCTAATCAGCATCTCTGCCTCGTTTAAGCTAGTGAAGGAAAACAATATTTACAGTACATGCATTTTCTCCATGTTAACCATGGACTTTGGTAATAATGAGCAGATATTTCTGCCACTATATAGCTGAAACTGTCATGAACCATATATGTGCAATGACACGATGCATACCTCAAATATTGCTCGCCTGGCATTCTTCCACAGATTTCTCTTCAGGATTTGTGGAGTGTTTTGTCTCATTGTTAATGTCTCTACTAGCAGTCAAAGTATTAGTTTAAGGTAACCCTTTCAGTTACAAATGGAGGCTGCAGGCCATCAGAACCAGCACGGTGGAGATGTTTGATGACTGGATGTCAGGTTGATGCCGCGAGCTCTTTGTAGAGTTTGTCGAAACTGTCCTGTGGAGTCTTTGCAGTGTAATGAGGTGGATTCTCTTGGTGGGAGATGTCATTGCCCTCGAGTCAACATGATAGGTGTTTTTCATTTTACCCGTTAGTGGTTTTAATGTTGTGGGAGATTCATGTAGTCATCATCTCTGTTAGTGACCTCTGGCTGTCCTGGACTATTGTGTCCAAAGACATTCAAATACTCACAATGAGGAGCCTCTGCCAGCTGTTTTCCATGACGAGCAAAGAGCCAATAACAGTTACGTGATATATTAGCAGGTGTTTTGAAAGAATTTTTACTTTTAACATATGAAATGCAGAGAAGATACACTAGTACGGGCTCTTTTTAAGCTTTAAATAAATAAAACTAAATATTATGTTACAACATGTGTATGAAGCAACACTCCTATCATGAATCTGGTTGAAGATGTCTAATGTCTTTAATAATATGTATTTTAAGACCTTTAAGCATGACAGTAACAAAAAATAAATAATAAAGCCAAAAACAGGATAAAAGGGGAAAGTGAATCATTGCTGTTATGTGTGCATCACTGTATACCATCAGGACCATCTGGGCCACTGTTAGCAGAGTGCCAGGAATCTTTAAATAGAAATCAGCTCCAGAGTTAGGAATGCAGTAAAACCTTGTCAAATTGTTTTAACCTGTCTGGAATCTGTCACTTTACCATACACAGCTGTTACTACACCCACACTGTTTTCATGACTCTTTGAAGTATGTTTACTTTCTACACTGAGCCGATCATTTTCAGGAAAGGCCTCATGAGAGATAATGAGAACCAAAGGAGAGTTTTTTGCTGCGCTTGAACACATGCTCTTCAGCTTTCTGCAGAGTCCAAGTGAGCGAGTAATGTGTGATGTGTGAAGGAAGACCAGACAGAAGAAGACGCACAAACACACGAGGGGTTACATTAAGACATAGAAAGCATTGGTTATGTCATATGCATTACATCCTTCAGTCAAGGTCACTAGAGTAGCCATAGAAACACATAGATGCACATATACATAATACACAGGAGTTGCATGGGTGCATTTTCCCTGCACAATAGGAGGTCTCTAGGAGGATGCTGAACATTTGGCACGAGCTTAGAGCTAAGTGTTTGTGTGTGTGTTCAGAAATTCATCCCTGTGTGCATACCAATGTGTATTACGTCTGCTATCGCCTCCTCTCTATTATTAAATCCCCCTTTTTTACAGGTAGTCTCATTTAAGAGTTGTACACAAAAACAACCGGAGCATACACAGACAGAAAGACAGATCACCTCTTTTCAGAGTTAAAAATACATGCTGTATGAGAAATATATCTACAAGGACTATAGGAGAGTGTTACAGAATCATGAAGAGGACATTTGTATATTCCACCTTAAATATTGTCCATCTGATGATCTGGAATTTTGAGAAGGTTTGTGGTTTCTCTGGTTGTTTAAACTCGACACACAAGGTGTTCCAATAAAAATGGAATATCTTTACACCGCACTCGGAAATCTTCAACTCATAACAACATTTTTCTGCTTGAAACCAATTCCATCTAGCCTCTCCGTTGTTGTCCCAAGAATTCCTTTGACATGATTCATCTATAGTCTCAGAATTACCACCCCACTGTGACCTTTGACCTTTAAAGCATCATTCTGGCTGCGTGGCGCATCATGTTACTGTTATGCTGCCCAAGTATACAGTAGATGGTGAATATGGCTTTCAGAAAGCACAGATTTTCTTTTTTTCTTTATCTGTCCTTTATCTTTACAAAAAAAAAAAAACATTATCAAGAAATGCCTTTATTCAGGAGCTTTCTTACCCCCATATCCAGCAAACAACAACCCCCCACTGAAAGGATTTCTGCTCATACTAGAACTGCCTCAGGAAACATTTTTGTAGTTAGTTATGGCTCTGAAAAAAAATGATGTAACTGTCTACATGAGAGGCACAGTGGTTTAACAGTAGCTACCAAGAACCTTATGACCGCAGTCATCTTTATGCATTTTCTGACTCAAAAAGCATAAATGTGACTCACAGTAATTTGACTACATTAATGAACACTGTCAGAGTTCATTTCATCACTGTAGAACCACACGGCTCCTAAATCAGCTTTTATTTTGATACTCTCTCAGAGTTACTACTGCATTCTTTTAACTTTACACTCAGCAGCTTCTATCAAGATTAAAGTGTAAAATGCCTACAGGGGGCGTTTTTTTAAATGCATGCAGATGTGTCATTTGGGTGTTTGTAATGTCATGTAACAGTAATCGACTTTGTATCAAACTCTGACTGGAACTGAAATTTTAATATTAACAGCAGTGTAAGTATAAATATTAATCCCCAACCTACTCGTTTTTCTTTTTTCTTTTTTCTTTTTTGGATAGTGATATGGCCAAAAACAGAAAGACCAAAGTTTCAAATAATGAGATAATGATATGTATGTCCAAGTAATCTCCTTGAGCTACAGACTCAAGCTTTAAATGCTCTAAATGCTCATTTAGAGTTATTATTTTTACAGTCGTGGATTTGTATGTCAATGAGAGTGAACACCCCTAATATGGTCATGTTAGGTACACAGCCCTGAGTGTGAGCACTGAGGCTGAGCTTAACGGAAGGAGGCAAAACTGAAAACAGAAAAATAAAACTATGAAGCTGGAAATGAGAACAATTAAACCAGTTTATTTCAAAATAAAACACATATTATTTATTTATTTAAGTATGCAACACACAATGATGTGCATTATACTGTTCCCAGTTGTTTCCAGTTTCCAGTTTGCTGCATGTCTTTAAACTGTTATTTTTTATGTTCAACAGAAACGGTACAGTCAGTGAAACAGTTGTTTAGTGAGGATATAAACAGAGTCAGGTAGCTTTAACCTCAGTCAAGAGGTCCTGTTTAGTCACTTTAATCATCACAGGTGTTTTCTACCAGTCATCTACATGTGCCCGTGCCAGCACACCTACCAGACAGACAGGACACGCCACGAACTCTAACCTCTAACAGTTTCCAAACAGCTGTTATGAGAGGGGGAACCTATCCATAAAGATATTTTTGTACCGTAAACTGTAAACCATGGCATGGTATCTAAATAACTGCTTCTTCTTAAGGATCAAAATAAAACAGAGTCAACTGTTATTTTTAATTACTTATTTATGTATTTATTTATTACTCTGAGTAACTGATATGGAAAATGAAGTGTGTTGGACCTGAAGATGTTTTGCCTCCTGGGTAGACCAGTGAACTCATGTCACAAGAGGGTAGCAGGTGGAATTTCAGAAATAGCCACAATGTCAAAAATAACCACTCATACATGTCACTGAATGGTTAGTGGTTTAAACATAAATCAGGTGGTCAGTACGCATTCCTACACACACACACACACACTCTGCTAGTATCTAACTCTATCTGACAGTAAGCCCCATGCTGTAGTGTGTGTGTGTGTGTGTGTCTACATGCATGTATATGTGCCTGCGTGCGGCCATGTGACACACCGTCCAGGATTGTCCAGCCTCCCCTTTTTGTGACTCGCTTGCACGGATCGTATTACTGGCTGCTCTCCCTGCACCGCTGAGCCCACCGCCTGTGCACCAATCACAGCCTGTCGTTATTTTACCTACGAGCACATGCATGCACGAACGCACAGACACAGGCTCTGACACACCACATCCCTGCGCTTCTCCGCTGCGTTCACATGCGTCCCCGCGTTGCGCTGGCTGCGCCAAGATGAGCGTGGTCGCCCCGGTACCATCTCACCGCCTGAGTGGGAGGGAGTGAGAGAGCGCAAGAGAGAGAGAGAGAGAGAGAGATTGTGTGTCTTTCCTCTCTCAAACCCAATCTTACCTTCTCCTGGAAGAGACCGCAACGAAGCCGTTTGTTTCGGCATCGTTCTTTTTTTTCCCACCCCTCCTCCTCCTCCCGTTCTTCCTGCATCCCTCCCGTTATTGTCGGTCTCCCGGTTTTCAGAGACCGGTCGTGATTTTGTGGAAATAATTTTTTTGTATATTTTTCCCTGCTGGGTGTTGGTAGCGCGCAATTGGTGCGCGCTTCTAAAAATTCCGGCGAATGGTGGATTTGGCAAACATGGAGACGGTGGAGAAGGAATGCGGGGCCCTCGGTGGTCTGTTCCAGGCGATTGTCAACGACATGAAGGTAAATGAAAGTTTATTTATAAGAATTTGTTGCCACGGTTAAACACATGTGCTCCCTCCCTGAAAATAGCGGTGTCCTGCAGCCTATTCCCAGCTGGTGCTCTCAGATGGGCTACACGGTTAAAATACCTGAACACACGCCGCTCCTTGAAAGCTAATGCTGATTTGTCTTCTATTTAACAATGAGGTGAATGAATGGATGATGGCAGCCTTTTACTGACAGTGATGCGGCGGCCCGGTGGGTTATTGGTGCGATCCGACCCCCACCGCCTTCCTCACGCCCGGAATATTGGCTGCGCATGCAAACGTCAATCCATTCTTTTATTTTATTTTCATTTATTTTATTTTTTTTAATGCAATCCTCAAATCTCAGCACCACCACAACAACCAGGCACGATCACCGCTGTTTTCTCTCAGTCTGATCAGGTTTATGCATATGGATAATTTTGCAATCAATTTGTGCTAAATGTGAAGACCAGCTGGGTCTTATATCAAAGCCCTGTGGAAGTGCCCATATTAGCCTGGGACTCCATTCATCTCAACGGCTCCGTGGAGTGGCATGTATAATTGGCAAATATAATCAGATGTGTACCCCTGTCGTGACTGACACATTCCCTCACATGCACACGCCTGAATCTTCACCAGGCTGTCCTCAACCTGAGACCTGCAGCGACTGTGTAAGAATAGGTGCGCGCTCGACTGTTGCATGTTAAGCCTCCGTCGTCCTTGCTTTTCTGGTTACTCTGCGTCTCCGTGAGAGTGCAGCGTCATTGATTTTCTGTCAGGCTGATCCAGCGAGAAAACACAAAAGCACGAGAAGCCGCGCAGATACCTACCCCCTCTGTCCGCGTGTCTGTCTGCCCATACCGCGGCCTGCCTGTCAGTCAGTGATTCTGCAGCAACCGTGGAGTGGTTCGGTACCCACCCAAGCTGAATGTGCACCGGTGCTGCTGTAAGATGCTTTGGATGAAATGGTTGGAGATGCAGTCTCGGGTGTATGCCTGCTTGTCAGACGCCCATGCAGCTCTGCATGCTTTTCTGTCTGCCTGTCACCTGATGACACGCACCCTTCTCTGTATGTTCCACTAAAAACCAGTTTACATGCGTGAATGTAAAATACGTAAAGGTTTTTCTGTTGCACATTTCATTGCTATCTGTATGGCTTCACATGCTAGAGGTCACAGCCAATGCAGCACACTCATTGTGTTGTAAGCATAAATTATTGACTTTCTGTTGTGGGTGAGACATGTCGAAGTGACAGAAGGGGATATGATCCCGGATATCAATATCAACCCACGATCAAAGAGTACTTCCAATGGATCAGTTTTACTTAATGTAATTTAAATAATACAGGTGCATGGAAAAATGACATGACTGGCAAAATCCAGTCAATAGTGACTAGAACATTATGGACAATAAAAAAGGAGCATTCCTGTGATTTATTATTAATAGTTTTAATGATAAAGCAGCAGAAAGAGTAGAATTTTCTGTTTGTAGTGTGCACATCTCAAAGTGATTGATGCCAAGAAGATTGAGAAGGGACTAGAATACCTAGATATCACTTTTAAAAGCGAAATTCATATTGCAGTTGCACTTGCAGCAAATGCAATCCTCTTTTTTTATTTTGCTCTTAACATGGAGACTGGTCAATATGACTCAGACTAAGAGCAGACTACAGCGAGAGTACCACCATAAATCATGTCTCGTATTTACACTCAGCAATAAGCATGTGCAGAGATCTGTTTACAGTGATTGTAGATCCAGTGACTGAAATTTACACATGGCAGTAATGAAAATATTTAGCTTTGTGTGACGTATGATTAGAAGTTAGCAGTAGCAACAGTATGTATTTATACTTTGGTAATGGTTGAGGAATGTCTACTTAGAGTGTTGTAATTGGATACATATTCAGTGGTGATCATAAATCAGTATTTTCATGTGTCTTTACCAAGGATTTGTCATTTTTGTCTCTTAAGAGCTCATGCTCAAACATATGTGTACAGTACACATTGAGATGGGTTAATCATTGCTCAAAGAATAGGCTTCTCAGTGCATCAGTGTTTCATTTATTATTCATTTATTTTCTAATGCATCTCCCGTGGATGTTAACCGCCTAACTCAGAAAAATGTGGGTCACTAGAAATTGGGCTAAAGCACTCCTGACCTGATATAGTTTGTATGAATCCCTCAACCAGGCATTGAATGAACATTAGTGAAGGGATAAGAATCATTGAGTCAGGAAACTCTGTCTTTAATCAGTGTTCATAGCTCACCAAGAAAGAAGCCGTTTGTCAAATGTAACAAATTAATAGTTTTTCTTGGAAACAAGCTGGTTTTGACAGCTTTGGTGATTAAATTGATGCATGACTTGTGCGACAAAATACACACTTCTGAGGAAGCATTTTTAAAATGCCAGTACATGATTTGTGCATAGTACCACAAACATCCACGATTCATATTTAGATTAGATTTGAATTAGTAAAAGACTTGGATACATAATTATATAATAATGTACAGTCATTTGTGAGCTACAATAAAACTGATCGTTATGTTTTAGACATCGTATTCTTTAAAATGAAATACAGCACATTTAAAAGAAAAATGTGCTGATTCCTGTACACACACTGTCAAATATTTAAGAATATTCACCATCCCATCTGCATCCATGAACATGTGCACTTTGATCCAAAGGATTTGTATAAATTCTATGTAGTCTACCCTTTCATCCATAGTATTCTAAAATGTTACAAAGCTGTACAACTCCAGGCTTCTATAAATGGTGTTAATTAAAATGCAAATGTAGTGCAAATTAGAAGCCATACTGACATAGCAGTCTGTTTGATTTTTAGATCCTTATCTTTTAATTTAGAAGAAGACTAAGACTAAATTCATCATTCAAGTATTCTCACAACTACTCATGAATTATGAAAACAATTAGAAGATGAAGTGAAAGTAACTGTAAATTGCATACATAAACTGTATATGAACGATGTGCACACCCACCCTGATGTCACTCATTGTTTAGAAACTCCCAGCGAGGTCAGTGTTTTTACTGTTGGTGTCGTGATGGTTTAAACCTGACACTGTGCTCCTTGGATCGCCTACAGCTACAGGTAATGGTCTGCACCAGATCCTCCAAAAATTGTCATGTCACACGCTTGCTGATCAACGCATTTCATGCCTAGAAGAGGCAAACCATGGCAGCTACACAATGGAACAGCAGGTCTTTTGCTGTGATACTGGGTTGGCTGATTTTACTGCACTGGCTCCCTATCAGACTTCGAATGTTCACATTAGGTCTCTGCACAGTTAAGCATTATATTAACCAACCTTTGCAGCCATATGTCACCAGCAGGCCTTTCAGGTCTTCTGATCAGGGATCGTTATCCATCCCCAAATTTAGACAAAAAACTGAAGGTGACATTTGCAATCACTCTAGAATTCACTGCCCTCCAGTCTATGATCTGTGATCTCAATGGACTCATTCAAAAAGCAGCTTAAGACTCATCTTTTTAAACTGGTATTAGGGTAACATTTCATTCTATTTTATTGGTTATTCTTTTTTGTTGGTTTCCTTGTTGGTTTTAAATTGATCTGAAACACCTTATATATATTATCCCACTAATGGAGTCCAACTGCACGTGACACATGGTAGTCCTTGCTCTGCTCTTTGGGCTCAGTGAGCTTGGAGCAACCTAGAGCAGGTAGAGGATTTCTGAGTGGCTCTCAGCAAATCTCCTGAGCAGAACAAGGATTATCACTGCCAGCTACAGTCCAAGACAGACAAGGGAATCTGAGGCTGAATGTTATGACAGCGACCTTGCCAGTAAGCCAGCTGGTAGGAAAACAACAGGCTCAGGAATGGACCACGGGTAGCTGTGAACAGAGACTGAAACCTCAAAATGTGAATTAGGAGTTTGTGCATCAGTATATCAACTACAAGTGTCATTGTTGTTTTGCATGAATGAAAAATAAAAACTGAAACAAAAATTAGTGCTTATGTTTAAGAAACACTGAGGTGGTAAATGTCAAGCTCCTAGATATATTTTTATGTATTTATGGGATATTTAGCTATTGAGATTTCTGTTGAGTTGATAAAAAATGAGTTGATAAGTTATTTATTTCTACAAATCTAAAACACTTGGACATCTGGATTTACGTGTGATATCAGGGTTGATCAGTATACTATACTGCCTCACAAGGTTTCAAGGTTAGTACATCAGATGAGAGAACGTTTGGTCAGGGCTTCTCCCCAAAGTTTGTGCACTCTCTCAAGATGCTGTGTCCTGCCAGTTCACGTTTATTGTATAATTTTGTTTTCTGCAAGTGGATCTATAAGCCAGTGCCCTTAGGTGTCATGGATGGTTTTCGGTTTGCAAGATTCAACCCCAGCGTTCACTGTTTGCCAGCGTCAGCAGAGTGGATTCACGCAGTTTAGAAAGCACTTTTTCTTCCTCATTTCCATCATCTTCCTCTTTCTCCTCTTGCTTCGCCCTTCCTCTTCCAGTACTCAGCAGGTTCTCCACCCGAGGCAGTCAGTCACCTCTCACGCATGTGCACATGTGCAATCTGTATGTGCATCGTATATGTAAGCTGCCTTTGATCTGATGTAGAATTATTGAGGATAACTGTAAATTAATAATGGTGCACAGTGGGAGTTGCAAAGTAGCTCATAATAATAAAACAGCCACAAAGTAATAATCTTCTTATTACTGTGTACAAGAAATATACATGGGAAACGTTCCCATATACTCATACAGCTAATTCTGTGCATATCTGTGTGTGTGTGTGTGTGTGTGTGTGTGTGTGTGTGTGTGTTTAAGGGCATTGTGTAGTTGTCAGCAAATGTATATCCCTTGAGGGCCATGTCTCGCCACTTTCAAGTGAATTGTTCACACAGGTTACAGAGGGTCAATCTGATGAGATGAAGACGTCATGTTCATGGTCATCTGATTAAATCAGCCAGTGGATAATGTTTTCTTGACAGTGGCGGGAGGATAGAGTAAAGGAGAATATAATTTTATTGTCAAACTTGCTGTATTTCTGGTATCTGGATACTGCGCTGTGTCGTGCACGTTCAGTTCTTAACATTTTTTCTCCTTTTTATCAGACTTTAAAAATCCTGTGTTGTGCTTTTGTGATTTTTTTCCCCCAGTTAAAATTGGTTTCGTTAAATAGTTTTTTTTTTCATTTCCCCCACTGCTGGAAAGACCTTGCTGGCAATCCGGGCATTTATTCCAAGAGTCATCTATGTAACACATTTATGTGATGTTTCAAACAAGTGTTTCTTCAGCTAATAATAATGTTCTAATAATCTTAGCAAGCATAGCACACTGAATATCTGCAAATGCAAAAATGCAGTTGAGTCTTCATGTATTGCCTGCAGCGACGTTGTTGGCATTGTGGGATGCACATCAAAAATACAAAGTTATGATGCGAGTCATTTATGATCCACTTGCATGTGTTGCAGCAGTGCTTTCATGTAAATGACTGCCCTATAGCTTCACTTATCCTAAATGCTGGCTTTACAGTGACTCTGAACGGCAAGTTAAATTCCACAAAGGAATTGAAAAAGGAGAAAGAGCTATTACTGCCATTAAAATGTTGCTGCTGGGTTGTATCAGAGGATAAGTGGTTAAGACACCATATGCCTACAAAGACCCTCGTTTGATTCAAACAGGGGACCTTTGTTGTATGTCACAGTCTGCCTCAATCAGTGTTTATGTCCTGTTTTTTTCTGTTTAAAGAGAATCCCAAAAATACCAGATGAATTGAGAGTGTTAAATGGACATAGTGCTTGCCTGAGTCCTCATTAACGTGTTGAGCAGGAAAAACAACAACCCCACCAAACCAGCAGAAGTGGAAGTAAACTGGTCAGTAGCCTCACAGAGACAGTTCATTGTTGTCCATCCCTTTAAAAGCTGGTGACAATTATGCCCCATGACCCTTGGCCATGCCACAGAACTGAAGATGCTCTGTGGAAGCAAATCATTAGTCCAGTCTGTGGTGCGTTTGTGTCCATGTGGTCCAGGACACTTCCGAATGCAAGGCCTGTTGTTTAGAACAGAGGCCCGGGTTCAACCCAAAGATGGAGGAAAATCGACAGGCAGATTTCTCCACGTAGCTCGTGTATGTCCATGCAGCCTCTGCTACTCACACCAATGAGCTTTTTGCAGCACAGACATCAGCACCAGCATGTTAGCTCATGCTGCAGATGTTTGATGTTATGTTTGATTGTATTGCCTTTCAGTGAATTTCTCACAGATCTTTTGACAATGGGCATCAGTATGACATATGGGTTATCCTAATGACAGACTTAATGATAGACCTGCAACACTAATAAGTCTGTTAACGTGCACAATTAGCAGTTCTGTCCTGGAACAAACAGGCTAAACCTTTTTTTTGTTGTCAGTTCTGGAGGGATACTGCTGGATACTCCAGAAGTGAATTCACATAACTTGCATATCTACTTTCTTTATGGAAATACATGAAATGCAAATCGTATGATTTATTAGAAGGATTGCTGTATTTCTGTAATCTATCCAAGCTGAGTAAATTTAGCAGAATTAAGGCAAATAGATACAAATAGATACAAATAGATACAAATAGATACAAATAGATACTTTGTCGTGATACTAGTTTTTCTGTTCTTCACTTTGCTGTGATATTGAGTGTTTAATTCCTGTTTTCATTATGTTAACATTCTTATGCTGAGTTTCAGTTTGGCAATTCTGGTTATGGTTCATGTGTTTATTTTTGTTTTTATAATAGTTTTACTTCCCTCAGTGTTTATGAGTTTTATGTTAAATTTAAGTTATTCACAAAAATGTAAATCACATTGTATCTTATTCACATTTTCAAATTGATTTATAATTTTCTTTTTGTAACAATGGTTTTGAAAAGTTCTATACAAATAAACATATCATTATTATTATTATTGTTATTATTATTATTAGTAGTAGTAGTATGTTTTCTTCTCTCTCTCTTTAGTATTTTCTCTTTTCCCTGCGTACTGTTTCTGTTGTTTGCCACACCTTAGTTTGCCCCACCACCTGCACATGGTTGCCTTCTGCCCTCTGTGTACATGTAATGTTGCCTTTTTTCAAGGTTCATGTTTGCTTTTTTACTGCTATATGTCGTTCTTTTCATCTTTTCATTCCCTGGCTCCCTCTGTTTATCTTTATTGATTCCTGTTTGTTCCTTGTGTTTTTGGGTTTCTGTTTTCAGTTGGAACTTTGTTTACACTGAACCTTTTTGGCTGTAAAACTTGCTTTTTGATGAAATATTATGCCTCACTTGAAGAGTTTATGACAAATTTGGTTGATTAATGGAAATTTTGATTTTTTTTTTTCTTTCATTGTCCTCATCTGGCAGTTGAGATTGATTATTATTGCTAACTGACACAGTTCAGGTTTCTGCTAATAACAGTAGCAGTAAGAGCACTGTTTAAAAACAGAGAGCATAATTCCAATCCTAATTGCATCTAAAGTTAATAACTTTGGACTTTAATACTGAATCTTAATGGTGTTCAGAGCAACTGCTTTGAATTTGTCAAATTCCATCAACACTGAAGCTGAGAGGCACCAGCAATATCAGTTGTAATAACTTTTCAGGGGCATCTATTAAATTTTTAAGAGTTGGCTAGGAATTTACTATATACTTTTTGCTATATCCAATAAAATGAAATGACTGTACTCTTACTAATGCTGCAGTTTTAGAATGTATTGACTTTGATATTCCTAAAATATGTACTTTAGAGAGAATCAGTTTTTAAAGTCGCAAGAAGAAGCAAAAGTTGAGAGCAAGGCTTTGTGTTTCTTTCATTAAAAATAACAAAGAATGAAAACAAGAAAAAAAAACTTACAGTCCATCATATACTTATGTATAAGATGCCAATATTCCAATAGGACACACAAAGGAGCATCTCCCTCGTTAGAGCTTGTTAAAATCTCAGAGGTCGTTAGGGCCCCGAGGCTCATTAGAGTCGGTAGAGATGAATGGGGAGGACTGGTCTTGGGAGGCGTGGAGGCTACTTGGGAGCCCGCCAAGACAGCTTCACTCAGTGAACCCTTTGTCAGGCCTGTCAAAACCTTTTCATCACAACTCAGCTGTTTACTGTAAAACACGCTGATCATTATGAACAGGCTAGAGGCTGACACAGAGAATAACAATGAACATGGCAAATCAATATTCTCCTGTTCATTTCAAAAAGAAAGTTTTCTTCATGCTCTATATGTCATCATTTCATTTCATAATCACATGTATTTAACAAGCATTGGATTTATACTGGCATTAGTGTGAAGGGCATTAGTGAGCAGGGGCTTTCACACTCACAGTTGCTCTCATCATTTTTTAATATGAAGGGTTACTGTTATGAACGGATAGATTTTAACGGCAACTGCGATCTTTTTCTAAACCTGAACATTTTTAGTGCCTAAACTTAACCAGCAAGTGGAAGATAGAAACGAATCAGGGACATCAGTCAGGAACTCCTGCTGACAAACCTGCAAGCACGTGCCACTATCTGAAACCTCTTTATGCAGACTTTGTATGTGGGATGTCACAACATCAGAAATCTGGTCGAAGGCTCTAAATACCTGAAGAATTACACGATGCTCGTTACCCAGCTCAACAGCTAAACAAAATGATCATCAAAACAAAAATAAACTCCTATATTGAAAATACATTTTAAAACATTGATATAGTGGAAGATCAAAATGTTAAATCATATTTTTCAAGGCTACTGCTGATACAGTGCCAAGACTTTAGCATAAGCATTTAATGTTAGCAGGTGTGGCAGCTATCGAATGGTACCATAACTGTGTGTCCCGGTGACATCCCTGCTATCTATGCCGTAGGATGAAAAGGGGTTGGCTTTGCACAGCTTCACTCTATTCACATCTTAGCTAGCCTGAGGTTGTCACTTGGGATAATATTCCAAGGTAGGTTTTCCATCCATCCATCCATCTTCATCCACTATTAAATTCAGGGTCCTTTCACAACAAGACATATGTGGTATTTCTTGAAAACAGTTAATTGGTAGAATCTATTGTGTTTCGTATCATCAGCTGATATATAGCATTAGCTATATTCAACTGCAATAGTATTACGGTAATGCATTAAAACAAGAATAGCTCAACTAAGTAAAGGGAAACTGAAGTCATAATTTCTTTAATATGTGAAGGTCAGCCAGTCCTTAACTTTTAAGAACGTTTAAGTGCAGTTTTGTATTTTGCTCTATTTTGATCTCCACACAGTGGCAATATGGCCCACTAATATAATTAACCATTGATACTGCCATGTGATACAGTGGTAATACATAATATTATGAGGCATTACAATCAAGTTCCACCTCTCATCTCTGTACATGAGGGGAGTGACGATAACAGCTGCACTTAGTCTTAGAAGCCTGATGGGCACACCTTCAGCATCCAGTGACAACCCTTTGACAAGAGCGGAGCAGTGCAGAAAATAATAACCTTCAGCCCAGTAAAGGAAAAGGGAAAAAAAGCCAAGAGTTTGGATGATTGATGGCTCCTTGTGAACATGCCATCCAGTGAATGATAATGCACCTCAGTCTCATCTTTTATCACTGTGCAGGGTGTAAAATGTGTGCATCTCTGTGTGCCTTTTATGATTCAGGACTGAATATTTATGCTTAAAGTGTGTGTGAATCATTACTTGGCCTGAAAATTAAGGCTGAAATCCACATCATAAGTCAGTTTTCTTGTTTACTGGCTAGCTGATGATTTTTTCTTTCTTTGATTGGACTTTTTCCCAAATTAATGGACGTGTGGTTCTGACTTGCTGGACTCTTTCCCATAACCTCCTCTGCTTAACTGCATCAACCACCCCAGCTCCACTTTGTAGGTCATATAGATTAGTATATACTGTTATTTTTATTTTTAAAAAACTGATTTTGTCATTTTAAGTCATTATAGTGTTGCTACCATAACTAGCAGCAGAAATATATATTAATCAGTGTCATCAATGTAAAACGTCACTTCACTTTTAGATTACCACCTTTCAAAATATGGAGCTGCTGTCCTTGACAAGTGCCAACAGCAGATGTTCTGAACAAGCAAGATGGAAAATAGGACAGGTGACACATCAAATAAATGCAGTGAGACAACATCATGATCTGAAGTATATGTTTGCATATAGCATATAGGTGCTGGTGCAATTGCTGCTACGCTCGGAGTAGTTTTTGCTATTATACTTGTTAATTAGTGCAAATCTAAATTTCCAATTTGACCGTAAATTTCCAATCCCCACCCTAACCAGTCACAACTGATGACTGCCCCTCCCTGAGCCTGGTTCCGCTGGAGATTTCTTCCTGTTAAAGGGGAGTTTTTCCTTCCCACGTTTGCCAGAATCCTTGCTCATAGGCTCTCATCTATTTGTCGGGGTTTCTCTGTATTATTGTAACGTCTAGCTTACAATATAAAGCACCTCAAGCAAGCTCTCGTTGTGATATTGGGCTATATAAATAAATGGAACTGAACTGAACTGAACCCTATCTTCTTCTGTAGATTATTGTTAGAGCACTTGATGACACTTCAATAGATACTGACACAGACTGAACACAGATAAGGGCACATTGGCAAGTCTCAACAATCTCAACTAGTAAATCTAAACTTTGGGTTTCAGCATCTTACCAGTTAAACTTTGCTTACTTCTCACAGTTACAATGATTTACTACTAAATGAGGTCAGTTGAGTGTTTTCTATAGTGGTATTTTTGTGTAGTGCAACATCTCTGCAGTCTAGGGCTAAACCTTGATTACTTGACACTCACAACTGAAAACAGTCATTGATGTGACACTTCTTCGAATGCACAGTTGATGCATTTTAATGTAAATTCTCCAGGGGAAGTCTCTGTATGGTCATAAAACACTGGCAGGTATTTGGACCTCCAAACGGAAACCTCTTGCTCAACTTATTATGAAGATATCAATGTTACTCAGTCCCATAATAAAGAGACACGTGTGTAGAAATTTAGCATAATATCTTAATTTTGAAATTATTTTTTTTGTGTTTCCTGTTGGGTTGCTTCATGTAGGTGGAAATTCTGTACTGAGGGTTGGACATCGCTAAACTGACACCCAATGCTGAACCAGCGATGGCTCTCTAATGATTTGGTGGATGTTAGTCAGTTAAAGGAAAAAGATTTATCTGTAGTCACAAATAATACCATGTAACGGTCCTGAAATAGTGTAATGTCATGATCCTGCTAAAGCACCGGTTAAATATTTTTAGCTGTATCCTATTGTAATAATGCTAATATTCTTTGATTCTCGGCTTTCATTCCTATTATGATACACTTGATTGATTATGTGTGTATGTTCATATCTACCCCTGTTTGGCATATTACATGACATTCATCAGTGCAGTGTATGATGCAGACATCCCAGATGTTTCACTCGTAGGGAGCCTGTGATCTCTGGCCTAACAGCAGAGTGACACAACAACACACAGATGGTTTCCTCTTTCCTTCATCACTGTGTTTAGATTGGAATTAGCTGCTGCACTTCATCAATTATGCAGTGAGGCAGCTTCATCATTGCTGCGCTGATTCTTTTTTCTCCAAAACCAACTGCCAGGTGATGTGGTGGAGGATGTGCGTAGTACCGGTTTATTCAGAATGTTTAAAACTGATATTACATATGTGACATTTTCCCCTGTTTAGTTTATCGATTTTTAGTTCAACTACTAGCTTCTCTAACTGAAACCACAAAATGCATATGTCCAGTGCAAATGCACTTCATAGGCAGAGGTGGAAAAAGTACAGACATTCTGTACTTAAATAGAAGTACAGATACTTGTGTTAAAAAATACTTTAAGTGCTAAGTAGTAAGTATGTTTTTTTCAGTCGAGTAAAAATGTACTCAGAGTAAGAAAGTAGCTTGTTGAAGGAAAATTCCACCATTCCACCATGCAAAGGTAACTGAACCTTGTACTATATTACTATATTAATAAAATAATATTAGTACACGAGAATAAAAATATGATTCCAATCTTAATTCTAATTCTAATGAATGTGCAGCTGTGAAGGCTTCCACACATGAACAGTAAAATGAGTACAGTCAGGGGTTAAAGTGGAATCTGGCATGTGGAAGAACCCCAAGACTGCAGTCTAGTGAATTCAACAAGATGTCAACAGTTTCACGAGCCATCATGGCTGATTTCCATTTCGTACACTAACAGTATGAGGTCTTTATACTAGACAGTACTGTTGATACGTTGAGTGAATTAATCTAAGCATCATCATCTTAAATCTAAATGAGTTTACTTCACTGATGTAAACCCAGACTGGCCATAAGGAACCGCAGCCACTGTGCACGAATAAAAATAAAATAAAGTCACATTCAATTCACAACAAGCTAACTTTGTTATATCCCATACAAACTAACCAGTAATTTAACGCAACATTTAAATAACACAAAAAAATGGTTGCACAAAAGCAACCATTGATTTACTCTACGTATTTATTCATTTAGCCAGCCATTAATTTACTTTACTTTTTACTTTACTTGACTGAACCCTTGAAATTCCTTATAAAGACTGTTCAGCATTTTGAACATCAACTAGCGGTTGTGTCTGTCTGCAGTGGTGTGGCGTGAAGTTGTGTGTTGACTGAAGGATATTGATACTGTTGCAAATGTGTACGTGATCTGATTGTTTTTAGCGCTCATTGGTATCTGAGAAAACCCTAGCAGCAGCTCTACTCTGGAGTCTACTTCTCGTCACTGAGTATTTCCTCTAACAATTGTTTGGAGAAAGCTTTGTCATGATGTCTGGTATCTTATTCTTTTAGTCAGTGCCCACACCTCGTGGTCTTAGGTGACGGTAGATCAACCATTTAATTGATTCTATTGTCTCAGTACTTTTGTTACTCTCCAGCTTCATTCCCAAACTTCAGACTTGGCAGCTAATTCTGAGCCACTTTGTACTCAGGTGCAGTCTAGACTGAGCGGGACATCATCATAACCAGAGGAGTAATCTTCTCAACATGAAAATTTAAATTCTAAAAAGCAAAGTCAGCCACCATCAAATTCAAAGAGTGACTGATATTTTATTGATGATACAATAAACCAAATCTCTGTGAGTTAAAATAATGAAACAGGAAATTATTGTAGTTTTACAGGAATATACAAGGTCTAATTTGCTGGTAAAATTAATATATTAGAAAGGCCCAAATTGGAAAAGACTGTAATGTAACATAATTGAATTCACTGGCCACTAAACTGTATCTAGCCACACTAAGCAGGAACGTGAAGCTTTACCTATGTAACTAAATCCCAGTTAATGCACTGGTACTGTTGACTAAAAGGAGACTAAACACATCACCATTCTTTCTGGAAGAGATATGATATATAACACTCTTTCTGTGGGTTATACATCCATCCCCAACCTTGATAATAGTGAGTTTGATCCTCGTTATGAAAGCAGATGATTATGCATATGGAGCACTGTGAAATTAGCTTCTATTGTTTGATTCTTGCATTTCTCTTTCAAATTGTGAACTGGCTCGGTGATACGACCAAAAAAAAAAAAAAAAAAACTCATGCTAATCCTTACATCCCTCTCTGCCTGCCTCCACCCGTTCCCTTTCTCCCTCCGTCTCTCTTGCTGGATTTCCTCTGTTTTTTTGTCTTGCTGTGGGGGAGACAAAGGGAACAAAAGAATGAGAGGAGACAGTAAGCTTCCCGTCCACTATAGTGGAGTGGTGGAGTGGAGCTCTCAATAGAATGCTGGGCAGACTGGATGGACTGGTGCTATGAGAACTAGGCCAGAGGACTGTTGATAGTACCCCAGAGTCTAGAATCAGAACTGGATTAAATGAAGGATTACTAGAAAAAAAAGAGTGAAAAGAAAAATATATATTGCTGAAAGATTAAAGCACAGTTTGTCTACCTTTTGATATTTGCACAACTATCAAAAAGTAAGTTTTAATTCAGCTAAAAAAAAATAAACAGGAAACTGTATCCATCAAATGTACACCTAAGAATCATATAATCATACTATGGGTTCATGCCACTTATTGTTCTTGTCCACATTAATGAAATTCAAACCAAATGGCCTTCTTAATGTATCCCGATCATACTGAATTACCAATATGTTTGTTTTGTAGGAACTTCTGTAGCTGGCCACAAATGTCTTTTTCTGCAGCAGGAGTTGTACTTTCAACATCCCCAAGCATACAAGGGTCCACTAGAGTCCAAGTAACATAAATATTGTCATCAGAGAGTGCTCATAAGGCTCTCTGAAGATATCTGTGTATCCTCCGAAGAGACCAACTGTAAATACATTCTCCAAGTGGAATAAAAAGTAGTAGCATGTGTGTGTAGTGCCCACAGTTGTCCACAAGGATGATATTATTCTGTTTGTTTGTTTGTTTTTTAAATAAATGCAGCTCACCATTTTGATATTTTAGTTATTTAACGTATAGACTCATGCAAAGTCTTGTCAGTCTCGTGCATTTTTTAGAACTTGTCTGTAGATGACACCACGGTCTAAATCCTACTTAACTTGGATTTTTTTTGAGTGATTTTCCAGCATGCAAAGAAAAAGAAGTCAATGGAGGAATCATCAGATTGATGATAAAAAAAATAAAGCTCAAACTCTACAGCCCTGAACTTAAAATGTCTAAGAATACAAATGTCTACTTTAATTGCATTGAAGATTAAACCGTTTTTATGCTTGGTGATTTCACTATGAGTAAGTGCAATGTAGCTGACTTCCTGCATGCACTATCCAGGCAGCATTGTCGCCAAACTGAGTATTTCCAGTAGCCAGAATGCATTTGAACTGGAATGCACTGCGTGTAAGGACGGGAAATTCTGATCATGACCCCAGACGTTGACTTCTAACTCACTGTTTCAATTGCAGCAATTTAGTCTGTGTTTAGAAAGTCAAAAAGTGATGAGTCCTTGCAAAGATCAGGAGAACTGGCATTATCTCTCCATCCATTTTCCTCCACTTATCCAATCGACGGCCATGAATCTTATGCTATCAGCTTGGCTAGGCTCTAGTTAAAAAGTGGGTTTCACCATGGACAGGCTAATTAAAAGTATTTCACTTCATGGTATCAATGCACTAAGGCTTTTCTTTTTGGTGTTTTCATGTTCTACCTGTGCCTGCGTGGATATTTTCTAGGTGCACTGGCTTTCTTTAGCAGTCCAAATTAAGCAGGTTAAGTTGACAGATGATCCTAAATTAGTTTTGTTGTTTGTTTGGACTGTTGAGCAGCTACAACCCTTTATGTGACGAGAACCGGACAACTTTCCTGTCCCAAAACTTCAGCAACTGGTCCCTTCAGTACTCAAATGTCTACAGACTGTTGTTAAAAGAAGAAAGAATGCTATGCTGTGGTAAACATGGCCATGTACACACTTTTGGGAAACACTGAAAACATTTGTTTTCTGTGTTCTATTGTGAATAAAATGTTGGTTTATGAGGTTTGCAAACTTGTTTTTACATTTTACACAGTGTCCCAACTTCTTGTAATTTGTATTGTATTAAGAACATACACTTTTGAAGCTCAGACTGGACACTTATATATATGCTTTCGCAACACACATTTACTGTAAAAAGGATTTTTTTAACAAAGGAAAAACACCCAAAACAACTGCTTACCCTGTCCACCACTAACAGTGCTTTCTGATAACTACTAGATGTTCCATGACAATCAGTATAACATGGAAACAGGGATACCGCTAATTAATTAATTGTCACCACTAATTAACTCAAAGCAGATGAACCTTATTATTCAAAACTGCTAAGGATGGAGAAAAAGGAAAGAAAAGAAAACCAATCAATTAAAAATACATGCAGTTGTTCTTTGAACGTTAATCACCATTAATTTAAAGAAAGCTACACTTATTTTGTGATTTGGCTTCAACATTTTGCGGTCACATTCATCATCCTGTTCTGTAAGTCCAAAAACAACCGATTGTTTAGCTTCATGAGCAAAATAGACAGATGCAGAAACTGCTGTATGACAGTGATTAGTTAGTTATCACTAAGCTGTTTTCAAAGGGGTTTCTATTATAATGAATGGTTTTGCTTAGAGTGCAAGTCCACTCTCGATAGAACATGAAATCCAGGCAGCAGCTCAGCAGTCTAACCACATTCGGTTTTGCTACATCCACAAAAAAAGAAGCAATAAAGGAAAAAGGAAGGAAGGGAGGCTATAAAGGAAGAGAGAAAGACAAAGTGTCGAGGTGAAGTGGCGCTTGAAATTTCTGTTATGATATTCTATAAAAGGAACACAAAACCATTCTAATTACATGATTATGCACACGCTCAGCTGATACATGGCCGATCCAATGTCTTTAGAATTTGACCCATTTTTAAACAACTGACTAACATGAGAGGAAGACGGCTGGGATAAAGTTTAGTGGTGCTATATTTACAATAAATGGACGGCTGTTGTGTCTGTGTATGTGAGCAAGAGGTAATCGTGCATGCCCTGTTGATGTTTTTGTGACACAGGAAGTGGTGATGTAACAGTATACAATCCCAGAGCTTTTTCGCACACTCACTGTCTCCCACTGTCTGTGTCTCCCACACTCTGATGTATTTGCCCCTCGGCCACAGTGATGTTCCAAGTCCCACAATCATCTGAGAGCAGTGGTTATGGTCGCGGTCTTTTAGCTCTCTGGTTGAGACAAACATACACGCAACGACATATTTAGGGAGCAAGAAGCTGTGCAGGCCCAGGGAATTTTAATCTCCTTAAATGCAAAAGTGAATCAGAAGGGTCCACACATGTGTCACTGACCCTGTTTTTATAAGAATATTTTAAATCTTAGCCTCATAGGTTTTAAGTGTCAACTAAAGAAAAGTACCAATTGTGTAATCACTGGTTTTGTGTGTGTGCAGGCAGCACGGTGGCACGGTGGTTAGCACTGTTGCTGCACAGCAAGAAGGTCCTGAGTTCAATTCCACCATCAGGGGTCTTTCTGTGTGGAGTTTGTGTGGGTTCCCTCTGGGTACTCTGGCTGTCTTTGGACAGCATTCCTCCCGCTGTCCAAAGACATGCAGCTTGCGGGTTAATTGGATAATCCAAATTGCCACTAGGTGTGAGTGTGAATGGTTGTCTGTCCCTGTGTGTTGGCCCTGCGACAGACTGGTGACCTGTCCAGGGTGTACCCTGCCTCTCGCCCTATGACAGCTGGGTTAGGCTCCAGCACCCCCCACGACTCTGAAAAGGATAAGCGGAAGCCAATGGATGGATAGTTTTGTGTGCTTTTTTTTCAAGAAAGATGCCTATTATGCAAAATCTTGATGTTAGTTTTGAGTATCCAGTAAATCCAGTGTTAAATTACTTTAGCTGTTGGCTCACCTGATACCTTTCTATGAATTCAATCGTTTTTATTTGTTATTTAGCTAGACTAGCTGTTTAGCCTGTTGTGTCTGACTTAATCAATGTCATATCTTTTGTCACTGATGCCTTCTGGCTCGGTCCTGAAAGTCTGGGTCCCGCTCTCCCCACGTTTCACATGGAAGGGCAGACACATCCCAGAACAAACCAGCAAATATAAAGCTCTACACCTTGAAATAACAATCTTTTCTTAATTTTTTTAAAATAAAAGATGAAATCTCTGTGGCAGTTTCTTTGATCTTTTGTTCTGAGAAAGAGATTTACTATCCATGCTGTTTTGATGCTATATTTTGTGGAAATTAATACAAATGAAACAGTTGAATTTAAAATCAGTGGAAAAATGATCAGTGCTTGTCCGACTCTTTTCCCAGTTATTATTACAATTTTTTTTCTTTCTTTTGGTTTACAAATGTTCAAACGGCCAGTAAGGTCCGTTGAACACATTATAAATAATGTAAAATTTTATGGTATGCAAATATAATATTAAAAGGAACTTGTGTTTACTTTACAGGAACACCCAATAGAAATGGATTGGTACTTGTATAAAAAAGCAATTTAGACTACGATTCATGTTTAGCCATATATTTGTATAGCATTTAATTCCATGCACCTTAAATCCATAGCAAAATTAGAATCAACAATTAAACCAGCATGCATGTCTTTGGATTGCGGGAAGAAGCTGGAGTACCCAAAGAGAACCAACACAGGAATGCTGAAAACATGTAAATGCCACACAGAATGGCCTCGAGACCAAACCCAAAGCCTCCATGCTGCCATCTGAATATTCAGTGCCACTATCCCACAGAGACAGTCTTCATTTAATCTGGAAGCTACTGATCATACCTCATACCTCACAGCAGCATACAGTGTGTGTCCTGCATTTTAAGAAGCTGAAAGCAATCACACGCATCCTTACTCAGTCTTCATACAGTAACTTACCACCAAATTTTTATTGGATTGAAATTGCACAAATATGCTAATAAAGTGAAGGATTCCCCTCGTGTGTATGTATGAGTGTGTGTGCGAGGAGGAGGGCATCGCTTCGGTTTATCTTCCAGCCACACTATTTAAGCTCCTGCAAAGGGAGGGTGCAGGGTTACTGTGTGTGTGTGTGTGTGTGCGTGCGTGTGTGTGTGTGTGTGTGTGTGTGTGTGTGTGTGTGTGTGTGTGTGTGCGTGCGTGTGTGTGTAGAGGGTAGAGGGAGTAGCTTTCAGTACCAAGGGGAAATGGTACTGTGATTTCAGACCAAATTAAGCCACATCAAACAGGCCAGATCAAAGAGTATACAGGCCTTACTGTCTGTGCCAGGCTGACATCACGACAGGATACCCCACCCCCCAGAAACACACAAAAACATCCACTTCCTCCTTCTTTCCTTCACTTTCATTTTTTCATTATCCCCTCCATTTCCTCGAGTTTCTATTTTACACTGGCAGATTTCTCATATTTCACTGTTCCCGTAAAGACATTTTTGACCTCATGCTGATATAAATACACCCGCCAACCCCCGGCACGCACAATTTGCAAGCATTTAACAGGGTTATAGGTTAACCTGGATCAAGTATAATGTAATATGTGCTGGGGGTGTGGGATAGAGGAATCATCGAGTCTTAAGAAGTGCTAGGAGGATGGGGGAGTAGCATCCATTAAGACACCGTTTCAGCTTTGAATTGTGTTAACGATCTTGGCTGTTCTAGTCAGACCCTTTGATGCTGCCTGATGCCAGTGGCTGTCAAGTCTTCTCTATATGTGTGTGTGCGCATTTGTGTGTGTGTGTGTGTTGGATAGATGGATTAGATGGCTGCATGAGGAGGAGAGGGGGTTGATGATGAAGGACGGGGTGAAGCGGGGGTGAAAAAGGGATTGGGGGATGCAGAGTACCAATGGAGGAGAGAATGGAATTGGTGTGTGTGTGTGTGTACATGTTTAGACATCTTTGTGAGGACAGAAAAATGTCATGCTACTATACTCGTGGGGCCTAACAGTCACTTATGGGGACAAAATGCCGTCCGCACGAGTTTGAAGGCATTTTTCAGGCTCAAAATGCAGTTTTAGTATCAAGGTTACAATTAGGTTATGGTTAGGTTTAGGCTGAGGGTTAGGATTCAGATTAGGCATTCATTTTTGATGGCAAGGGTTAGGGTAAACAGCCAGCGAAAGCATTATGTCAATGAGATGTCCTCACTAAGATATGAAAACGTATGTGTGTGTGTCTTTATGGTTTTAACTTGAAAAATGTAGAGCTAAAGGACATCAAAGCATATGAAATGAAAAAGTCTGTAGTGAATTTACAACAAAGACACTTTTCTGTTATCAGAATATTTGTTTATTTTTAATTCATATTGAACATTATTGGTATCAATTTAAACACACGCATGCACAGAAACATATATAAGCAAAATGCAATGCAAAGTCTCAAAAGTAAAACTTTTTTTATTCTTCAAAAGCAACTCTTCATGTTAGGATATTATTACTACATCATTATCTTCCCACCCCATATGGAAAAGAAATAGTAAAAACTTATATGTGATTACTCATGAAAGTGGCCACTTTCTCATTACTTTCATATATTGTTTTAGTAAGTATCCAAAACATACAAGTTTCATTATATAATTTTCAAGGATCTATATCTGTTTTCACTCTTGTATGCTTTTCATACAAGTTTCACACAAGACAGATACAAACTTTATAAGATTTATATTAAATCTTTTCCATATGGGACTTCATGTATCTTTTTTTCTTCTGGCATCCTTTTTAACACGTGTATTTTGGTTTGGTAACACATATATGCAGTAAACTTTTATCATTAAATGATATTTTTCCATTTTAATGTGGATCCCTTTCTTTGTGTTGTCAGTGCTCCTATCCTGTGTGGGAGGACTTCAGCGCCAAGGCCACCAAGCTGCATTCCCAACTCCGGTATGCTCCACTGCACAACACACCACTGCACAGTCGACAGCTTTTGAATTATGAAAATATTAAGAGAATATTTAATGCCAGTTTCAAAACAAGACAGATTAAAGTCGAGAGAATTTGGGATATTTTTTTTACCTTCAGTATTTAGGCCTTTAGACTTCATTTAAAGGCATAGACTAAATATGAGAATGCAGTAGCCTGAAAAGTGGGCCTAATATAGGGCATTAAACCAGTTAATATGGGAGTGGATAACTGGGTGTTACAGTTTTAACACACTCTGAGCTTTCTTGTAGGACAGTCCTAGCAAAAACTGTGGAAAGGTATATGAGTCCCACATCACAGACATGACTTTTCCACTTGTTTTTGTTTGCAACGCTGTTTCCTTCAAAATATTCACATTCTGTTTTTTCAGACATGCCCACTGTCGCATCCAAAAGATGAATCAGAAATGACAATGAATGAAATTAAAGTGTTCATCTATTTGATATTTTAGTTGTTAAAATGTTTTTTATTAGTGAGAGGCCTTAGAGAAATCTTGTACCCTTTTCACTTAAATCCAAACCTCACCTAAAATGAGTTGAGGAAGTTAAGGCTTTAAAACTGACACAGCAGCAGGTATTGTTGGTACAGCTCCATTTTTATATACAGTTTTAAATATAGTCTATGTATAAATTCCATAATACCATAATATCCTAATATCATGTGAAGTCAGGCTGAAGTTCTGTCAAAATGCTTTTTTCTGTCCATAGAACCACTGTGTTGGCTGCCGTGGCCTTCCTTGATGCCTTTCAGAAGGTGGCAGACATGGCTACCAACACCAGAGGTAGGATAACAACGTGTGTCTGCGGGTTTGTAAGAAGGAAACAGCGACTTGCTCAGAGAACTGTAGGCTCTGTGTCTTCTGTTGTTGCTTTTCTGAAATGCCCTCCACATTGCAGAACTATCAAGAGTATTATTATGTTGTTGAGATATTATCAACCAGCCTTCTAAAGAGCCATCTTACTCATGAAAGTGTTTCCAGTGTCCTCGAGGTAAACTTTGTCCCAAACTTCAAAACAAGTTTACTGCTGTTTACAGAGACAGAAACATGATGGAAGTACCTCAGAGAGGTCAATCAAATCTATTTTTGTAGCAGGATGCATTTTATCAGGCATCCCAATGCAATGGGAAACACCTTTTAAACACTGAGGCAACAGGGGACAAAAAAATACGTGCATCAGAATTTTATTGCTGGGAAAGAAAAGAAATGGAAAGTATTGGTTATTATTTTTATTCCATGGAGTCTTTTTGAGACACACAAAAATAGTCCTTCATTCTTTCTTGTCAAAGTACTGTAAGAGTTTTTGAACTATTTAGAAAGTTCTCACAGAGGTAATGTTTGAACATCTGCAACCTGCAGAATAGTTACAGTCCCCAGTACTCCAACTACTGTACCGGAGGAATAACTAAGATTTTTTCCGTATTTTCATATTGGTCATGGTGAATACACATAAAAGCCAGCATCAAGCGTCAGCATCAGTAAACCAACATGTTAATGCTGATTGGTGAGTGAGTAAAGTGTGAGTAATGCCAAATGCAGGGTGCAGAAAAACAGACCAAAATGACTAAAACTCATAGCTATAAATGAAAGTGATAAGTTGTTTTTGCGTCAAATGGATCAAGTCGGTCATGTAATAGGTGTGAAATCTTCATAATTCATGAATGACACAACAGTAAGCTCAGTGTGAAGTAGGAAGTAGCTCCAGAAGTATAGCCTCAGATTGTTTTTGTACCCAATGATTCTGGAAGGTGTAGCAAAAACATTTATTTTAGGGTGAGAAATGCTTGTAAAGCTCACTGGGTGATTGTTGCTGACAGAGGTGCAGAATGATAGTGAAGTTCTCAATTTATGTAGCAAATAAACAGCTTGAATTGTGTGCAATGCGACTACTGCACTTTAAACTTTGTCTAATTGTCATTTTTGCTACAATTCCATGGATCATGTTTCCTAAGAAGAGCTTACAAAAAATGCGCACATTATACACAGCCGGTAAAACCTGTGGGTAATGTGCCAAACAATTGTAACTTTAAACAGCTGTTTGGTTGCTTTCTAGCAAGTTGATTCACATCTTAAATTCCTAAAATGCCCATGATTAATGTTGTTACATTTTTTTTTCCTGCATGGTACTCAGCCAAAAATTCAACTGAGTTTATAGACTTATGGGCTATGGATTGTTTTCTTGTGTGTTTGGCTTGACACCCTTGACACACTTGATATTCTGTGCGTAGGCTTAAAGCTTGGCACAAGTTTTAAGAGAGTGTGGGATGAGAGCTAAGAAGGTCAGACAAACATTCATCGCCCACCGGCAACCACGTGAATAGTACGGTACCACTGAGGAAAGTGAGGAAGACGACCGAGACCGTAATACGGGGAATTTCTCCATCCATGTAGCTTATTAGGTGCAGCTGCCAGACAGTGTATGTGGTGTGTGTCTGCAGCCCCAGGTGGGCTCCTATAGCAGAGGATACAGGAAGATCATGCTGCTTTTACAGGCCAGACAGGAAGTCACCATGCTTTGTCAGCTCATTATACGTGCCACACACACACACACACACACACACGCTGAAATATAACATAAATGGTCCTGTCACAAAGATCCAGACTGTTCATCAGAGGCTCTTTCTACTTTCTATACTGATGAGTCATTCCTGTTAGAGTCCATTTGTCAGACTGCGATACAGATGCGTCTCTTTCTCAGTGTGTGATGTTCTATAATAGATTTGTTAAATGGATGCAGGCAGGAGACGGCACCAATAATGATGCTCTCTGTCTCCCTGCCACTTGCTATATCAATGTGCTACTTATTACAGTGTGTATGAATCAAGCCCAAAGGGTACTGATGATCCTGTGCTCTGCTCTAGTACTGACAGTCCCATTTGGAAGGCTGGATTGGGAATGTTTTCATTACGGCTGTCAAAGAAATTTTAAGTGAACTGAAACGCTGCAAAATGTTATCAAGTGAAAAAAAAACAGGCTTCCATTATTCATGGAATATTTCTCAAAGTCTTGACAGCTAATGATTCATGTTATCGTTCACCATCTTGTGAAACTTGCCGTGAACTATTTTAGTTCTTAGAAACAGAGGAAAGAAAAGCCTTATGTGGCAGTTCATTTCGAAAACAAGTTGAAATTTTCATGCGACAGCGTGCAGGACTCCCTACCCAGACCAGCACAATGCGGCTGTTACATTTACAGCTTAATGAAGCCTCCAGTTGAGGACTTGTGAGATGTCAAACCAGGAACTCTCAAGATTTGTTCCTGGGTTTCTTTCTATTCAGATCAAATTTACTTTTGATTTTTCTGTGACTGGAGTTGTACACACAGTTGTTCACTGGCCGTTTCTGCCTGTAGTTGAAGGCTGATGTTTCAGAGACTCAGCGGCCTTATTTAATTAACAAAAGGGTTTTCTGCTGAGTCAGCACGACTTAAAAAGTTTTCTAATGATGAATTAGCCTTTAAATATTCCATCAGGGAACACGTTGTGCCGCTGAAACACACAACTCTGTACATTTTTCTACGCAGTCCCTCATAAAAGATTTCTGATTAATGATCAATTTATTCTCATCTTTCTTCCAAAAACAGGGACGTTTCAAAATGTCCCCAAACCCTTCACCGCTGCTGTACATGCCCCTCAGAGAAGGATCCCCAACTTATCGAACTAATGAAGCTGACATGTATTATTCAAAAGTATTTTATTATTTGTATTGACATGATATTTGATGTATGTTTCTCTCAAGATTAACCCTTTACAGACAAGTCATTTCTAGTGTTATTAGAGGATATTTTTATATACTTTTTATTTAATTTTACATTTTTTATGTTGAAAATCAAGTTCGGTCAAGGTGATCAAACTGACCAAAATCACGTCTTTCACTATTTGTTTGACCTGCTGATTGGTAAAATACAAAGAGTTCACTCTCTGTGATTTAGCCTGGTCACAAAAGTGTCCACTATCATTCGCGTTCAGTGTGTATAGCTAATGTTAGCATGCTAACACTAGAAGATGACCATGGGATAGCTATCAGCTATCTGATATCTGTGTGCTACAGAGTCTGCTCACACTAGCATCTAGCTGAAACCTCTATGAGTAAATAATATGTCTGGACACAGTCTGCTGTTAATACCTGATAAACACAAATAACTAAAAAGTATGTGTTTTGGTAGATAGTCTATATTTTCTTTCTTATTAGGGGTTAGATGAGGATTTGGAGAGGAAGACTAACACAAAAATGTGTGCATCTGTAAATGCTAACAGGGTGGCTTTAAAACAAAGCCACGCTCTATTTATATATGTAAGTGAGAAAAGTCACAAACGCCAGGTAATGAATTTTTCAGTCTCGATCTATGTTTTCTCCTGGGGTCATCTATATTCATTATTTTCTCCTAACAAAATTAAAAGTGGCCACATTAGGTAAGATAAACAGTTTTCTTAGGTTTTGTTATAGTGTGTGTGTGTGTGTGTGTGTGTGAAAGACATTTAACAAGTGGGTGAAATCCAGCAGTAGGAAGTGAACAATTATTTGTGAATTCCCTGGTGTGGGATGAATGGGAGTGCACTTTCAGATGTGCTCTCCACCCCTGTCTTATGGCCCAAAAATTCACTTTCCGCAGCGCCCCTGAGGGAAAACTGTGTTTTACATGCGAGTGTGTTTGTGTGTGTGTTTATACAAAGAGATTAACTGAAGGTTTTCCCAGCAAAACCTATTCCTTTTGTTGTTTTGGCTTTTGTTTAAGTTACAGAGTGGGCTTTTGTAGTTTTTTTTCTTAGTTCACTGGCAAACTCAAAACTTTGAGTGGGTAACATGGGCTCAAAGTTTTAATGCTGGAAAATATATAAAGATATTTTTCAGATGATGGAAATTATCCACAGTAACAGTTTCTACTGTCAATAAAATCTGTATAAAATTGTTGATATGCAGATTCGCACCCATTTGTTTGAATTCTTTTACTGATAATATCTGCCCACTTCTGTCACCACCCTCATATGCAAATACAGCGATAATATTTCATGTTTCTTTTTGCAGCATGACATGAGAATTTGATGACTTGTAGAATATTTGTATTATATATTTGTTTATTTTATTTAACCTGTTGTTCTTGAAGAGATCTGGGCTGTGGCTGGAATATTCTATTTATATCATGTGTGGCAAACTTAATATTTTGTTCCATAGCGTTTATTACAGCCATTACAGCCGCCTCTTTCATTTCCTGACAGAGGTGGCTGTAAATGAGACAGGATGTCATGATAATCGTAAGTCCCAAAAAAGCCTTTTGTGACTTGTCATCATGTATGAGATTTGTTGTTTTACTCATGTGTTTTATTCATGCAATATTGATGATGATGAAGATGATGATGTTAATGATGCTGAGGCATCTCTATCCACACACCCCCTCCCTCATATCTGTCCTCTCTCTGCAATCACAGCAGTAAAACCTGGGTCAGTCCCAGGACTCTCACTATGCATATTTGGCACTGTGTGCAGCAATAAAGTGCCCTGTGTGTACGTGTGTGTGTGTGTGTGTGTGTGTGTGTGTGTGTGTGTGTTGTGTCTGTGTGTGTGTGTCAGAGAGAGAAAGGGAAAAAGAGAGGAAGATGATGATCTGATGGTACAGAATGCCTGGTGGTTTTATTGCCAGGCTCCCTGCCTGCACCCAGATACGTAATGAATATCATAAATCTTTTTAATGCACACCAACACTTGTGTGCACACAATCATACATATGCCAAGAGCCAAATTTCTCTGTTATTCCTCCGACTTGTACAGTTGCAGTTGGTGGATAAATGAAGAGATTGTGATTTAGAATATATATGATTGGATTTCGAAATACAATATGCCCACAGAATGCAAAAAGTTTTGCACTCTATATATAGAATATGAACAACAGTGTGTGCAAACAGCAATTTTCATTGTGTTTTTATTGAGCAGTAGCATGTGTCCTACCTCCTGCATATCCATCCAGCACTCGGGTGATACCCTTGCCTAAACCACATAGAATTATTCCAAAAGTGAGAACATGGTTAATGGAGTGTGAGAAAGGACACCTTCAGACAATGTCCTGATATCATCAACTTGTGTTCTGGGAATACAAACACACCGAGAAAATCCAAATAAGCTTACGGTTCTCCTGAAGTTTGTGCAATTTGATGTCTATTATATCGCTGTTCAGTGACTGAAGTCATCAGACAAACCTAAGCACTGTAAACTAGATGGAAACAGAAGAACCTCGGTTGCATGTGTTGGCTCTCAGTTGGTGTAAAATATCATCCAGTGTGGATTGAATGCATACAGTGGCATTACACTGGAACTTTATAGTTTCATGATTTTCTAAAATAAATACGAAAGGAGAAACAAAAGTCAGGTTTATCACAACTGCAGATGGTCGAGAGGAGAGAAAATATGCTGGAAAACTAATTTCTAATGTGTTTATCTGTGTCAGTAAATCCAGAGGAAGTGAGCTGGAGGTCAGGAAGTAATGAAGTTTATGGGAAATGTGGCCTTGATTTTCAGAAAGACTAGCACTATATACCAACAATATGACATGGAGGCTGCCAATTATCCTGGCTGTGGTCTTACATGTTTACAGTAATTTTAACAAGGTAAGGTTTTTAATTGGAGCAGGGTTTATTGGTGCTTAAAAAGTGCTACACACAGCACATTTAAAAGGGGACAAAAAGAAGAAGAATGCATGTGCTGCAAATAAAGAATCTTAGATTCAAAGCACAGTGATGCAGTGTGAAGAAATGAAAGATAATTAATTAATGAAATGATAGAAACAGTAAAGGATTGTTCTGACCTCAGAGCAATGGAGTTATCACTGCATGAAAACACAGAGGTCCATGCTTGAGAGAGTCGAGTATAGAAAGCAATAAAGGCACAGAATGGACAGAGGGCTGCTCTGGAGAAATGTGAGGCGGTCTTCAGTGACAGGCCTGTGCTGTCATTATAAATATGACCAAGCTCAGCTAAGACAGTGGCTGAACTTCAGCTTTACCCAGCACTGGTTTTATGTACGTGCGCATCACGTGCTGGGCACAGGCCACAAAGTGCCAGAGTGGCACCAAAACAATATCAGAGCCTGCTGGCGAGTGCAAGAGAACAGTTTTACATTTTGTTACACGGCTGCCATCTTTGAGCTCTGAATCCTGGACTCCATCACCCTCACAGTCTTTATTGTACTCATGCAAAATCTTATCTTTTACTATAATCATTATTGTGTATATAGTTCATATAAATACATACATGATATAACTTCTGTTATTCTTAAATATGGCAACATGTTGCCATTCAGCAATTAAAGATGACAACTTTCTCCAACACCCTTTACACACAATGTCTAACAATTCAGTGGTGCTCGATTGTGAAGTAGGCTGCTGGAGATGGGCAGGTAAAAATCATATCATGTTGTTTCCTTTGGCACCAATGCAGCTAAAATGTAAACATTACGTGAGGATATCTTAACAATAATTTACATGCAGATGCAATGTTACCACAGTAATTAATCAGGCATTTCATCTGCTAATGAGTAACTTTTACTGATATGGAGTCAATTTGTTGTTTTAAGTTGACTATTTACGTTTTTTGTTCTTTACTCTCCTGATGGGATTTACTGAGCTGACTGTCTAAAGAGTCATTCATGTGTGAGGGGGTGGAGATTCATATGTAAGAAACTGGCCTACTGAGACATTTTATTGCAGAAGCGCTATGAATGAAAAACTATGTGCTGCATAATAAAGGAACAGTGTTTATGTCTGTGGGTGTGTGTGGTGGTGGTGATGGTTTTATTGCGGGGGTTAATATTTTTTTATTAATCTCTTAGTAAAAGTATTCAGCGCATTCTAGCTGGCAGGGTTCTCCATGCTGGCGTCAGTGACACTCCCTGTGTGTGTGGGGGGGAGAGACGTAACCTGCAGATGTGGGGCCACTTAAGTTAATACAGCTACTCAAACGCACACATGCAACTCAGCAAGAGCGGTTTCCCTTATTCAGCTTGGAGCATGGCACCTCCTCCAAGGACCACCTGCTGTTTAATACAAGTGCACAGAGATAAATCCTCTCCTCACACACACACACACACACACACACTTTTACCTCTACATATGCAGTTCTGACATGCATATATATTAGCTCCTGGGCATGAGTGTAAACATATGTATATTATACCAGTCATGAGCACACAGACATACACAGTGGAAAGAGTATGTTAGTTGTACTCTGCGCTCCAGATACTTTTGATTTTTCATTTCAGTTGCTCGATATTTTTACATTTATAACTCCGGTGCGTGATGCATTCGTGTCTACCCATTTTCTGTCTCTGACTCTAACGTGGATCTACCCTCTCTCTTGAGCCAATCGCAGACAAGTGGGATCACATTTATGAGCTTGGTTGCCAGGCAACAAGGAGGGAGAAAGCAAGCGAGAGAGTGAGTGTGTGAGAAAAAGAGGGACGTGGTGGCAGAGAAAAAATAGCCATGTTGTTGCCAAGAGGAGAGGAGAAATCTGAGAAAGATGGTTTAATTGCCTTTCACAGACAGCATGCCATTCACGGTCAACTGGAGACGCACTGGAGCTGGAAGAGTTCATCATGCAACCAAAATGTTTGAAGCGAGATTTTGTCCTATACATAACCAGGTTAGCATCAGGTTAAGTCAGCTCTTGTCCTTACCTAAACCCCAGAGTGGTACTTAAAAACGGTGTGACATAAAAGCTAGGTGCAATTTAAGTTTGGCTATATTAGGATAAATTAGTGCCATTGCTGGGATTTAAAGTATTACTGTGTAAAAGGCAGCATGTAGCTTCTTCATGAAGGCACGGCGAGTAAGGAATAAAAGGAGGAAGGGACAGAGAAATAACTGCAATACCTGGAGTTTCTAAAGACACGAGTTTTTACACACGCACAAACACAAAACTAAGCGGGCGTCTAACTAGCATAAAGGTAACATTTAGCTAGTACACTTTCTGTTTAGTGTACGCAAACTGTGCAAAAGCGTACTTATCTAAAAGCACAACTTTAAATTTGTCTTGTTTTCCTTTGCTTACGAGGCTAATCCTCGCGTGTTATGCTAATGTGTATTTTGTATTTGACAAATTTGTGAGATTACCACTTGGAGATAGTTTGATACCTTTGATTTATGGTCTCAAAAAAAAAAAAAAAAAAAAAAAAGCTATGACACAACGTCACCAAACCTAAGTGTTTTTTTAGAATTCAATGATTCGCTTTTACATTGTTATTTTGTAACATGCTATGACAGCCCTGATCTTACTGTAGGTTTGTTAATGTTGTATAATATGAAATGCTGAACAGAAGAAATTTTGGTTGTAGGTAGGGTAAGCCGTTTGCTAGATTGAGGGTCAGTTCATACATCCAAATAAGTGTCTAATTCTGTGCCTAACTACATCGAGATGTTGTAATGATAATTTCTTTCTTTCTTGTTTTTTTTCTTGCTTTCTTTCTTACCCTCCCCTCCCCCTCTCTCTAAGTAGGCCATGGCTGAGGGGTCTGTTGTTGTGGAGGGCAACAAAACAACATTATTGTTTTTAATTAAGCCTCGGCCACTGTGAATCTATTTCCCTCCCTGCAGCCCCTCCATCGCTCTTCTCTCCCTCCTCACTTAATCCAAATATTGCGTTCCTCCTCACGTTTTCTCTTTTTCCCCCCTTTGCCATCTCTTTCTTCACAACATGTTTCTCCTATCAAATTTTTGTGTTTCTCACAATTCCTGTTCCTCGATTGGCCTTTTCCTTCCTTCCATCGCTCTGTCTGTCTCTGGCAGCTCTCTGTGGACATTTCCTCATGTCACAGTGCAGTATTGTCCCAGAGGTCAACAACACAGGACATGCTCTATTGGACACACAAACACACACACACACACACTGAGACACACATGCAATGTCCTCGCTCAGTAAGCATGGGAAGCTGAGCTCAGTGAGTCTCACTGCTCCAGGGGCCAATCCTATTTAATCAGTAAAGAGGCTGGGCGGAGGAGCAGTGTGAGTGTGCTTATGTATCTTTGTGTTTTAGGAGTTTTGTCAGGAACAATTTGAAGCACAAGGTTTTCTTTTACATTTACATGCTTCTATTTTCGCTTTTAGCATTTAATAACTTTTTTACTAAGTTTCTCAAAATACTGATGCAACTCTTGCAGCAGGTAGAGAAAAGCTAGTATAATGGTGTGTACATGTGTTTGCTGACAGCTATGTGAGAGTTAGGTGTTAATCCTCAGCATTAACGACCATCAGCCAGGCGTGATAACTGGTGTGGCTGGTGCTGGCTCAGCTGCATGCGCGCGCGCACACACTCTCACTCACACACACACACACACACACACACACACACACACACACACACACACACACACTCAGATGGCTTTCTTTCTATAAACCCTAATGTAATGATCAGAATTACATGTCCAATCTCGACCTGTTATGATCTTAAAGGGATTCTCCCTGATTTTAGCATCACTCATAGTCTGATACAAAGTGAATGTTGCTGTGCAATATGTATTACATGCTGAACAACTTCTTTGTGTTCTGTAATGTTAGGAGGAAGGACTTTATATCTGTGGAATGTTAAACATGCAGCAATCGTTCTATCTTTCACTACAAGAGTTACCAATAAAATTGTGATTTTCTGGGACATAAAATACAAACCCAGACCTGCTTTGCGTCTCCATACTTCCTGCAAACGTCTGGACTGCTGTCAGTGCTGCTTCAATTCTTTTCACTTGCACACCTGCAATTTCACACCACACCTTCTGCAACTAGCAAATTTCAAATTGAGAAACTGGCTTGACTTTTGAGTAGTAATGAAATCTGTATTCAACATTAAATACTTTAGTACAGTTAAACAATTCAATTAATTTTATTTCTGTTCAATGAATCTGCTTTTCTTTACATTATTTTATTTGTCATGTGAGTAACATCTCGTGCCATAATGTTCCCTCATAATGGACGCAGTACCTGTACAGATGCAGGGATATCTACGCCGACTCCTCTTCCATTCATATTTTTTGCATACCCTTCATCCCCCCTCTCTCTCAGGTCTGCAGCTAGCCCAATGATTGTGTTGCCATGGCAACAGTGGCACACAGATGCCAGTGTGTTATCTTTTGGGGAAAAATCGAACCCCTTATTCTTCTGCATGTTTTCTTTTTATTTTATGAGCAAATGTATTAAAAAAAGAACAATAAAAGTAGAAAAAGAAAATAATATGAAGGAGTTATGGCTCGAGGCTCCATGTATAACATGCCATCACTCACTCCCACTTACTGTGACAGTCATGGACCATCATTCTTTTGTTTGTCTCATGTTCTCAGAGCCAGTTCTATACATTATTTTGCTCCTTGGGGGATCAATAATGTGCAGAACAGCAGACGTGCATACATGATGCTCAGACTACATTACCCACAATGCTATATTTAGATCACTGCAGTGCATGACTCAGCAGAGACAAGCCTAACTCTGGTTGTGATGGCATAGCTCTGACTGGTGATTCCACGGTGTCATATGTGCATTTATTATTCATAAATTATAACCGTATCTTAGATCCTGTCCTTTGAGGCAATTTAATTAGCTTCAAAGGACATTTCATGGCATGTATATATAACACACTTTATCCTTTAACTTTTGCTTTCCATAAAGGAAAACTACCATCTGATGTTATGAAACCCAATGCATAGAAAAGCATAAAGTAATAAATGATTTTTATGTTCCTCTTCACATGTGTTTTGGTTTTTCAGGGACAAAGTCAAGAATTAATCAAAAATTTGCCAAACATTTATAATGATAACAACAGTTAATATGCAATTATAGGCAGCTGCCACACAACTGCACAGCAACCTTTATATTCACGTGTAATTTTTTTGTTTTGTGAGAGAATGTGTTCACTGCATACCAATTAACTCTAAGCACTTCTCCCTGTTGTAAGCCCTGTGTGTCCTCGGCGTGCAAACCAACATGCCAGGAAACCACACTGAGCAGTTTTGTGGAAAATTTGTGAGTTTATCTAAAAATGTGTTTTAAGAAAAGCAGCCAAAATGGCACAAACACAAACACTGACGCTAAAAGAAAATATGATTTATTTAAGAGTACCAGCAAGTAGCCTTGAAGGATGTTGGTCTTGCACAACTTCCAGATTTGACCTCCTGACCTTATTTGGAAGGAAAATTTCTTGCACTCCATAAAGCATCTCTTGTAAAGAACATGTAACAACAGATTGCAGTATTTAACATGTAGAAGTTCTGGTTTATCCCAAACAGGACTGGTTGGGTTTTTTGTAATTCACCAGATTACTAAAATATGTGCATTATTCTTGGGAATAACACATTTTATTGTTTCAGACTGGCATCAACTTTATTACGGCCAGTTTGTTTTCAAAAATGTTAAAATGTTCCTTTAAAAATACATCACATCACTGAGATAAATATAGAGTGCAGTCCCTTGTTTCAGGGCCATTTTTGGAAATTTTCTGTGTTAAAATTGTAAAAGACAGCAAGGCAGATTAGCTCACCCCACTGGCAACAAATTTCTGTTATTATAAGGGAAAAAACATAACTCGGGACTGGATCCCATGACTCAGTCAAATGCTATTTTAACAATGTATGGATTAGAATACTTGACAGTGACTTCAAGTATGTGGAGAGCACTGTAGTGTTAACCCTCTGTTCTTTGTGTGTGCTCCTTATTGAACTTTTGTAAATGCGTTGTGAGAAGTTTGCAGAGCAGTGGCCACAGAAATGTTCAGCTGGCCATTTCAATGCATGATACAGGAGAATGCACATATGCACAGACAGCAACAGGGTGAATTTGTAACGGAGATAAGCTTTCCCTTGAACCCAATACTGAGTGGCTTTCTAAGTATTTGCCAGAGCAGTGAGAGCACTTTAAGATCATGTGTCATGTAGCCTCGAGAGGTTAGGAACTGCAGACAGCTTAGAAAACCAGCCACTCAACAGCCGGTGCTGAGGGAAGCACCTCCGCCTACTCTGGCATCATGACAACAGCTTTGTTTAAACTGTTCTTACCAGTGGGTGAGGTGTTCCGATCTGGATTCAGAGTTTTCCTTGTGGAAACCATGTGCTGTAGGATTGATACGCCACCTAAACTGAAACTCAGGTTTGAACATTTACGGTAACAGTAAAAGATATCAGATCAATATCAGGTTGTTAAGATGCACAAATGTACTTTCCATTGATTTTCCTTTTTATTGATCCTAATTAGGTGTCATGTTTCTGTATTCGAGTAAAGTGAATGTGAAACAGCAGTGCTACTGCGTGATTATGTTCTGTTTTTCCCTGACAAGGGACAGGATGGTTTCCAGTGAGGTCATCAACCTTGTAGGTGGAAGGGATCCAGGGTTTTGTGTATAACCGAGTGGGATGGCTGTTTGAATAAACCCGACCACAGACCTGATTTATAGTATTTTTCTGTATGCCAAGTTTTTATTAATGCTGACTATTAGCTTAATTGTTATATTTTATATATTAGTACTCTATATACAGAAAGGATTAATTAACACCAGAGCAAGACTACATCATTTGGCACTGTGCTGAAATAAAGTGCCTAATCCAGTGTTTCTCAAACTCTTTACATTGTTCCCCACATGGCGGGAAGAAATATTTTCACGCCCCATCTAAACAAAACAATGACAGAAAAGCCTAGCTGCAGCTTTATTTAGATCATAAACTCATTCACCTGAATCCTTCAGTAGTTTTTGTTTTAAACAAACAACTTTCATTTCAAACAACTATTTGTAACTTTTGTCACTAGACTGCTTCATTAGTCTGCACCACTTCTTCAAAAAAGCAACACATTAAACAGAATGTGAACATTGGAAAAATACATTTCAGTCTTAGTTTTATTTTAAAAAAAAAAGAAATCCAGAAACTTGTGAACAGAGGTGAAAAATATATATTTATTGAGAGTTTAATACTAATCACTCTTAGTGGCTGCAGTGAGCCTGTTTTTGACTGCAGAGCTGTGGCGGGGCGTGGTCTGCGGCGCGGCTGTCGGGTAGGCGGACGCACCTAAACGGCATCCCCATTCATGCCTCGGCGGCTTAAAGCAGAATGAATCAGGTCCTGTTGTTGTTGATGATGTGTGTAGGCTGTAGCCGAAAAGCTGCACCCGCATGTGTATGTCAACTGCCGCAATAAAGAAGTGTACTGAAAAGTGCGGACATGTGCCTAATCAAACAACTTGTTTTTATGGAAATTGTTTAGACGGATATCAAAGAGAAAATCAGCAGAAGACTTGATGATTATTTTTTTTCCCTCTGTATAATTTATCAGGCTTTTTTGCTGTTTAACCTCACTCCATTTAGGAATGTATCAAATCTAATAATGTGCAACTTAACTCAAAGGTGAAAGGCACACGCAGTCACTTTGCTTCCTTCGTCTCTTTGCTGTGTTGGTCTGAAAAGTGAATCGAGTGTCGAAGTGCAGTCTCAATATTCAACTTCATCCATCCATTTGCTTAGCTTCTTATTCGTTTTAGGGTTGCAGCTTGCCCAGCTTTTAATCAAGAGGCGGGGTCCACCCTGGAGAGGTCGCCATCACATGTACTGCATACTGTTTATTCAAATACAGAATAATAGCTAATAGCTAGAGTTAGGAAGCCTCACATTACTGGGCTTATCTTCAGAGAAGGAGGGAATATACACATGTGAGATTAGTAATGTTGAGGAGATGCTGATTAATTACACCATTATTCGAATAAGTCACCTCTCCACCCTGGAGAGGTCGCCATCACATGTACTGCATACTGTTTATTCAAATACAGAATAATAGCTAAAGCATTCTAGCACACTAGCTAAAAAAGCACCAAGCTTATTCACATCTTCAGTGATATTTCACTTCTGAAAAAATATTACATTTTTCTACATCTGTGAGAAGAAGGAACCCATGGAGCAGTTCAGACGCTAGAAGGAAGGTCATGGAGGGTATGCTTAAAGCCTGTATTACTTTGAACTTTGCTTTTTTCTTCTTACTGATTGGTAGAGACAGCAGAAAGCCTTTTAAGTTGCATTTTCTTCTTCTTTTCTCGTTGCATTTTTTTCCACTGATTATTGTGTAATGTAGGTTCAAGCTAGCTAACTTGGCCAGTTTCCCTTTCTCTGCTGGTATTTTTAGCATCAGAAACTGTCCTTTGGCAGCATCCCCCCATTTCTGTGTAAAAAAGGCCTATACCCTGTCTGGAGGCCTTTAGTTCAACCCTGTCTTTGTCTCTGGGGAGCGAGTGTGTATCTGTATTTTAGTTCGTATGCTCATGTGTGTCCTTGTGGATATGTGTGTAAGAGAGATTTAAAGCCTCTGTAATCAAAGCCAGAGAATGTGCATGCTTTCCCAGGCCCAGCTGACTCCTCTCTAAACCATTGCACCAGTACACTCTGGTCTACTGTGCCCTGCATTTTATTGGGTCCAAGGTTGTGGGCTGCGAATTACTGTATACATTTGTGCATGTCTGTTTGTTGAGTAAGGAAGTTGGACTTCCTCTGTGATCATGAAGTGAGCTCTTTGATGCTGAGGTTCTTTGCCAAGTAGTGTCTAATCCTGGAGCAGGGTTGCTTTCTTGCAGGCTGTTCTGAACTCGGGTCTGTTTTTCAAGTTCTTAGGGTCAGTTAATGGAACTTAATTATGCTTCATATTTGACATTTTTTTCGCATAGAAAGGAGATCAAATGGCAGGGATGGAAACAGATAAAAGAAACTGCAGTTTCAGGTGATGCATGTTAATATATTTCTTTGATAGAAGGGAATTAATGTGCAGATGGACTACACAGAAATCGCCTATTATGTTGTTTACTTGCTTCTGCACATTCAAACCTGTGTTTTGACCTGTCAAGTTGTTTGAATGTATATTCCCACATGTTAGGAAGCAAGAACTCTGAAAGAGGGGGTTTAATGTGTATTACTGAAAAATTGAGAGGAAGACTAAGACAGAGAGCTGAGATATAGAGATGGAAAAATGTAACCTTTTATTTCTGCAGCAATAATGCACATAGACACATCAGCTGTCTCCTATTCCTTTTAAGCTAAGCTTCTGGCTCTAACCTGTGACCTGTCTTTGTTGAACACAGATGCACTTTGGCTTTGACTTTTATTTTAGGGCACAGTACATTACTCCCCAGCTGTAGCTGCATTTCTGCAGTTGTGATGCCCTTAAGATGAGTGACATGGATAGCTTTTTCAGCGTATGCATTTCATGCTGCAAGGCAACTATTTTTTGAAGTATAAGTTGATAAACTCTATATGGTTCAACAACTAGATAAGAAAAACCAAAAAAGTACAAATCACATGTACATTTTGTATCTGAACTCTTACATTACACAGTTTGTCTACAGCCTCTGTGATCTCGTCACATGTTAGAAACTGCAGCATTTGTCATTTTTCCTGGCACCTATCCACCAGTCATCAGTACGGTTTGCACAGTTTCGCCACTGATGATGGGAGAAGTGACTTTTATTCCATAAATTCCATCTACGTAATGCAGAAGAGTTGTTTGTGTTGCCAGGGGTTCGTCAATCAAGTAGGTCAGCCACTATCACAGGCAGACTGCCATACCCTATTTCATTTTTCAAAATTAACAACAGCATGACTGATGCAGGACATGTGGAAAGCGCCTAATTACAGATCACATACAGAAAAAGGTGAATGTGCTAATTACAGTAAAGGCTATTTGAGTGCATAAGGCATTAATTCTACCTAATCAGGCCTGAATAAGCTAAATTCATCAGAACTGTGTTGACATGGAAAGTTTAGTCAATCAATATGTGTAACTGCGGTTGCTGTCAAAAACAAGAGCTGGAGTTTATGTGTCTTTTGTGAGGTTTTTTTTTTGCTTTTTCTGTGAAACAGAGCAACAACAGTTAATCCCAGCTGACTGGACAATTAGTGCTCTTACTCATTTCGGGACATAAAACCAAGTTAATAGAAATTCCTTGAACAGAAAAGGAGCTCTGCGGCCATCGCTTCATGATGATTTCTTAATCTCGTGCAACTGGGGAGGACAATGACTGCTGTAAAAATCAGCTAGACTCAAGCAGAACATTGATTGCTCGGGTTCGTCTCAGCTGACACTCATCTGGGTCCTGATTGATGCGTCTCTGGGGACGGCGTCTGATAAGCAGCTGCAGCATTAAACTGCACCCGGTTTGAGCATGATACCGTTTCTAAAACAGTTTTTTTATTTTGTTAACATTTGATAATCTGTATTTATTAATACTTTTAAAACCAAACTACTATAGCAAAAAGACACCAAAAAATGAGCAGTTTACAGTTTAACACATCAGCCATGAACCATTTAAATGAAAACAAACACAAAAATGAAACAATAAAAAATTGTAAAAATAAATGAGGCAGGAAAGACTCTGTGGGGAAAAAGTATGTCTTGAAAAAGATTTAGAAGAGGGTATTGATCTTATTTTCTCAGACTGTTCATTTTATAACTTAGGAGGTTAGACAGCAAATATCGTCAAGGAACAGATAAAAGATCTTCGCTCAGGAGACACAGTCTTCCACTAGGCTCATTAAGGAAATTAAAAGTTCGGATGTAAAACACAAAGGAAATAAAACATTTGTTGGAAATCATTAATAAGTAACCAGTCAACAGATATAAGGAAACTAAGCTAATGTGTATAAAACATTTTTAGTTCTGAGTTTGTGCATCAGTTCATCAGCGATCGCCTATCTTAGTCTTCCGTCATCATAGCTATTGCAGTTAGGGTGGAAAGATGTGTTTTGACAGGAAGTGACCTTGTCATGACCTTCTGACTGATGTCACAAATCCAGAGTGGGTCAGAGGTCAAAGCTAGAATGTACGTGTCACAGTTTCTGTCAAGTCAAAACATTTCTGACTGACAGCACGACTTGCAGTTCCAGGCTGAGCTTGACTTTATCTGACACGTAATTTGAGTTTGAACAAACCACGTGGAGCTTGAATCAGGTAACAATGCTCATAAGCTGGGCACTTTAATTACTTGTTAAATATCCAGTCTTACAAATTGAAATCATGTCATAACATGACAGAAGGGCTGTCCCAAGGGGCACCTCCAGAATTTTTTCATAAGGATGGCCATATGGGGGCCAGTAAAAGTACTGGAGTGGCACATCCCGGGGGTGACGACGGGAAATCGTGAGGGACATACAAAGAGACACTATACAAATGACAAAGATTGTATATGCAGGAATAAATAAGAACTTAATGTTTCAACTCGTTGGCAGTTGTTTTCCTCTGTCTTGTGCTCACATTTATTAAAATCATTACCATATTAAACAGTCTTGCCAAGGGGGACCACTGGGGGGGGGAATGAAGTGAAGAAAAAGAGACCTCTATCTCTGTGTGGCGAGCAGGACCTTCTACAGTGAACCAATACCATCCTTAAAATTAAAATTAACATTTTATTTGCACAATTAATAAAAGTAACTCATTCAACGATTTTCTGACACTTATCCAGTTCAGGTTTCACGGTGGGGCTGGAAACTATCTCAGCTGTCACCGGACATGAGCCGGGATACACTCTGGAAAGGTCACCAGTCTGTCACAGTGCTAACACATAGAGACAACTCATTCACACTCACATTCACACCTATGGCCAATTTAGAATCGCCAGTTAACCTAGTTATGTCTTTGTGGGAGGAAGCCAGAGTACCCAGTGACCACCCACGCAGGCACATGGAGAACTTGCTAATTTCACACAGAAAGACAACAGATTCAAACCCAGGGTCCTCTCGTTGTGAGGTAACAGCGCGACCCACCTTCCAATCATACCATGGAAGCATGTTGTTGGTGTAGTATCCTATCACATAAATGCTAATGTGTCCTTATTTGAATCAGACTGCGGCGTAACAAAAAGATGAGGTCAAATTTTGGATAAATGATGGGATCCCAATCTTGGTGTAAGGGTAAACAGATTCATATTCTACCATCATTGTGTCTTCTGTCATTTCTCCCTCTGCTTTTTTCTCTTTCACCACAGCGCCAGCTGCTCATGGCTGCCCTTTCCTGAGTTTGCTTCTGTTAGAGATTTTTATCTTGTTAAAAGGTTTTTTTTTTTTCTTTCCCACTGTTGCCAAGTAGTTGCTCATAGAGGGTGTTTAATGTTTGGGTTTCTCTATAAACAGTGTTGGGAAGGTTACTTTTAAAATGTATTCCACCACAGATTACAAAATACATGCCCCAAAATGTAGTTTGTAACATATTCCATTAAGTTACTCAATGTGAGTAATGTATTCTGAATACTTTGGATTACTAATTATATTGTCATGCTTTTTAACAACATAAATTGCTGTGTACTCTACTATTGCTGTGTGATTTATTACTATTACTGAAGGCTACTTGCCATCGAGCTAACATTGTTAGCTGGCGTTAGCTGAGGTTAGTTCATAGACTTTCAGAACTGCACATGGTTATTTGCAGCTAGCAGGTTGTTAATGCTATCCATCAAGTCTACGAGCCTATGAACTAACCTCAGGTAACGCTAGCTAACAATGTTAGCTCGGAGGGAAGTATCCTTCAGTAATAGCAATAGTACATCAAAGATACTGAAGTGGCACATAACCCAGGTAGTTGCCACAACTAAAACAAGGTAGTTGCAGCAGGCTAACATTAGTTTTTAAAAAAGAACTTGTTTCCAGATGTTTCTTTAGGTTGCAGGTGGAGTCTTTTGACGCTGAGAGCAGCTTGATTGGTGGCAAACAGAGTTTGCACTACACTGTTAGATTTCACCCATCCCTTTCTTCTTTAAATGTGAAGTGGTGTCAGAATTTCCAAGTAAGAAATGCATTCCTGCCCGATAGAGAGGGGATAGCCTAACATATGAAACAGGAAAAGACTGTATTCTAATGATCACCTTTTTAAATGGTAACTGTAACGGAAAACAGTTACTCATATTTAGTATTTAAAATAAGGAACACTGGCACATAAAGCACCTTGATGCACTTGCTGTGATTTGGCTGTTAATGGTACTGAATAAAGAGAAACTTGAAGCAACCCCAGAAAATAAAACACCCAAAGCAGCTTGATGTATGCAGAGTTAAATGTGTTTTAAAGTTTTTTATGGCCACATAAAGATAAAAAACACAGAGAGCAGTCATTAAGACATTTCAAGATCTTTGTACGGCTTGTTGACTTGTTCCCAAAGGAGCTCAGCAGAAGTAACAGCTTAAATCACTGAACTACTGTATTTCAAACATGTGAGACATTTCTTTGTTTCTACTGAAGTGCTTGGCTCTAATTCTTGTGACCTTAACTGCTCCTGCCTTTGATCTACACAAAAAGCACAGGTAAACACAGCCACTGTGACTTCATTTAAAATTGATGCACTGGCTGTAAAAACACGCAGTTATAGTGTCGTGATACTGTGCAACATTAGCTGAGTGTGTGAAGTGGATATAGTTGGTTTTCATCATATTTACGCGTTCCCAACAAACCACCACATTATTATCTATGTTAATAATATGGGGCAGGGATAGCTCAGTAGGGTAGAGTGGTGACCCCATGATCGGAAGGTTGAGGGTTCAAATCCATTCAACGGCTACCCTGAGGTACTCCTGCTTCACTCAGTGAATGGGTTAAATGCATTCACTCAGTGAAGAACATCATCACATCTTCATGTTATTGATCAGTAAGGCTAATGAGCCTTTACACCGTTACCACCAGTGTTCTTCTCAGTCAGGATCTTTCCAAACCACGGCCTCTTGTGGTTTATTGCTTAAGTATAATGTTTCATGCTGTAATGCATTCCTTCAGCATGCTGTATTGGAGATTTGCGGCACAGGATTTACACTGGAACATAATGTAGATGCTGTTGTCTCAGAGGTGGTTTGTTTTGGCCAGGGCTGTCTAGTTGTCTGGAAAGCACAATCTCTGTCTTGGTTTCATGGTGAGAGGAGAATCTAGGCCTCATGAATAATTCTGCTTTATCAGCCGGTGCAGACTCTCTTCCCATCTTCCTCTCTTTAATCTGTCTCCATCTATCTTTGTCTCCTCCTTCCTTTCTGCCTTTGAGTTTATCTCTTTCACCTCTCCCTCTTATTGTTGCTGTGTCACTGAAGAGATGCTGCTGTCAGGGGAACAGATGGGCGGATGCCGCAGACGTCTGTAACCCTGGCAACCACAGCCTCACCTGCTCTAGCATTAACCCTGCCTCTGTGTTTTGCAACCTGAGACACAAACGCATCGTCATCCTGCACATTCCTTTTCATTTGTATATCACCTATTGCATTGCTTTTTTATTGTCTTTCTTCTTCAGTCCTTGTTGTCATTTTTATGTGTTTATGTGTTTCATCTTTATGTGTGGCTGACCCTTTGAGCTAAGTCAGGGTTACTGACAGTGTCTGCAGATGTGCAATCTGCTAATGGACTGTGGCCTTTAGTGGATTTACAGCATAACTAACAACACTTGGCCGGGTTAAATTTAACAGAGTATAAGTGTGTCAGCTTTCCTCGCTTTACACGTCTTATTATGTCTTTTTATTCCCTTATCATTAAGGGAATAAAAAGTTAGGAAATAATTATAAAAACTGCAATGATCTCTAATCAAATACAACCTTACTCTCAGGTTACATTATGTGAAATGTGAACTAAATGTGTTTTTTTTCCATTCTGACTGGTTTTCATTTGTACAACCTAGCTAAGGTTAAGGGATTGCGTATAGTTTATGAGAGTCCCTAAAAGTTTCAGTGATGCAGTTGCCTTTTTAAGTGTTTTGAAACCAAATGGCTCACATAATAGATGATGTATTAGTGAATGGGAGCAGCAGGCAGGTGTTTGTTTAGGATGTGGGCTGCTTGTGACTAAATGTGGAGGAGTCGTTCTTCATTAAAGTACCAGAAGCAGCTAAAAAGTCTTTAGCTGCTTGTGTAATATTTGACAGTCTGCGTCTCTTAACAGCAGAGCAGAAACAAAGTCTGCAATGTTGAAACATATTATCATATTGCAGGTATGCATTGCATAATTACTGGTGCCAGCTGGTGCGTTTCCGAAACTGCTGGACTAGACTCAGATAAAAATGAATGTTTGGTCCAAATGTGTCCCACATCTGCAGGTTTCTTGTGGGCAACATTTGGTCTTTACTGATGGTACTGACTCAGAGTGAGTCTGGCTGCCTCAGCCCAGTGACAGGTCTACCATATATGGGCTGGTGTGTCTTGGGCCACATCTGGCCAGCACACCAGTTACCAAACCTATAACTGAGCCTTTATTCCCAAAAGCAGCCCAGATTAGGCTCAACTTTATCTGCTATCTGGAAGCCAGATAATAAAGACAACAAGCTGTGTATTATGTTACACAGCATGTCCAGCCTTGAAGTAAATGGCCTTAAACTGGAGAAGTCAGCTCACGGTCCTATCAGGACAGGGCAGAAATTGTAAAGCTGCAGTGGCCTCAGACTCACAAAAACCAAAAACAAGAAAGCGTGAGCTGATGAGCTATTAAGGAACTTTGATGGTATGCTCAGAATATGATATGGCATTGACAATTCATGGGTCTAACGTGCCTTTTGTTCACTGTGTAATGGCGCCAGAGACTTTTTCTTCCCACATCTTTGACCCCTTCATACCAATCAGCTGTAGTCAGGGTGGAGATGTCATCATAATATGAAGAACTATTTTGCTTAGCAGTTGTATTTTTCCATCCATTAAATCTGCGCCATACTCAGCCCAAGAAACACAGTGTTGATGAGAACAGAGTACGACGTACTGATAGCATTAAGAAAAGTTTAAATACCAAATACTAATCATAACTCATGTTCTTATTTTTCTTTGCAAGTTTGTGTGTCACCAGCTGTTTTTAGGTGAAAACGACACTAAACAAAACAATAATGTGCGTGTGTAAGCTGTGACTTAGAGTGGCAACTTTTAGTAATGACCGGTCAGATAATTATAGTCGTTCTAAGTCATTAAACTAATTGGACCTGAAACACAAGCAACTGAAGCAGATACCAGTGGGAGCAAAAGATACCAGTGACTGACATGTGGCAGGATGTTAATTTAAGAGTAATTATGCAACCATAACCTCAGCTCACTAAGAACTAATTGTGAGTAATGAACAACTAATAAACCATTTGCTTCATATATAGTTGTGTCTCTGTGTGTATGCATCTGTGTGTCTCTATGTGTGCGTTTCCATTTGACTGTGAAGAATCCAAACACAGTTGTCATTTAGTCCTGTCACCTGATATGAAACTGAAAAAAGGCCTACACCCAGTGCATACACACATAACATGAAAGATGTGCATACGCCTGCTGGATGCATTTATCCAAGTAAAACAGATACATAGCAATCACTACCATTCACTTTATTACAGTTGCAGGTTTGCTTGCATTGCACAGCAAATGAAAACCCAGAGGCTGATGAATCCCTCTGCAAAAGTACAGATAATAGTTGCCATGGAGATGCACTGGTGGGAAGGCCAGAGATGCCCTAGGCAAAGAACCAAAGAAAAGGGAAGCAGAGAGAGAGAGAGATGCTATCATTACAGAGCAGAAGAAGTGATTTTCCTGGGAAGGAAACAGTGTACAGCAGCATGTACAGTGTGTGTGTGTGTGTGTGCGTGTGTGTGCGTGTGTGTGCGTGTGTGTGCACGTGCAAGTGAATTAGTTGCAATTACTCCAAGATGGGGCTTAGTGGCCAAGAGGAAGAGTGTGTTTCTACAGTGGGGATGTTGGTGGTTTCAGTTCCCATCTCTGCCAGACTGGAAGTGTCCTTCCACCTGCCTTTTGTGTGAATACAATAAAGTGTTGTATGACTTGTGCGTGAATGGCTAAATGGCACATACAGTTCAAAGCTTTCTGAATGATCAAGAAGACTAGAAAGCACCCTATAACTGCCAGTATATTTACCATCTTATGCAATGAATGGAGTTAGAAAATATATCCACACTTTGAAAGAAAGTACCTCATTGTACCTGCAGAGGTAAAACGGCTTATAAGTAATAATGTTATAATTTTAAAGGGTTTGCATTTTATAAAGACCTTTCTTTAACGTCTCTGGAAAATTTTATGTGTTTATAGCGGTAAGCATTGATATATTTCTATAGTTTCATTATTTGTTTGTTGCTATAGTCTTTATCAAGCCTTGCTGCATTTCTTTTTCTTCCAGTTGATATAAATCTAGAATGACGGTATTATTGTCAAAAAAAAAAAAACTGTAGCTACAGGGATATTAACCCTTTAAACCCTAACCTAATTTACCCTTTAAACCAGGGGTGGGCAACTCCAGGCCTCAAGGGCCGGTGTCCTGCAGGTTTTAGATGTATCCTTCATCTAACACAGCTGATTTAAATGGCTAAATTACCTCCTGAACATGTCTTGAAGTTCTCCAGAGGCCTGGTAATGAACTAATCATTTGATTCAGGTGTGTTGACCCAGGGTGAGATGGGTGAGAGAGGCCTGGAGTTGCCCATCCTTGCTATAAATGCTAACCATCACCAGTGACGGGTTAAGGTTATTTGATTGTGAAAATAAACTCTTAAATTTGAAAACTAAAACAGTTGTGATACAATTTCTGTTGCACTCTGTACAGACACATTCCTTAACAAAACAGGGGTAACCCTAATAACGAGTTAATGTAATAACGATGTTTGTGCTGGTGTGTCGCTTCCCGTTCCCACCGCTTTGAGCGCTTTTCCGGTGTTCACAGTGATGTTACTGTGTGCCAGTGAGTGACTGCAGTCTGTGTGTCTGTTTGGTATTCCCACTCTGTTCTCCTGTCTCTCTCTCTTGCAGTGCAGTTCAGACATTCGCTTCCGTAGCAGCAGACAGTTTGACCTTAGCAACAGGCCAAGATCTGTGCTGTCATGGAAACCGTAGCAACCCTGTCAGTTAAGTCAGTTGCTAGGTGATAAAGATCAGTTACTTTGCCATTTACAAGGGAGGCGCTCCCTTTGCCTCAAGTGTGAATACATATCATCAGCTCCATTCAAGGTTTTAAGCACAAAAATATAGGAGTTATATAAAGAACATTAATTGTCATTCAACACTCATTTACAATATACACACATACATACATACATACATACAGATAGAGAGATAGATATTGTTAATCATTACTTTTTGTAATGATTAACAATCAGGTGGCAGGATATCACCGCTCTCTATAAATAGTTAGCTGTATATGAATAAACTAAATCTGTATGCAAAGAGCAATATTTTGGTCCTGGGAGCAATCGTGTATGAACAGGGTTTGGTTGCATTCAGGGAAAATGCTTTGCACTGAGATAAAAGAGAGAAGCTTGTCCAAATGCAATCTTGAAACTATTACTTTTTTATCTGCATTTGTAACTGAACAGGAAGTCTGGCCCCATTTATCATTTGGTTACTCTGGAACCCGGAACCCCAGAGGCTATATCAGCAGACTAGTCAGTTCTTTAGTTTGACTGGTTACTGTACTAACAAAGCAAATGTAAGTAACCTGTTTGCTGTGGATAGTAATAAAATAATAAAATAACAGGTTTCTAATTTTTAATTGTATAAAAGTTAAATTACTTTTAGATCTGAGAAAGTACAAGGTTACCATTCATTAGCCTCTCTCTGTGGGTTTCTCCAGTTCTTCTGACCTCAGGGTAATTCTTTCAAAGTCGCAAGTCTCTTACTTCCAATTAATCACATATAAATACTTATAAGGAACCTCTTCATGTCACATTTAGGAAGTACTCATCGTAGGTCTGGATACCTCGTACTGCATTCAAGCATGACTGCTGATTTGAAATGATTTTTTTCATTTATTTTTCCATTTTTATTCTCATTTTGTGGCTTAATTAGTGAAGCAGTGACACACTGTCCCTACAGATTTGTGAATTCATTGTGAATTTGTGAAAACAGAAACATAATTACAGAGGCATCCGTGGTTGAGGAAGCACTTGGGTGCTGATAGTCATCACTTGCATACTGCATGCTTACATGCATACTGAGCCTGAGTCCAAATGAACCAAGTGGGCAATGGCACAGCTCTCTTAACTTTGCCCTGGCTAGTTTTTCCTCCTAATCAGTCAAGTTTGTTTGACACTAGCAAACAAACTTAACTTTGGGAGTCACACAAACTTGGTTAGTGTATGGAATGGAAAGCCCACCCTTAATCTTACTAGGTGAACATCTTTTTTGCAGCATGTAGGGTCAGTGTTGTAAAGGGGCAGATTTTAACCTACTGCATGATTTTTTTCCTCAATATAGTACTTTTAGTACAATATTTAGTTTTATAGTACTTTCCTAAATGAAATAAGTTTTGGTTACTGACCCTAACCAGCAAGTAAAAAAGAGAACAAAAAAGTGAGTTTAAACAAATCTCCTCAGCGAGCAAAAACTCCTAAACAGACTCCCGGCGCACACACACACACACACACACACACACACACAGTCTCTTGGCTGACAAACATGTGACTTTCACCTCATCCCTCCAAATTCCAAAAGTGGATTTGTTACTCTTTTATCCTTTTTTTATCCCTCTGTACAGTATATTCACAGAGCACTTTGCAGCCAGGAAGCATATCAAAAGCAGGAAAGGGAGAGTGACTGAAGGGAACGTGAAGGAAAACAAGTAAGGTCGCATGTCCCAGGAGGCGGTCCCACCCCGCTGCAGGACAGACATACAGAGAGTGTGTGTGTGTGTGTGGGGGGGTTATCTCTGAAAACTGGTGCACTCCAATTATGTGAAAATAACAAACATAAAAAAAACTGTAATTCTGAAAAATATATTCTCAGGCTGTAAAGTAAAAAAAAAATTTCATGGGCTGTGGCTTTTTCCTTAAAAACTTTTGTTCTTGTTCACATATTATTAAAAGCAGACTATAGATACGCTATTATTATTATTATTATTATTATTATTTATTTTTTTTGCTTTTTGCCTTTAATGATCACAGCTGAACACACCTACAGTGTGTGTACAATTATGTAATCCTCATTCACATACAGCAATCCATAAACGGTGAAGCAAATCAAAAGATGATCAAAATGCGCAGTGTGGTTTGAGTCTTGTTAGTTCCTCTTTTGGTTCAAGTTAACATGGTGATTTGGCTTCGAAGAAAACGAAAACTGACTTGGATGTGGACAGACACAGTAGCTGGATTCCAGATGTGAGTAGTTACAGTTTTTTGTCTAGTTGTTGATCTCCTATGGAGTCTGAGAGGCCTGGTAATAACAGACAAACAGGAAGAGCACCATCATAAATGTAGAGATCAAACACACACACACACACACACACTTGGCTGTAACTCCAGTCCCGTGGTTCTCACTCCAGCAGTGAGCTCATTAAAATGTGCAAAGCGACCCTTTTCGTCTTCATTCCCTCTCATCTCTCCTCCACCTCGTCCTCTCTCATTTCTTTCCCAAATCATCATTTTTCCTTCGACACCAACTATCACACACCGACACTCTTCATTAGTTTCACTTGAGATCCACTCACTGATCTGGGGTAAGATCACATTCTCGGCAGGCACAGTTCAAACTACTCCTTCAGTTGTATAACTGCTCAACGTGCACATTGTACACTTTTATATTCTTAGTATGTGTGTATGTGTCTATGAATGTGTGTGTGTTTGGGGGTGGGTGTCGCTGCTTTAATGAATGGTTGCCGGGTAGAACAGGAGGCGTGAGGGAGGAATTTGCTAATTATGAATGGCGCACTTCTCTCTGGTTGTGAACAACACAGTGTGTGTGTGTGTGTGTGTGTGTGTGTGTGTGTGTGTGTGTGTGTGTGTGTGTGTGTGTGTGAGAGAGAGAGAGAGAGAGAGAGGGAGAGAGTCCATGTGTGTGGTTTGGCGTTTGTGAGTGTGTGGTTGTGTGGTAGGCACAAGGCATATACTCAGATGTATGCCTGATACATCTGAGTATATGCCTTGTGGTTGTTTTAATCAAGGGGTTGCTGATTTGAATCTGCTGACTATCTGGTGAGGAAATTAAATGAACAATACTAATTACCACTGTACTGCTCATGAGCAAGGCATTAGATTGATCAGATGAGAATAGCACCAAATCATTCTGTTTCATATTAGAACAGAAGGGAACCCACATAACACTGACTTTGTGAAATCAAATGTAGTAGGTAATGCAGATTTAACTGACTGCAAAGGAGGTCTCCACGCTCCCTGGTAATTACGGGGTACTCTAGACTAGTTTGTGTGTCGAAGGTTTAAAGCTGCTGAGGCCACTGTGGTGGAAGTGGATGTCTGCCTTTGAGCAGGAAACAGCAGGAATTTTATTCCTTATTATACATAAAATATACATTTCACTTTTTAAAAACTCTAACCCAACTTCCCAAAGCTTAACTGCCTCATCATCACCCTAAGCTGTTTTCACACATGAACTTCAGAGGGTATCAGGAGATTAGGTTGGAGACTGTCCAAAGTTCACATTTCTCACATCTAGGAAGCAACAGGAGAGAGTTCATTTAAGTGTACCAGAAGCACTCAGATTTAGATGAGGCAGCTGCCTGGATGGAGTGTGCGGGAGGCAGGACACATGACTTACTCACTGCAAATTCAGTGGACCATCAGTCTGACAAACCATAAACTATCGACTGAGCCAGCTAAACTCTGGGGCATCTAATGAAACCAGTTTTCACTTCGGGCCACTCATCACTGCATTCAGAGTGCAGTCAGTTTTTTTTAAAAGCTCTTCACAGTTTATCTGCATGCAGCTCAAGTCTGTTCAAACATGATCAAACTGACTCCAAAAAGTTTGCTGTACCAACGTTTTTGTGTCTTGCTAACAAATTCTGCACTGCATAAGAACACGCCTGCTTTGAGAGACTGCTGCATGGTCCTGATGAAAGTTCAGTTCAACTCTGTTAGACATATCCTGACATGCAGTTCCTTTAGGTAAGGTCTAGAAAAGTTCAGGGCTGTTAAATAACTAATATTTAACAATATTAACTAATATATATTTAACTAATAAGTAATTTCAATCATTTTGTCATGTGGAGTGTGCATAGGTGAACACCCAAATGCAGGACACAGACAGGCAGAGTGCAAATCAAGAATATTTCTACAATTACAAAATTATGTGTTTTATGTGGTGAAATTAAAGCTAAGTGGAAGTAAAGTTCCAGTAAACGTGTCCATTGGTTGAAAATGTCCTTTTTATTTGGAAATTATAATTCCAGTTTTGGATGAAAATGTTAAAAAGAACATATTAGATTAATGCCCTTCCTCCTGCTGTACTCCCCCTGCACATTGCTTTGTAAGCCAGCCTAAGCCCGTATGATAAACAGGAGGAAATCTCATTTGGTTGCTGTTTAATCTGAATTTTCTGCTATATACATTTCACTGGCAGTAGAGATTATGGTCTCTCTAGGTAAGGTATACTATATAAGCCTGACTTCTGTTTAAAAGTCTTTAAATGCGTAGCATGAGAATAAAGCTTTAATCACTTTTCTTGTGCAGGCTTTCCACCTGTAGCGCAGCAGCAACAGATCTGAGCACCTTGTTTGGAAGTTAGCAGTCTCTGCCATCACTTAAATTGACTTAAACTCTGAGGTCAACTTTTTCCACATGGATCTACTGCCTTAAAATAGACTGCTGTTTACAGCTGCAGGTTAGCTACTCACGAAACTGGGTCCCTGCGCAGGACACACACACACTCACAAGACACTGCTTTATTTGGATGAAGCCGGGGTGTGCGCGTAGTGTCTACACGAGGCAGATCGGTGTCTTGTGTAAACACTGGCTGGAGGTAAAATAATACAAAGTCTGTGTAGCTGTTCGTGTGTTTGAAAGATGCAGCGCTTTTAACTGCATTACATTACACAGCACACAGCGAGCTGTAACGTAAATATTGATCACAGCTTTGTGATCTGTGTTTTTGTGGAACAGAAAAAAGAGGTCTTTGTGGTAAATTTACTAGGAGATTTTATGCTTCACAATAAGATCCTGGTTTGTTTTTCCAGGGGCAACCAGAGATATCGGATCAGCTCTGACCAGGATGTGCATGAGGCATCGCAGCATTGAGGCCAAACTTCGTCAGTTCACCAAGTAAGAAATGATCCTTCAAGCTCCCTTATTTCAAGTAGGAATTTGTTCCCTTCTGTAACTTTTTCCTCTGATCCTAAACTGCAGCCCATCAGGATCTTTCAGAAGTCAGAAAATGCTCAACTATGTGTGTATTTCCAAGTAAAGCTGACTTTGTTTTATGATGGGGCACATGTTTGGTGAGGTTTTCTTGACAGCAATATGGACTCCATTAGGAACATTGGTCTGTCTATCCATATTGAAGTGGCTGTAAATAAATATAGCTATGGCACACAATGCAAACCGCTCTGGAAACCTCACCAGAGTCTGCTTTCAACCATTGTTTGCCTTTATCTTCATTTTTTCTGCTTTCTAATGACTTTTCCACAGCAAAAGCTATTACGCTGATGATGATGGTAATGGCGATAATGATCTATGACTGTGGTAATGACGGGGTTTTTGATGAATGATTTATCTTCAAGCTCTTGTGTGGCTTCGCATAAAAGATGTACACATGTCGTAATAGTCATGCATTTATCTTAATATCTGAGCATGTGTATCACATGTGTATGCATGTGTGGACATGTTGTGGGAAAATGTCCAGTTACTAAAATTATGAAGTAGAACAATAGGTGGAGGTGATGTATAGATTAACATGTTTTCAGAAATATGTTTTGTACTTTTTGCACTGTTCTGTGGAGATCTGAATAGTGCAGGTTTACATTAAACCAGTCATTTGTCACAATGTCACACTTAGGAACTATTTAATGAATCCCTGCTCACTGTCTCTGATACTGCCAGTGCATCTAACTTGCATTCAAATATCTACTTCTTTGTCTCTCCCACAGTGCTTTGATGGAGAGTCTTATCACTCCTCTTCAGGACAAGATTGAGGACTGGAAGAAGACAGCCAACCAGCTGGATAAGGATCACGCCAAAGGTACACAGAAATCCCAGATTTGCTTATTCATTCAACTTCAACATCACTAAATTCTAACCCCATATCCTCACCGCTGAAGTAGCTTTAAGTGTACTGCTTATGTACGGCTCTAACAGAAGGGCAAATGTTTGATCAGCTGGGCTGCACCATTGCTATGCTAGCACAGGCTAGCAGTGAACAGAAAAAGCAAACTCTGCACACCATTTTAAAATGAGGTTTCAGCAGCGCTGCATGTGCCGTGTATGCCTACCTTGATCACATTACAGCTTCTTAGAGCTACGCTCCTCTTTACCTGCTCATCGTCACTCCTTGTAAGCTTGTACCCCAGCAGCTGGAAAAGTAATGCCTGCAGATGTCCTAACTGTCAAACAGCCAAAGAATCATGTCTGAAAATGCCAAGGAAGTATTCTCATCAAGTTATCTGTTCCATTATCTGTCCCACTGCCAGGGTGTCAGATAGTTGACCTAAACTTTGAGGGAAAGCATGTTTTGGGGCTTCTGACGTAGCCGGGACACTTCCTGCTCTGTGCACTGGTCATTCTTTACAAATGCTTTAAAAAAGACAAAGCCAGTGTTGTTAGGATATCATTGTGCCAAATACATGTTGTCTTTTCCTCATTCCATAAACCATACTACTCAGACTATGATCAGACTGAAACCTGACACCATGAAAATTTGTCCCAAACCAAACTGTATGTTCATATGCAGGAGTAGAACTAGCCTTTGTCAATATAAACAGGATATTTACCTGTTAATATGTGTTTCCGCAGTAAACAGGTAATCTTACTTAAACATTTGCTTCCACATCATTCGGTTCTAAAACTATACCTTTGTATACAACAGTGTCTAAACGGGAGCGGGTACATCTGAAACCAAACATAATAATCAGTGTTTCGCTGACCTCTTGGTGGTTTCGGTTCCTGAAAGTTAATATTGTTTCTATTTGAGTTATTATTGGAAATGCAGGACAGTATGAGTTTGCTCAGCAGCTTTTGCATTCGTTTTTCTAAAACATCTCTCTTTATTCTCTGTCAAGAGTACAAGAGGTCACGTCACGAGATCAAGAAGAAATCATCTGACACCATGAAACTGCAGAAGAAGGCTCGTAAAGGTAACGATCAGCTGTCTAACAGTCAAGCTCAGGCTCATGGTTGTCACTCAGACAGTTCTTGTACAAGTGCTGTTTGTGTGTTTTATGTATTGCAGCTGTAAATATATTTAGATATCCAGTTCATTGTTCCTACTGTTATTTATCTAAACACAACATCGTAAGTGTAAGGCTGCAGTTAATCACAAAAAAATGAGCCATTTTGTATCTGACTGGCACTCTTGATAACAGACTACGTGAGCATCATCCAAACACTAACTTGAGTCGTTATAAGTTTATATTGCCATCTGGTGGCGTTCTGAAAAATTACAGGTCTTTTCTCATTTGTCCTGAATCGCTTTACCCAGTGAGGCAGCAGCCAATAATTGTTGGTTTCTTTCTGCTGCTGCTTCCGTTCAGTTGCCAGGCAGATTAATTTACACATGCAAGTTGTCTAAAATATATTTCAAGATAATTATTTATCATTATTGAAATTGTTGTTTTATATTTTATATAAAACATATACCCTTGAATGAGTATATAGCACTCATTCAAGGGTTTGTCAGAATTTAAAATTTATATTTATGTAGAAAGAGAGGGGGGAAAGCAAAATGCACTTTCAATTTGAAGTATCTTTAAAGTAGCCACATTTTGCTTTGATGAATACTTTGCACGCTCATTACAGTCTCTCAGCCTGCATCACGAGGACAACTTCCAAAATGTTTTCCTACAGCTATGATGGAGCTTTTCCTTCTATATGCACAGTAACTCATGCCTGACTGTGTCAGGTGGGTTTACATTACCATATTGTAGAGGTCAGGTCCTCTGGTGTAGTATTCCACACTCTGGTAGCCTTTACGTAGCCTACAGTTGCATTGCCTCATGGGAAAAATAAGAAAACAAATTGTCGTCCAAAGCACAGGTAACTCTTGGACTTCCTGGGGCAGTCTTTGTGAGAGTCCATCATTTTTGTCTTTACAATTATTAAACAGAAAAGCAAGTCAATATGTTAATATGTCATTCCTCTTTACTTAGTTAGGTGGGGTTTGCATTAGCATTTATTACTGCAGTAGTTGGATGAGGCTAGCTGTGTTTGTTGTGCTGTGCTGGCACAAACACAACTAATGGACTGAAACAGAAAAAGAAAAAAGTTAACATTTTACAGGAAACAGCTATTTAATCTTTAAATTCCTCTTCGCTCCGTTTAGGGAGAATGGCTTGTAAGCACATTAGTATGTTGGAAACAGAGTAAACAGTTATTTGTAAGGTGTAAAATGCGCCCCTATGGAAAGCAGAAAAAAATTAAAAATTGAAAGGTTTGCTGTGAACAAACGCTTAGAATGTTGGTAATGTGATAACAATAATAATAATGATAATGTTGATACTGGTACCTCAAAAAAGTTTGCACCATTTAAATTGGTAAGTTTTTTTTGCTTCAAATTATATATGATCAAAATCAGTGAAAAAAGAAAAAGAATTTAAATTCAGCCTGTCTTCAGAGGTTTCCTGTGAAGCAATAATGTATATTAGTATATATTAGAGAGGCTACTATTTAATATAAATTATGAATCTTAGTTTTCAGTTTGTTTCTCACTAAAGATTTCGTTTGTATTGATAAAAAGTCCCGTCATGATCATGTCAGTTTTTTCTAGCCTGATTTCTTTAGGAAGTCCACACCTTCAAAAGCAACCCAGTGACTGTGAATCTGAATGCAAGTTATATGCTTAGAGATGTCATTTTCTCACATAAAACAAGGGTAATATAAGAAATGATCTTAAAACGATAGTCTGATATCTTCGAAGGGGGGTTTGTATGAGGCGCTTCACAGTAGTCAGTGCGTTACCTATTGTAGAAGTTATCACACACATACTGTACATACTGTAACTGAAAAGTTACCAGTGTAACAGATAAGCAAAGTCCTGCTTTCAAGGGTCAGCAGCAAAATGTGTTTTTTAAAAAAGTACAAAAGCATACCGCGACGTCACACTGCCCTTTCTCCTTAGTCCTCAGTCTGAACTTCTATCCATGCAATGTTTAAAGCCATCAGACATTCTAGTTCACATGACATGAGAGCTCATGTGGCTAAAATACTTTTTGATGCTGATCTCTTCCACACTGGCACAATGTTTCCACAATGTTGCATACCTGGGTGCATCTCCAAAATGAGACAGCTCCACTTTTGAAAACCTAAACTATCCTTTAACAGGACTAGATTAACAGTGAAACTGTGCAATGTCTGTTCCTGTGTCTGATAAGCCCCATCGCAGCTGATGCTTGATGATATTATTGTTTCTGGATTGAACTTTTGGTTGCAGCTGTGTTATTTTGCTCTAACATTTGGCACTGTGGCTGTCTTGTGATGGCTTCCTTGTACTAACCCTAACAATGAGTTCTGCTATTTCTGCTCTCCCCGCCCCTGTCACTCTCTCTCTGTTTCCTTTCTCTTTCCTTACTTTGCTTCCTTTTTTTCTGTCTCCCCCTCTCACTGCTACGTCTCTCTGTCTCTCCTCCCCTCTGGTATTTCTATAGAGATGCAGGGTAAGTATCAGCCTGCCGCTCGCTGCTCTACCGCATCACATCCTTTTCTTTTTAAATTTCCAGCATTTGCCTGCAGGCAGTGATTATTACTAAATTTGAGGTCATGGAAAAGTTTTGGGGGTATATCAGGAAATTGTCTTTCATAATGAAATAGTCATGTAAGCAGACTTATGGGGAATAGAGAGAACCTTATCAGGGCTGGATTAACCCACCACAGGGACTCCAATAATAAGCTGTAGGCTTTTGTTTAATTTAACTTGCTCTCGGTGCATAAATTGTTATTAATTAGTTATGAGTTTATGGTAATGTAATTAGCATACAATTATTTTGTCAAGTACACCATATAAGCACATTGCAAGCTGAAATAATAAAGCCTTAAAGCTAAATTTCTATCTGAGGCCCCATTACAACACAGGTGCTTTTAGGCTGGTGCCACTCTAGTTTAAACATGAAACACGTGCTGTGTGTGTCCTGAACTGCATCACACTCAGTCTGTTTTCTTCATTTTAATCAGCTAAGTCCTCCATTCTAGTCTGTGTGCAGAAAATGTGCAGAAAACAGTTTGCCCAGTGGCCAACGGAAAAACTGACGTTTGTATTTGTGTTGTATTTCCTATATTTTATTCCTCCTTTGGTGCCAGAGAAACCAGACAATGTTCAAAAGTCTGCATGACCAGATTTGAAGATTTAAAGCTTTAAATCAACACAGAAAAAATGATAAAAAAAAAACTTTCATGATCTTCTGCAGAGCAGACGTGTTAGGGTCATTGTAGAAGATCATGCATTTTGATGTTGGAAGGTTTCAGTCAGAAAATTTTAATTTGCCTGAAACAACTGATATTGAGATTTTTTTGTGACCGGTGATTCATGAGGTGGGGTAGCAATGTTGTTAAGTGATGTTAATTTATAGGTTAAAATATACTTCTGACTTTTCTGCACAAACATAATTATTTGTAGTCTTTTTACCACAAATTGAATGTCACATTTTGAACCTCAACCTTTCGGATCACCTGAATAGTTACATACTGTTCCCAGTGGGCAATCCAGCCTTGCTTGTAATGGGCATCATTCTACTGAGCCAACAACAACATGACAGTTTATTTATTGCACCTAAATGGTCGACTGGGGTTTAGCTTTTACTTCTCCATTGAAACTAATGAAACTTGTAACCATGACCTTTTTAAAAACTACATGAACTAGCTCCAATGCTTCCTAAACAAGTTTTGCCCCTCGTGACAGATTAGAGCTCAGCGTCTGTAGTTAGCTGTCGTGTAGTGTCACTTTTAACAATGCATGATGTAACTGAACTTCTTCCTTGACTCCTGCATGACTTTTGTAGCTGTTACTATCAGCTTTGTAGTGACACTGCAGGCTTCAGTCCGACTCTCATGCTACCCCTCCTCGTCTGTTATCTCTGTCATTTTGTTCCTCATTCTGCTCTTACATGCTGTAAAACTACAAAGAAGTATTTCATGTCTTGCTTTCCATTTACTGCATTTGATGTATTTTTAGAGATAGCAGATAGAATTTCTTTTTTCAGATTACATATGCACTTATATTTAAGCTTTTATTATCAAGGTATTGCAGTATAGTTACAACAGATATAATAACATTACATTTTTAGCAAAACTTTTAGCAAAAAGTCTTAGTTCATTAAAAAACAACATAGGAAACTGACTACTGCACATTAACATTAGAACAAATACAGAGCTAAAATAGCTTAAAAACAAACACTTAAACAAGTTGCTGCTTTTTTTGTCTTGGTCAAAATTTTATAATCTGTACTAGCGGTTGGATGAACTCCTGCATTATGGAAAGCAAAGCTTGACAGAGAGATATCCACATTTAGTTGCATTAACACTTTTCCACACCTCCATCTTTCTTTCCTTTTTCATTTTCACCCTCTGATGAAAACCTCTACCTTCCTGTGTCAGTCTCTGCTCTCTCGTTTGATAAACGTCTCTCACCCACTGCTGCGCCTTCTCCCACCCAGGGCGAGGGGACCTGCAGCCACAGCTCGACAGTGCCATGCAGGATGTGACTGACATGTGCCTGCTGATGGAGGAGACTGAGAAGCAGGCGGTGCGCCGTGCCCTGGTGGAGGAGAGGGGTCGCTTCTGCACCTTCATTGGTTTCCTTCAGCCAGTTGTGGTGAGGACACATATGGAGGAAATGTGTTAGACTTTAACAGCAGGAGGAAAGATAGACAGATGAGGGCAAGCACTGTCTAAAGTAACTTTTGAAGTGCCGTACAGAGAAGCATGTTCACTGAACAGCTCCACTGATAATTACTGTATTTGAACCCTTATGCCAGAGGCCATTGTTTGATATTGCCCCATTAAAAAAAAAACACATGTATTTAGCTACAAAACTATAAGGCTAAAATGAACAACCTTGGGCTGTACTGATGGGAGACACTTTAAAGAATAGCATCAGTATAACATTTATCTTGCAGAAAACCATTAATTAATAAACAATGTAAAGCAAAAACGTGTAAAATGAGTTGTTACTTTATGTGTCGTACTGACACGTCAACCACATTATCTTTATAAAGACAAGAAACTAAACTGCTTTGCTTACAGTACCTAATTTACAGTTTAATTATATCACGAAAAATAATCATACATAAAAATAACTAGAGCTCTGAGTATAATTAACTGTGTTATGGTTGTTGTGGAAACTGTACACTGAGAATTTTTGGACTTTAGTGTAAAAGAAAAAGTAAAAATGTTTTCTATCTTGTTTTAAGAATGGAGAGATTGCTATGCTGGGCGAGATCACCCATCTCCAGGCCATCATCGATGACCTCACTGTGCTGACAACTGATCCGCATAAACTGCCCCCTGCCAGTGAACAGGTGAAAAGCATACGCAAACATGACATCCAGAATACACAAAGACAGAAACAAATAGAAGACAAACCTCTGACTCCTACACGTTCTCTCAGGTGATTAAAGATCTAAAGGGGTCCGATTACAGCTGGTCCTATCAGACCCCTCCGTCATCCCCAAGCAGCTCTGGCTCACGCAAGAGCAGCATGTGCAGGTACTCACACACAAATACACTCTTATCCATACACACATAGGCAGTGTTCTGAGTATCAGAAAGAGGAGCCATCCTTGATGTTTATATGTCAGTGTGATTGTCAGTCGTTTTGTCTACATGTCAGTCTGTCATTACATTCTGTGCAGTCCCCGAAAAACAAGTGTCTATGGGTGATAGAGCCACTCATTTAACCCCAGAAACGTTCCTTCATAATCAGGCTGTGGTGATTCTGCATAATTATAGGACCCAATTTAGATCAAACTGGACCACATATAGCTCTAACATGGCCATTAAAACAAATATTAAAAAGTAAACTTAGCCAGCAAATTAGAAAATGCTGAGTGAAAGGTTGATTGTTAAGGTAGTTGAAAGGGCATCAGAAAAAAGGATGTTTCTGTTTAAATCCAAATGTCTGTTGAAATGAAAGGTCATTTATACATCTCCAAAAGTTGATTCTGTTCATCTGGACGTAGCGTTTTGTGGGAGAAACGTTTCGTCACTCATCCAAGTGACTTCTTCAGTCTCAGCTGACTGCAGGTTTCCCCAATCTTATAAACAGCACATTTGCATAATGACTGAAACCAGCCCACTGAAGGAACAATGGGCTGGGAGGTCAGTTCCTTAATCTTAATTATGCAAATTCTCATGACCATTGATCAACAACCACTGACCAAAACCCACTGATCAAAGACCAATGATCAATGGCCACGAGTACCATTCACAGAGAGTTGGGGAGTGGCTGCAATCACAGCATTCTAAGATGGCGAAAGATGTACCCTTAGGCCCCGTCTTCGATTCATAGACGGTCTTTCCCTTTTCACTTAAATGGCCTCCTTGACTCCACGCTCAAACCAGCATTCTTCCCTGTCCAGGATGTGCACATCCTCATCATTGAAAGAGTGTCCACTGGCCTGTAGGTGTAAACAGACTGCAGAGTCCTGGCCTGACGAGGTAGCTCTTCTGTGTTGTGCCATCTGCTTCGCCAGAGGTTGTTTGGTTTCCCCGATGTATAAATCCTGCCAATCCTCCTGGCACTTAACAGCGTACACTATGTTACTCGGGGGACCCGATCCTTGGGGTGGACCAGTTTTTGGCGCAGCGTGTTTTGGGGTTTAAAAGCCACAGAAACCCGGTGTTAAAAAAAAAATGCGTCTCAACTGTTCTGATACTCCTGACACATATGGGATCACTACAGGTTTTCGCTTATGGAGCGGTTGTCCTTCTCTCCTGGATCGGCTGGAGCTTTCTTTAGGTGCCTTTCCAGCTTTGACAAAAGTCCAGCTGGGATAACCACATTTACTCAGGGCCTTCTAGATGTGCTGTTCTTCTGCCTGCCCTGGCTGCTGTGTCTGTGGGGATGGTGTTCGCTCTGTGTTGTAGCGTCCTGATGACACCCAGTTTGTGCTCCAGTGGATGATGAGAGTCAGATGTTCATCCTCCAGTGAGGTCACTCAGATGTTTTAGTCAGTGGTTGTTGATCAATGGTCATGAGAATTTGCATGATTAAGATTAAGGAACTGACCTCCCAGCCCATTGCTCCTTCAGTGGGCTGGTTTCAGTCATTATGCAAATGTGCTGTTTATAAGATTGGGGAAACCTGCAGTCAGCTGAGACTGAAGAAGTCACTTGGATGAGTGCCGAAACGTTTCTCCCACAAAACGCTACGTCCAGATGAACAGAATCAACTTTTGGAGATTTACTTTCCTGGATGATTGAGAATGCATCAAGACGTCATTTATACATCTGATGAAGTTGGTGCTTCAACAAGCTTTTGATGATTGGGTCATCCTCAGTTTTGTAGAAGCACTGCCTTCAGACAGAACAGCATTATAAATAAATGATAATAAAGAATCTAGGATTTTGGCCTTAAGATAAGTTATGACAGCCTCTCTTTTACAAGCCAAATGCATAAAAAAACTAAATACTTTCAAAAGACTACAAACTGATTTCTATGGTTCTGTGAAGCAAACTGTATGAGTGTCAGTGCATGTGAAGCAGATTCACAGCATTTTGCCTTCAGTGTTTACTGTGTGTATAGATGTGTGTGTGCTGGATCCTTCTAAGTTTACACACCCTCTGTCTACCCCCTCCTGTCCTTTTCTTTCCCACTTTTCCACTCAAAACAACTGCCATTCTGTGTACTCTTTTTCACTTATCTTCTATTACCTGTGTCTTGTTTGTGTGCATTCATGTGATTTGCCCTCTTTCTCTCCTGCTGGATCTTTGCTTACCTGATTTTGTTGCGGGTCTCTACTTTTAACTGTTCCTGGTGTGTGGCTTTACTGCGCATCGCACTGCGGGTTTTCACTGACCTGATGAACCAACGATTTGCTGTAAACTCCTCTTGGTCCTTCAACCCATCATACGAACTTCCAACACTTCCTTTAATTGTCAATCTATCACTTTCTACAACAACCAACCCCACTTCTTCTCTCTGAATTCCACCATTACTTCTCTAATCATGCTGTCTCTCCCTGATACTGCCTTCGCTCTACGCTGGGAATCATCACCTCCACATTCCTCACACCTCCATCGCTCTGCCCCCTCCCTTCTCCTCTACACCTTCCTCCCCCAACAGCAGTGTAAACAGCACCCACAGTAGTGCCTCCCGTTCGTCAGGGGGAGGTGGTAGTGGTGGTGTTGGTGGCGGAGGCTCCTTGCCCCACTCGCCCACCTCATCATCCTCCTCCTCCTGTCGCTACCGCAGCAGCCTGCCGCACCAGCCTCCACCACCGGGGGGCATTGCTGCCCACCGCCTCAGCAGTGTCTCCTCACATGATTCGGGCTTCGTGTCCCAGGATGCCAACATCTACTCCAAGCCACCCTCACCTATGCCCTCAGACATCACTAGTCAGGTACAAATGCCTCATGGACAAATTTACATTATTTATGTGACCCGTTCAGAGTTACTGTGGCTTGAATTGCTGGCTTCCAATGACACACGCACAGCCTGAAAAAGACAATGACACAAAATTTTTGGTCTCTATTTTAAGGACAGCCAGCAGGTAAACTAAACATTTCAGTGTAACTTTAAAATAACAAAGGACAAATATTTGAATAGAATTTAATTACTGGATATCTAATGAAAAACATTAAGTTTCACACATGTGTTTTGGTTCTTGGTCTAAACTCTTATCGGTTTGTGTCACTCTTATTTCTTTCCTGGTGTAGAAATCATCCAGCTCAGCATCATCAGAGGCCTCAGAAACATGCCAGTCAGTCAGTGAATGCAGCTCCCCCACCACTGTAAGTATTCGTATTCATAACATATAACATGGACAGTCTGAAATGCAGCATAAAAAAAATTAAAGCAATAAAAGTGTGGTCCTAAAAAGTTAACAAATAAAGGTCAGTGTGTGTACAAGTAGTCCTTATGAGCCAAAAGCTCAGGCTTCAGACTTTCCTAACACTCTGTTTCTGAGAGCTTCCTCCTTTGTATCATGTCAGAGCGAGAGGACATCACTAATATGCACAGCTGTCATTGTAAACACAGACGACCCATCCTTGTGTGAAAATTAGCTTTAAGCAGTGGCTCCCAAACCTTCTCTGGCATGCTCTAATTAAAGAGCCGAAAAAATGAATAAAAAATTAGATGATTTTTATAGTGTCAAAAGACTCTTGTTTGTTTTTACCCTTTATTCTTAGTTATGAATGTTAGACATAACTATTCTTCTATTAGTTTCACTTGATACGTATTCATATTCACGCTATGTATGCATAGTGCATACATGTAGTATTGAGTATATAGTGGGTCTATGTCCCAGTAGCGGGGCCCAACTTAAAGAGAGGGGGGCTATAATGATTTGCTTCACATGGAGGATGGAATGAAGGCCCAGTATAAGAGAAACAGGAATTATTGTGAGCTGTGGATCATACAAAATTATTCTAGTTAGCATAATGTGTGTCCTTTAAGATTTTTACACAGTAATCATACAATCATACATCATACTTGTGGTCAGTCTGTGAGAGATTAGTTTTCCCTGACAGTGCTGGTTTATTCTTAGGTTTAGAGTTAAACTCTCAGTTTAGGATATATTTACAAATACAGCTTAATGATTGGTGGGGGGGGGGGAAGATAAATGAATTACTTGAAATTAAAAATTAAGCTCTGCTTCATTTAAGTTTACTTCAAGTTTCCTCATCTTGTCCAAATCAACCAGATTTCCACTGAACACCCGTCAGATTCACACCTATATTACCTGTAGTGTTTTCCAGGGACATCAGGCAAGAACAACAAAATGTAATTTCATATAAGATTGAGCAATTTTTTAAACAGCTGTGATAATTGTGGTAGTATAAAGTCACTGTTGATACAGAATTACAAGGTAGCGCACAACACATGCTGTTTAAAATGAGACGTTACACTCATCAAGGTAGCAGGACGTTCACAAGATTTTCAGGGATTTCCGAGAACAGAAGGAGACTTTGATTTCTGAATGGTAAGTCAAACTTGGTGTAGAGCTGACAGTATTAAATCTCTGGGGCCTTGATGTGTTCTCCAGCAGAGAAAGCTTTGTGGTACCATTAAGCAACATCATATCAAACACCGCCCACTTACTCACAAGAGAATAGTGAGGCAAATGTATTTGAGACACGGGTTTGGTTGAATTTATGCATTTTCTCCAATTTAAAAAAATGTTCATTGCAGCAATTAGCATTGGAGAGCTCTGTTTTCATAGGCACATGGGGCAAAGTTGTATCTTCCTCAGCATAAACCACCTCCACATTGGTGCCAGTTGCAAAGTTGGCTTTAAGATTTACAGCCATTTGCATCTTCCCCTGCTCACCAACTGAAAATAGGAGCATGTAACGCCGGTCTTCTGTGCTTTTAATTGATGGAGACATACCTAAATAAAGCTCTACAAAATCAGAGACTTGTTTTATTTATGTTTGGAAACTTGTCTCCTCCTCTTTCATTATACATTCTTTAGCCAGTTTGCACACCATTATATAAATCATGCTTGCAAGGCAAAATAAATATTCATTTCTGATCTTAAGCAGCATCTGTCCTCCGTACCAGCTTGCATATACTGCTTCTCTTTCCCTTGACGTGTTCACAACCATCTGTGATCCATCTCTAATTTGACTGATACACATTGTCAAGCTGGACCGTGTGCCCCACTTTCACTGGTTATCTTGACAAGATTTAGCATAAGCATCACGACTTGCAGTCTCTCCTGTGCATTGCATGTATTGGTTATTTCTGGATGTTCTTAATTAAATCATCATGGAATCTGAGGCAGACACACTAGACACATGACACGTTCCATTAAAAACTCACGAGACAATTAAAATTTGCCTGCTCCCCTAAAACTGATCTAAAACCCTTTAGATCAGTTTCATCAGCTCATCTCACTGTATCCACATCCAGCACCTTTGGGAAAATGGTGCAACAGCTCCATGTACATGCAACAAAAGCAGAGTTACTGTGATTTCTACCTGAGCTCCTTTACTTTAAGCCCTACATAAGCCCAAACCCTTGCTTACTGTTAACTACATAAAGACAAGTGTTAACAGTAAGCAATTATTTATGTGCTTCAGGGAAACAAGTCATGCCTGCAGCTTTAATAATAACAAACTGCACTGCATACTGTGCACGGTTAACTTAAACTGCATTTTACTTTCTTGTGACTGAAGGTACAATGAAAAGTTACTAAATCAAACATAGCTCCCACCAATCATTTTTTTCTATCTCCATCAGGCATGAGGTACAACTTCCACACTTTTTCCCCCAACAATGCTTCATTTGTCTTTTCCTTGATCATTGTACAAATCCCACAAATATGCAGAACTAGGGCTGGGTATCGTCACTGATTTCTAGAATCGATTCAATTCCGATTCACAAGGTTCCGAATCAATTCGATCCACGATTCGATTTAATTCGATTCGATTCGATTCGATTTAAATCTGGGAAATTTTGACAGTCAGAAATATAATTCAGATCAGAACATTTACATATTTTTGTATCTATAAAAAGGAAGCTGACACTCGCAAGACTTTATCAAAGGTGTGAGCATCACAGCAGATGCCTTTGTGTCAAAGTAGCTGAAGATAAAACACAGAAAAACATGTAGGTGATTTTCCTGGCCTGGGATTTTATAAAAATATTCTGCAGTACATCAAAAACGAAAGAAAACCATTAATTAATGAACATTACCTCTGACGTTACAGCGGTTTTATTAGAGACACGGCTAAGCATTTTGCATTTTGAATAATTTTAAAAAGTTTCAATTTGTTCAGTATTGAACAGCAGAAATGAGGTTTTCTTTTCGGAAGAATGTAAAAGGGAAAAAAACAGCGGCCGACAGCGCTGTAAGCAACAGTAGACTTGTGCGTAACAAGCAAGCGAATAATGAAGAAAGGGAAACTGTTCGAGAGAGAGGGGGGGAGAGAGAGAGAGAGCTGCGCATCGCAATGGAAGCAAAACAGTAAAAGAGTGAATTCATGACGATGTTTATGTGAAGCGTTTGGATCTTCTTTTGCTGCTGGTTCGGTCAGTATTGTTTGGAGAGAGATCAAACTAACAGCTTTAGAATCAGCGCATAAAGGGCGTGAACACAAAGCGCGGACCCAGATCAGCGAGCTGTCGGCTTTCAGCCCCGACCGTGAGAAAGGCGACATCTAACTGATTCTGAACCGCGGGTCGCGCTGTGTGTTTAAGTCTATGTGCAGAATCCCTGTACCTGCTCTCATTTACTGTTTGGTGGTTCTTGAAATTTTGTGAGATGTCACCAGAGATTCTGGCATTTCGGACAAAATAAATTTATATTAAAAAATCGATTCAGGATTTTAATGAATCGATTTTACGTCATCCAAGCCAGAATCGATTTTAATCGATGAATCGATTATAAAAACCCACCCCTATGCAGAACTACCCGAGTCTTCTGTGGTACCTGATGCAGAAGTGCAACAATTCATCAATCTGAATTTTTGCTACAAATACATCAACATAAACGTGTTAAACATACAGTATCTGACTAAAAATTAGAAGTAGGCTTTGTTGATGTAGAGGCTTAGTCCCACTCTAATCACACTTAACTTGCATATAGAGTCATTTTGATGCATGGCAGCAGTAACTAATTGTGTTTCAAGAGGCCCATTTTGGTTTCAGCTGTATTGTCTATCTGTTTCTTAGAATTTGGTGTGTGTGTGTGTGTACACATGTTTGGCTTTTGTTGTCGTGTGTGGCCCAGTAGCTGGCTGTCTCTCTCTCTCTCCATATATATATATATATATATATATATTAGGGGTGCAACGATATTCGTATCGATATTGAACCGTTCGATACAGTGCTTTCGGTTCGGTACGCATATGTATCGAACAATACAACATTTGTAATTTATTTTATCAATTTTCCTTCTGACGATGCTGTCTGTGTTGAGCGCTCAGTGAATCTGTGTTCGACTACTCCGCCTAGGCTGCACTGTCGAGCGCAGATCCACTGAGCGCTCAACACAGACAGCATAGTCAGAAGGAAGAGCGCAGGGCAAGCTAGCGAGACAGAAGTTAAGCTCTACTTGCAACATTCAGATCTGGCGTTTGGAATTATTTTGGTTTTCATGTGACGTATGACCGTGAAGGTAAGCGAGTCATGGACTAAAGTAAAACAGTATGTTGGATGTGCCATGCAATGCTCAATTACATTGGTGGGAACTAGTGTGTTAGCGCAGTTAGCTCGTTAACGTGTTTGCCGTGTAGCCCCATGCACGGAGCGATCGGCGGTAGCTCGTTAACGGAGATTTGCCGTGTTGTGGCGTTAAGGTCATTTCAACGAGATTAACCTGAAAGCACTAGTGGGAACACAACGAATATGACTGCACATTTACGCCGACATCATCCTAGTGCAAAGACAAAAACAACAAGCATGCTACTAACTTTAGCCGAGTCATTTAGACAGCTGTTAGCACATGATTCTCCTTATGCTGCTGAGAATATAGCCCAGAAGAAGCGGATAGTATAGCTTTTATTTTGGAAAGAGCCATTTCTCTGTAATAAACTCTCTTTTCCAAAGATGAGTGATTCCTCAATCAGATACAGGGCTTGCAATATCGCTAGCCCGACGTCCCGGAGCTAGCGATTTTTTCAGTCGGGCTACCAAAATCTATCTCTTCCCTGCCCGTCGGGCTATTGTAGGAAAAATATATGTCAATGCTTTTGCATTCTTTCAGAAATGTAGCTGGGTAATTATGTCATTGGCATCGGTGAGCCACTGTCAATATGTGACATATTGAAGTCGCGTTTGAATTTGCGCTTGTTTTTTTGCTTTCACTTTGCAATCGTGCGAACTGTGTATAGAGAGCGACAGCACTGATCTGTGAGTGATGATAATTTGTGCACCAATTCCTCTGACATCGTCTTATTAATCGTTAGCTTACTATGCAAACATGACAAGTGAAATCTCCCGCAGCAAGCTTAAACATGTGAGAGGTTGATCGCGCAGAGAATCGCTGAGCTTATGTGAGTGAGCGTGTAAAAGCATTTCAGTTCTGCTGAGCCAAATAAGACAGGTCAGGGTGAAGAAGTGACAGCCAAAGAAAAGCTTACCACAAAACGGAGAAGTTATGACAAATCAGACTTATAAGGCAAAAAGAAAGTGCAGCTTTATGGTTTCATGGACAAAATAATTTCTGTGGCTGCAATATGATGCGAAAGAACCAGGGCGGCACATAGTGGTCCACAGGTGCGCATCCGCTGTCAAAATAAAAAACGATGCACAGGGTTGGGTTAATTTCAAATGTACTGTTGAGTACAATATATATTTATATTTATAATGACAATTAAAAAGGATGACATTTTTTGTATCGAAAAATATCGAACCGTGACTCCTCGAACCGACCGAACCGTGAATTTTGTGTATCGTTGCACCCCTAATATAATATATATATATATATATATATCTGTCTGTCTGTCTCCCGCTCACTCTTGCTTCATGTCTGTGGCTTTTCCATTCTCTGATGACATGACTGTGTCTCTCGTCCCGCAGTTTGGCTCGTCCTTCGCTACCTTCCGCCCCGCTCTTTTTCACTCTGGCTCCACCCGGCCTCTCTCTGTCATTCTTCCTGTTCCTGCGTCCCCACCCTATAACCGCCCCCCTGGATCCAGCTCCTCCTCTCCCACATCAAAGGTTCCTATGTGGAAGGTTTGTTCTCCATTCGCTTCCATTTCTTCAGTTGCACATTTTCTTCTGTTTCTGTTTAACAAGTTAATGCATAGAATTTTTTTTCTTTTACTTTTTAATCACCTGATTAACTCATTCATAACCACATTGCACTGCTTCATTGCAAGTGTTCATCCTCACTTGCTTTGTGTGCATTTCTTTTGGCTTCATCTGCCTCATTGGTTTTACAGTCTGCCAACTGGTAACTGACCAAAACCAAGCAGGGTCAAAGGTCATCAACATATACATGCTCTAACACTCGAAAAGGCCTCTGTTCCACACATTCTGACCTGCACACAGTCCTTGATGTACCCATAAAGGCCCCCTCTTTCTGCACTCAGATGAAGGGCATCAAACTGCTGGATAGTGGACAAGTCGTGTGTGCTAATGTTACCACCTACTTCCTGTTTATTAATTCCGCTCACCTCTTCAGGACTGGTCCAAAGCAGGTCAGTATGAGCAGCCTGTGGCTGCAGCGGCAGTCCAGAGAAGAAGGGAACCTCTTGATAGGCTGAGGGAGAGTGAGGCATCACCGGGCTCCCAGGGATATGCTGGGCCATCACATCCTGATGATGGGCAGAGAGCCAGGATGACGCCAGCTAACATCGCTGCCAAGGTAATAGTGAAGTTGATGATACTGAAACACGGGCTGAAGATAGCAATTTGTGTGTACGTCTATACAAATGCATGAATATGTATAAAGTATGGCCTATAGTACAGGGTGGGCCATTTATATGGATACACCGTAATAAAATGGGAATGGTTGGTGATATTAAAGTCCTGTTTGTGGCACATTAGTGTATGTGAGGGGGCAAACTCCTCAAGATGGGTGGTGACCATGGTGGCCATTTAGAAGTCGGCCATCTTGGATACAACTTTTGTTTTTTCAATAGGAAGAGGGCCATGTGTCACATCAAATTTATTGGTAATGTCACAAGAAAAACAATGGTGTCCTTGGTTTCAACGTAACTTTATTCTTTCATGAGTTATTTACAAGTTTCTGACCACTTATAAAATGTGTTTAATGTGCTGCCCATTGTGTTGGATTGTCAATGCCACCCTCTTCTCCCACTCTTCACACACTGATAGCAACACCGCAGGAGAAATGCCAGCACAGACATCCAGTATCCGTAGTTTCAGGTGCTGCACATCTCGTATCTTCACACCATAGACAATTGCCTTCAGATGACCCCAAAAATAAAAGTCTAAGCGGGTCAGATCGGGAGACCTTGGGGGCCATTCAACTGGCCCATGACGACCAATCCACTTTCCAGGAAACTGTTCATCTAGGAATGCTCGGACCTGGCACCCATAATGTGGTGGTGCACCATCTTGCTGGAAAAACTCAGGAAACGTGCCAGCTTCAGTGCATAAAGAGGGAAACACATCATCATGTAGCAATTTCAAATATCCCGTGGCCTTGAGGTTTCCATTGATGAAGAATGGACCCACCCTATCTCTCCCTTAGAGATAGGGTGAGAAGTTCGGCCATCCGGGAGGGGCTCAGAGTAGAGCAGCTGCTGCTCCACATCGAAAGGAGCCAGCTGAGGTGGTTCGGGCATCTGACAAGGATGCCCCCTGGACGCCTCCTGGGTGAGGTGTTCTAGGCATGTCCCACCGGGAGGAGGCCCCGGGGCAGACCCAGGACACGCTGGAGAGATTATATCTCTCGGCTGGCCTGGGAACGCCTTGGGTGTTCCCCCGGATAAGCTGGAGGAGGTGGCTGGGGAGAGGGAGGTCTGGGCCTCTTTGCTTAGGCTGCTGCCCCCGCGACCCGGTCTCGGATAAAGCGGATGAAGATGGATGGATGGATGGAAGAATGGACCCACTATGGTTGTACCCCATATATCACACCAAACCATCACTTTTGTTGTTCCAACAGTCTTGGAGGGATCCATCCAATGTGGGTTAGTGTCAGACCAATAGCGGTGGTTTTGTTTGTTAACTTCACCACTCACATAAAAGTTTGCCTCATCACTGAACAAAATCTTCTGCGTGAACTGAGGGTCCTGTTCCAATTTTTGTTTTGCCCATTCTGCAAATTCTGTGCGCCGATCTGGGTCATACTCACTGAGATGCTGCAGTAGCTGAAGTTTGTAAGGGTGCCATTTGTGAGTAGCTAATATCCGCCGAAGGGATGTTCGACTGATCCCACTCTCCAGTGACATGCGGCGAGTGCTACGCTGTGGGCTCTTGCTGAATGAAGCTAGGACAGCCACTGATGTTTCTTCATTAGTGACAGTTTTCTTGCGTCCACATTTTGGCAAATCCAACACTGAACCAGTTTCACGAAACTTAGCAAGCAGTTTGCTGACTGTAGCATGGGAGATGGGTGGTCTCGTCGGCTGTCTTGCATTGAAATCTGCTGCAATGACCCGGTTACTGCGTTCACCAGATATCAACGCAATTTCGATCCGCTCCTCACGTGTTAACCTCTTCGACATGTCAATGGCTGTGAACAAAGAGAAACTTGTAAATAACTCATGAAAGAATAAAGTTACGTTGAAACCAAGCACACCATTGTTTTTCTTGTGACATTACCAATAAGTTTGATGTGTCACATGACCCTCTCCCTATTGAAAAAACAAAAGTTGTATCCAAGATGGCCGACTTCTAAATGGCCACCATGGTCACCACCCATCTTGAGGAGTTTGCCCCCTCACATATACTAATGTGCCACAAACAAGACTTTAATATCACCAACCATTCCCATGTTATTACGGTGTATCCATATAAATGGCCCACCCTGTAGTTATTCCAGGTATTGTGGTCTGTGGGAGCAGCTCATATATCATTCACTGTGGAATACATCTGAGACAGTCAGCTAAAGACTTGACTTAGTTGTCAATTTAGAAAAAGCATAAAAAGCCTATATATGTCTACAAAAGGCTGTGAACACAAGTGTCCTTGTCAACACGAGGTACAGCACAGGCAAAACACTTCCAGGTTCTCAGGTGGATGCTTACAAATGAAACAAAAAACAAAACTCTTTTCTTTTTGCTACTGCATTTTAGGACCAGAAACCTTTTTTATTCTATTCATTTTGTAGATTAGGGTTTAGTTTTCAAACAGCGGGTTGCTCAAACTCCAGTGCAGTGTTTCATTGTATGTTCTCAGCATGGAGAGGAGGTTTCTCCAGCAGCCAGTGACCTGGCCATGGTGCTTACCAGGGGACTCAGCATGGAGCAGCAGAAGAGCAACAGAGACTCCCTGCAGTACTCCAGTGGATATAGCACAGAGACCACAACCCCATCCTGCTCAGAGGACACAATTCCTTCACAAGGTGAAACTAATCTACCACACTCTTTATGGCAGCATTTAATCTCATTCGGTGCCCACATATATTACATTTCACCTGGCCACATTCATCATCTTATTTTTGTAACATTCCAGGAAAAGCAACCTGTTAAGGGAAGGTGTTTTTTTAGGGGAAATATCAATATTTAAAACTTCTGCAGAAGTTTTACTTTATTGTATTCCTCCCACTAGCACTCCTGCCATTGAGTGTAGTTTTACCAAAATCAGATTAAGTGAATCCATTTAATCATCCAGGCAGCAGCTAAAGTGTATGATGGATGTATTCTGACAGTTTCTCTCACAGCAGTTGGAAAATGACAATATAAAGATAAAATTGAAAAATATTAAATGTGCTCACTTGCTGGCTTGCTCTACCAAAATGATGTAGCTATCCCTGTGTCAATCTAATAAAGCGACCACAGAACATTGTCTTTCCTCTGTCTCTGTTTCTGGCACATATAGTTCAATCATTTCTCTAAAATCTCATAAATACCTTTTTTTGTTTTACCCTCTGCTCTCCTCATATTAGGTTCAGATTATGACTGCTACTCAGTGAATGGTGATGCCGAAGGTCCAGATGGACAGACAGAGTTTGACAAGTCCTCTACAATTCCTCGCCACTCTAATATTGCCCAGAACTACAGGCGAATGATCCAGACCAAGAGGCCAGCCAGCACAGCTGGCCTGCCCACTGGCGTTCTTGGTCCAGGGGCTCATGGGATACCAGGGCAGCCCGGTGGAGCTGGTGGAGGTGGAGCAGGGACTCCAGGGACTGCCACCATCCGCCGAACCCCCTCTACCAAACCTGGCGTGAGGCGCACGTTATCCAGTGCAGGGCCCATCCCCATTCGACCACCCATCGTGCCTGTCAAAACACCCACTGTCCCTGGAGACTCACATTCACCTGGTGCAGGTGGAGGGCACGCTGGTGGCGTACCTGTCCGTGTGGGGAGTGAGGAATGTGTGTTCTTCACTGGAGCTGAGGATTCACAGGGAGCGCTTGATTATGTGAAGGCATCACCAAAGCGCCTCAGCCTGCCTAACACCGCCTGGGGATCAGGGGCTGCGTTAGAGGTCTATGCTCAGCAGCATGGGGGCCTTGCAATAGGAACAGGCTCGGGCACTGGATCAGAGGAAGATCAGATGATCGCAGCCAATCGGCACAGCCTAGTGGAGAAGATTGGCGAGCTGGTAGCTAGTGCACACGCCCTTGGTGAGGGCCAGTTTCCCTTCCCTGCCCTCCCTGATGACCCAGCCCCACCACCAACTGGCCCCACTGACACTCAGACAGGGACCGAAGGGGCAGAAGGGTCTGGTGACATGCTGACCACCATCAGGAGAGGAGTCCGTCTTCGCAAAACCGTCTCCAATGACCGCTCAGCTCCCCGTATATTGTGATCGGAGGAACAGCAGAAAGAGGATGATGCTTGTCAACCGAGAGGGAGTCAGGTGTTGGTGTGATGCAACCCAACCACCTAGTACATACACAAAAACTTAACCATGTAGGGAAAGCTATAATATAACAGAAGACGAATGAAAACAGAAACATACACAAAAAAAAGTTTAAAGACACCATTAGAGTAATGATATATAATATAATGATAATAATAACAATAATAATGTTAACCCATGCTGACAGTTAAAAGTTAAATGCTGAACATTGACAGGCTCCTAGCAGGCCACTATAACTAGTGTGTGTTGGACGCATGTTTGTCTTCTATACACCTTCACCCAGGGAAGGAAAGACTCACAGGACAAAAAAAAAAAACAGATATGATTTTTTTAAAAAAGAGGCAAAGAAAGAGAGAAACGCTGGGTTCTGTTCTGTTTTGCCAACTTACACCTTTCCCTATCCTCTTCTCCAACTAACCCGACTGTCTGATCCCAGATGAAAGACTGATGACTGAACGAGGGGCTGGTGTGGACGAGAGAGAGAGGGGACTCAGAGTGCCATGTGAGCAGCTGGGTTTGAACCCAAGCTGTCTCAGCAGCAACACACTGTACTTATTAGCCCATTGAACTGAAGCTTTGGTATTAGTACGGGGAGCTAACAAGCCAGAGGGCCTCTCTGGTTCATCCTAATGAAAAGAATCTTGGAAAAAAGGAAATATCCACTGTTGGCATTGAACCGTGCTAGTGCCCCCTTCCCCCCTCTCTCGCTCTCTGCGTAGTGAATGCGTGCATTCATGGGTGTGCATGTGGGCAAATGTAAAACATGAGTGTGTGTCTACGTGTGACTAATTGTGTGTATGTGTGCGAGGAGGGTGGGTAGAGCTCTGCTGCAGGACAGCTGGTTACCCAATGAGGGCAGGGCTTTTTCTCCTGTGTGTTGTGCGTGTATTTTCTTGTTTATATTGTGACGTCATTTACCTTGTTACCGCTGTACGAGAAGTTACAAGACGTACTCCAGGCGTATAGATATATTCATATATATTTTCTAGAACCAGAGAGAAAATGTTAAATCAGAAATGGAGCAATAAATGTGTTTTATTTTCTTGTTTCGAAGAAGCGGCTCGATGGAGGATTGTAGATTCTCCTTTGTCACATTCAGGCAATCATCAGGAATGCTAAATTACACATCGACTGTGAATTCATGCCTAGCCGGTTTTGGCGTGTGTCTCTCTCTGTCCCTGTCTCTTTCTGGTGAATGAAATGGATTACAAAAGTCTGGGGGGGGGGAAGGAAAACTGTAAGCACTTTGATAGGGGATAGGTAATATGTACAATAGCCAGTAGGTGTTGTTGTAGTCATACTGTATGATAGGGAGTGTGAAAGTGAGCGAGATGGTATCCAGGGGGGAATTATTTAATTTGTGAAAGAAGAAGCAGAAGAAGACAGGGAGGGACAAAGAGCAAGTGAGAAAGACTGGTTGATTTGGGAGATTGGTCGAATGAGATGGGATAAGAAAGTGTCAGGGCCATACAAGCTATTGCTTGTTGTGGATTGTGAAGAGCACTGAAGTTTTTAATGCTGTGGCCGCACTGGCATTTAAAGGACTGGTCACATAATGAAAAAAAAAAAAGCACAGTATAGACAGGTCAGACTGTATAAAGCAGATCCATACTTTCCTGCCAGTTTTATTTTTCTGTCACTGAGACTTCTGCCTCATAGCATCAGAGGGGAATGTAGGTTTGATTGAGTTTCTACTGTGGACACAGACCTTTAAAAAAACTAATAAAAACAGCTTTTCAGAATAAAACTTTCCACTGTGAGTTTAACAGTTGAAATTCGGTTTTCCTGTATTATGTTATTGTAGAGAGGCGAAAATGTCAAAAATTGGGCCAATACAGTCAAAACTATAAACACACCTGTGGTCGAGAACAAAATCTAACACTTTTACTTGGATATTTGCCTCTTAATACTTAACCAGTATCAAAAATTAGGGCTGTATTTTTCACTGTCCAAATCTTCAATGACAGCTGCTTATCTAAAAAATATCGTCTCACCTGTAAATATTGTCTTTTTTTACATTGTGGCCACACAAAGTAAAGCCTTGAACAAAGCTGAACAATACTCTTTTGCCTTAGATTTACTCTGTATGTTGTCCTTTCTAAATAAAACAAAGATTTTAATCAAACAGCATAGCACACATAGCACAGATGTAATAAAACACTCGAAGACATGTCCAGCTTGTAGCTGACAATTTTTGACATTAGTTCTTAGTTCTTTATTTTGGTAGAGAGTGAGGGATTACTGTTTGAAACTAAACAATAGCATTAAAATTGCTATTCAACAATTTGGAGGTCTACATGTTTATAGTCTTGACAGATCAAGAGACTTGAGATCATTTTCAACTCTTCAAATAAGAGACAGGATGAGTTTGCCTAGTGCAGGGGGAGTAAATTTGTCAAAGTGGTTATTATGCGTAAAAGTTTTCTTAGCTGCCCGCAAGTTCCTGAAAGTTTTGCTGTTGCCCAAGTCTTCGATTGAAAGTTGGACTTCTGCACAGGGTTTAAGGTGAGACTGCCTTTGAAGCTATTGAAAGCCACCATTCTCAAATCCAGTACAAGTACTGGAGGACTGTAACAAGTATGTAATCTAACCTAAATTGTTCAGATTCTTTGGCCAGCTGGTTTTAAATTGGCTCAATCACATGCAACATAATTATTTAGCCCTACATTTATTCAGTCACATAAAATGAATGTATTCCCAGCAGTGAGACACAACGCTGGTGTCTGAACACAAAAAGGCCGCCCCAGTTCAGCTCAGGATATGGCTGTGTGAAAGAAACTTTTATGAACATTAAGATGCAAGAAATGGTGAAGCCGGCTCGCTGATGACAAAGACGTGGGAATATTTAACTTTGCAAGTTGACAGAGAGGAAAAGATGTGTGAAATAAGCATTTCACTGCCTGTTCATACAATATGTACTGTATGTGCTGTACTTGTTAAAGAGAATCAGGCGCACAGATTTGGTATAAAGGTTTGTTAGAAAATATTACATGGAATATTTAGTTGTTTTTTTTTCTTCTACAGTACTGTTTGAATGTTTTGTCTTAACTTTAATTAATGTAAAAAAAAAAAAAGAAAAAAAGAAAAAACTCCAGTTGTAACACAAACTACTAAGCTGTGTAACATACGGATGCAGGACGTGTGGGCCGAGAGTGAGTGTGTCCTTGTTTGGCTGTTGATCTTTAGGCTAGTGAACTCTTCATCAACATGTCTGTATGCTCTTTTAGCAGTGACCTGAACATAGCCTGCGACATCCACTCTCCTATATACTCTTTTTGTCAACTTATTTTATTTATTTTTTTTTGCCTTGAATAGAAAATTGTTCCAGGCACATTTGTGGCTTCTTTAGAATGATTTAATATAAAGTGTTGGAGTTGGAGAACAGATGTTTTTAACATAGGCACCCTCTGCAAGCACACCATTTTTTTTTGTTGAAGTTTGCAACAGTGCATCAAATAGGGGATGTTTTAATGTTCTGTCAACAGGAAACTGTGCATTTGTTGTTACATGTGGATGCTGTGTGATGAATCTGACTCTGAATCTTAGAAGTTGAAAGGGGGGGAAAAAAACATGTTTTGAGTGAGAAAAGTGAAAAAGAGTTTCTCCTAAACCACCTGTCAAGGTCACCATGTCCATGAATCTGTATACCTGAATGTATGACATGGTGAAGGATGGCATCCAACTCTGTCTGATTTGCTTAAACTATTGCAATGTCAGAACATTGTTCCTGTACAACTGGGTGATATTTCCTCTTTAAACAACAGGAAAGCAATACAGGGGTAGTGCATGTATGTGCATTCACAATCATGATCCACTGTGGGTATGATAAAGGAAAATACCATTGTTTTGTAGACTGTTGTCCACCTTAAAGTTATTCCACACTACATAGCTCTAATGGTGTTATTTGGAGTTCAGATATCTTTAAAGAGACAGAATAAATAATACACACTGGAGAAGAAAATGGTGTATCATCCTCACTGACTTTGAAAATTTACCTTGCCTAAAAGCTGCTGTGAGGTGTCATGCACCACCAAATGGTTTAATAAGCTGCCAAACCAAAACACTGAGCCATTCAAATGGTAAAACTGGGTGTTAGTGTTGGGTAGTATGTTTAATTTTTCAGGTGGTTACGATGAGTCCAACAACTGGGTACTGTAGATATATTTGCAGAATTTTGCAGCAGAACCCATATCGCCTAACTCCAAAATGGAGATCGGAACCAAGACTTCCATATTAAGATTTATTTATTGTCAGTATATTTTGTCTAATTATCCAACCCTGCTAGATAAAAGTAATAAAATGTGAGGCGTTAGGAAGAATGGGAAAACTCTGGGATCCTGAAACTCAGTGTGCAGCATGAAGTTACTGTAGGCGTTAACCTAATAAAGCTATGCAAGGCTTGATCACTCAGTAGGAAAATTTACAATTTCATTAGGATTATTAATTCAGCTAGCTCGAGGCACTTTATATTACATGCTATATATAATGTAAAGATTCTATTATAGGGGGAAAAAAACTAGCAATCCAAAGATCCCTTACGAGGAGGCACTTGGCAGCAGTAGGACATTTAAAAAAACTCCCTTTTAAAAGAAGAAAACTCCAACAGAACCAGGCTCCTTTTGTTTAGTGTTTGACAAGATACTACTTCCTGTAATGTTCTAAAAGTTTCCCAGAGTTGTGAGAAGCCTAGCCAAGATTCAAGATTCAAGAAGGTTTATTCTGTAATACCATGTTTTTACATGGTGTTTACAGACATACACAGGCTGAAGCAAAATGTTGTTGTGTTGTGCAATAATCAGCAAACAATAAAAATACAGTATAACAACCAAGCTGCAGCTTGATGCGGCACTCAGCAAACTCAGGCATAAACAATCACACTCATCCAGCTAGCAGCAGTCCTCTCACGGAGAGGGATTGAATAAGATCAGCTAAGTGTGTGTAAAGTCCCAGATTAATAGAAAACTTTGCCACTGAAAAAGGTTCTAGTCTAGCACCAGACTTAATCGCTTTCTGAGAAACGGAGCCCTAGAGCCATGAAATATTCTAAAGTCCTGCAAAAGTTGCATGTTGAGGCTATGATTGTTTTCTTCTCCAGTGGGTGTGATTTTCTGAGTATGAGAAGCTGACTTCAGTCTTCATAGCTACACATGACTCCCTGAGTCTGAAGATTTAAGTGCTGCATATTTATTGAATGAAATGAAAACTAAGGAATAAACTGCCAGTTATCTACAGGAAGTTATTCCTTTAATAAAGTTTTAATAATGCCCTGGAGAACAAGCACTCAAATTATAAATAACAACTTGGGATCAGACAAGTATTCTAAAACCTCTGAGTTTTTCAAATTGAATGAGATCACGGCAGCCTAAAGGCACACAGTAAAAGGTTGAATGGTTAAGATGACTAAAAGACACAACACTGCTATTTTCCTTTAAAATACCCAGTTTACAGCACAAGAAATATCATACTAAATAATAATGTTTTTAAAATTCTAAATTAACTGTGTAACTAACTGAACAAGCTGGAATAACTGTGCTACAGTGTAAGTTTACGAGTGTATGTGTTGTTCAGTGTGGGCCCACCTTCAAACGGAGTGGCTGCTGCAGAAACATACAAAGGCACATAGACATACATGCATGCAGGCATGCGTGGAAACACTTGTGGACATATTAGAAACAGGACTAACATATAGAACAATTTCCTCTTCTGTTAATTACATAATTTGGCTCAGTCAATGATATTACCACAGTTTACTTTCCATTTTATATTAGCTTTCTTGTTTTCTATCAAGGTTAATGTGCGAGCTTCTTTAGTAATGCACACACTTAAAAACATGCACAGTACTTAAAAATACTGTGTATACTTAAAATACTGCACAACAAGCCCTAAAAACTAGAAAGCTATATACTTTTCAATGATTAGCACGAGGCTGCATAGAGCATGTGAAAGGACTAGTTTAACATTTTGGAAAATACTTACTTTCACTTTTGGTGAGTGTGTGCATTAAAGAATAATTCATAGCCAACAGATGGTAATTTTAGCATGGCGAGGTTTGGAAGCTGTAGGAAACCCAACCCCTCCAAACTGAAACATTCCACCTACCTTTATACCTGTAGTTTACTTAGTAATACACTTTTTTGTTTAATCTGAAAATGTAAATTATACAAAGTAAGAGGTTAACTGGCAAGTGCTGTTCCCACAGTGAATGACTCACACTGACAAGAGAATAAAGAAATAAGCTCATAAATTTTCCAAAATGTTAAGCGGTTGCTTTAACTTTTAATGAAAACATGATTTTTTTTTTTTTTTTTTTTTTTGGATTATGTAACTGGAGATGGACTGAGCTGAAAATTCCTAATACCATAATTGTTTGAACAGCCTGGAGGTATATGAAAGCTACCAGTTAGCCATGCTAATGTATGTTCCTCTATTCCCAGACACTTAAACTTGTGTATCCCCGTCTTCTCTCCCTTTCCCCTATTGCCATTCAACTTTAATCCACTTTCCTCAATCAGTACACACAGGGATAATGTGTGGCTGACAAATCAGAAAACAACACTTGTCAAGATGGGAGCCCCATTGGCATTACTCTGTCTCTCTGTGCCTCGCAGCCCATCAAAGCTAATGAAAAATAATTTTGATGAAGTCTTTATTTTCACCATAGTCCACAGTGAATACACACTACGCTCAGTTTATTATCTTTCTGTCTTTCCCTTCACCCTCTTCCCTCCCCCCTCCTTCTGTGTCTGATTACTGTATGTCAGGATGCATGTGTGGATCCAGTGTGTCATAATGGCTAATGGATGCTATCATTTTGGGACCTGGGTGTTTTGTTCAAAATGCTGGAATCATTAGGTAGGTTAAACTTTTCCCTAGCGTGCACATTAATATCTGCTGGTCTCAAGGCAAGCAGATGGATCTCTAACACTGTCTCAGTGCTAGATTACATTTTAATTAATTTTGATCAGGCTTTTTACGGCATCTTCCTGACATCACCTCAAAGGCTGTTCGTGTTACTTGGTTTCTCAGTGAGCTTTTGTCAAAGACACTATGTGAGCATTTTAAACTAACAGTACAAGGTCAGTTAGGGAGACCACCAAAATACCATATGTAAATAATTAAAATATATTGCAGTTCAATTGTGAATTGATTTCCATTGTGGCAAGGAGTGACAAAGCATAAGAGTAAAAAAGGGTAGAATATAAAAAACCTGAACAACATACAGGAAAAGGTTAAAACACTAACTGACCTTAGGATCAAGCAAAACCACACCAACTACAGCTGTAACACCAATTTGTTAAGCGTGGTCTTGTAACCCAAATTTAACTGAAGGTTGATTTCAAGAGGAAACAGTTCTTCTCTGATTTACTTTAAGTAGATGATACATGTTAGCTAGCTGCCTAGCAATTTGTCTTTTGCAAGCTATCATTAGCTGATGTCATCCAGACAAAAGATGGCTTAAAGCAGGTTTGGCTTTTTTAACCCGAGTCCTTCGAATAGAAATCTGTCCACAGGCTGAGAGTCTCATTTTTAGGGAAGAATTGTTTACATCATTTAATACATGAAAAACAACAACATTGTCTACTTTTAACTAAGCATTCAGTGTCGCCAATTTCACATGTTCTGTTTTTGATTGGCATGGCTCAGGAGACAACACTACTAAATTGATATCTTGCATAAAAGTCATTTTTCTATCAAAATTGCTGCACATGTAATCAGCTTTTTTCCAACTGCTCTCTGAATTATTTCTTCTGAAGCCATTTTACATCGCTGTTAAAGAGAAGGGAGAAGATGCAGCAGTCAGCATCCTGTCATTTTGCTGTTAGTGCAACAAAGTAAAATTAAAAGTAGAGCAGAACAGAAGTTCAAACTGCATGTTGACGACTGATGATGAAACTTAAGGCACGGCCAACTTCTCTCAGCCGGTAAACTTCATGACCCAATACATATCCGTTTCCCTGGTTACGGAGATTTATAGGCGGTTGGAAGACTTCCACTGTGAGCATTTGCTCGCAGCATGAAAACAATGTTAGAAATCTGTATGGAAATAACTTCCCTTTAAATATTGTATACTTACATAATATGCTACATAAGATTTAAAAATGTCTTCATTAGAAATACCCCAGTCAAAATGAACATAATGTTCTTGATTGTTGACTTGATCTAAGTAAGGAAACCACAATGCTGGCCATTGAAGAACAGATTGTTTTATATTTTTGATCAGACAAAATAAAGTTTTGAGTTGCTCTATATACAACCCACTCGTTTAGCCATCTGCCCAAGTTATATTGAACTATGTACTTGTGTATGTGTGTCTGTATGAGTGTGATTATGTGTGTTGTACAAGGAGAGATGGTTAAAACCCCTACTGTTCCTCCCTTCAACCTCCCACACACAATCTGTCAGTCTTTCCTGCTGTCTAATACGGAAGGTATCCACATTACTACACACACACACACACACACACATATACACACTGGTCTGAAGCAAACATGACTAAGGTTGATTCTCAGAAGCCACATGAGGGTACCTTGAAGTCCTCTATGAGATCCTGATGTAACACATTGCAACCTCTTGTCATACAGCCATGCAGAACAGAGTGGCCGAAGTGGCCTCCCGGTGCCACTGTCACTGCAACTAAATTGAATGTCTTGGTGTCTATACTCCAGTTCCAGTAGTGTCTCTTGCTCGCTTGCTCTCTTTCTCGACAGCCGACATCTGAACTCTCAATGAAATCTCTACAAAATCCACAGCTGAGGCATTTTCTGAGGGGCTTTTTTTCCCAAATAATAACATTGTGAGAGAGTCAACACCTGCTTCTTCTTTCTGTACAAACCAGTCTTTTAGCTCCTCTTTTTCCTCCTGAGTAGCCCTGCAGGCACTGTGGTCTTGTCTTTCTCTCTTCTCACGCCCCCTCACTTCCGCTTTTTTTCCTTTAATTTATTGTGAATTGATTTCTAAGTTTGGTTCGCCTCTGTCGCTGAAGGTGAAGATTTCTTTTCTGTCTTCCTTTTTGTAAGATTGACCCTTTTTTTGTTAACTTTAGTCACTGCTAATGTAACAAAACGCACTGTGATGATTCCAGTATTAATAAAAGTTGTACTTAAACTGTGTGCTGCTGTGTAAAACGGATCTTTTTGTTCAAGAAATATGGTCAGAATCCTAAACCATCTACAGAGTTTAGTATGCACTGTAAGAAGCGATTCAGTATGGGTCAGTGAATAGTCTGTGTGGCATCTATAGGCCAGTCAGCGGTAGAAAGGTTAACTGTAGTCACTGAACCAAAGAAAGACACTTGCACTTTCAGTGCATAATAACAGTGGTTAGGAAAAGATTCCATATCCCATTGGTACATATTTTCCACAACAATAACTTTAGGCAGATAATGTAAATAAAAAGTAGAATGTCCAGGTTAAGTTAGAGTTAAAATGAATTACACTCTCTCTCAGATGTATATAGAAACATTAAATAGGAGTCTGCAGATGAGAAAAGAGTAATATGTACAGGTCTGCACATACATTCTGATAGAAGCTCACATTTATATAAAAACATGGTCTTTATGTGTATTGCACATTCCTCTCCATATGCAGAATACAAGGCCTTATGTATGTGGCACACCTTCAAAAAGGAAGAAGGCATGCCAGTTATTCAAGGTCTTTCTCTCTTCTAAGCTAGAAAAGAAGTGCTCTAAAGGGCCGTCTCCAGATGAGTCTATATTCTTACAAATAAGGTTCCTCTGTTTAGTGAACTCTATTAGACCCGTGTTATCATTTTTTTTTGTTAACTCAGTTTTCCTGGGTCTTTTCATGTGTGTTATGAATAAAGCTTCTTTTTTTTCGGTACCGGCACTAGTTTTATTTTGTTGTATTTATCCACGACACCTTAAAGGCCGGTCCGTGAAAATATTGTCGGGCACAAACCGGCGCAAAAAAGGTTGGGGACCGCTGAGGTAGGGCATTAACAGGGAAAGGGGGGCACAGAGAAATACTTCTGTCTTATTCTCATTTAAAATGTCTAGCTTTTAATAAATAATCTTACAACCAAAGTGGTCAAATGCATAGAAATCATACATATATACCAAAAAGAAAGTGTACATCACTGTCACAACAGTGTTTGTTTTCTTTCAAAGGCTTTATGGCTTTTCCTACAATACCTGGTGGGCGGGTCTCTAGTCAAAATGCCCGGGCCGATTATTTGTCCCAGTCCAGCCCTGAGTACCATTATGTACAGCTACTTTCTATAACGTTGATATTTATTTAAACTATTTTTCTCCAAGTGATCTTTCTGAGTTAACTTCAGTAATAACTTCCTCCAAACCATCAACGTGTCTTTTAGGCCCCATTCCTACAAGACTGCTTAAACAAATCCAACCATTAATTAATCCTTCAATCTTAAATATGAACAATTTGTCTCTATTAATCGGCTACAGCTTAATCCAGTGTTTAAAAAGCCATCCCTTGACCCAACTGTTTTAGCTAATGTCATAAATTCTGGAAAGAGCCACCTGCATGTTCATTCTTTTTCTCTGAATTTAAACCAGTTTCATTATCCCATCTTACTGATATAATAATGCACATGAAACCAACTACGTGCCCCTTGGATGTGTCACCTATACGCCATTTTTCAGAGATGTGCTGAAGACAGTCGGCCCTAACATCCCCACTATTGTAAATGGCAGTATCTCAAATGGAACTGTTCCTCATTTGTTTAAACAAGCTGTTGTCTAGCCACTTCTAAAAAAAAACCTGGTTTGGAGACATCAGTTCTCTAAGCTGTCTATTGTTCTTGTCTAAGGTTCTCGAGAAAGTTGTCCTCCACCAATTATCCCCATAATTGGTAACACACATAATATTCTGGATAAATATGAGTGTGGTTTCAGAGCCTTCCACAGCACAGAGTCTGCTCTACTGAATGTGTTCAATGATGTGCTTTTAGCTGCTGACTCTGGAAAAAGTACAGTACAGTACACTTTCAACCACACAATCCTATTAAACCATCTAAGACATGTGTCGGCATTCAAGGCTCTGCTCTAAAATGGTTTGCCTCTTACCTAGAGAGCAGATCATACTCTGTGATGCTGGGTAACAAATACTCTTCCCCAGCTACACTCACTTGTGGAATACCTCAGGGCTCTATTCAGGGCACTGTCTTATTCTCCTTATACGTGCTCCCATTAGGCTCCATTTTTCAGAAACACCAAATTTCCTATCACTCTTATGCAGATGATACACAGTTCTACCTCTCTCTAAAACCAGGTGCTGATAGCACATTGCAGAAAGTCTCAGATTGTCTTAGCGACATACATTGCTGGATGTCTCTGAACTTTCTCAAATTAAATCACAACAAAACCGACATTATAATTTTGGGTAAGCAGGACTCTGTTAGTCTTATAAGAAACGACTTGGGCCCATTATCAGCTAATGAACATCCCCATGTAAAAAAAAATCTTGGTTTCATTTTTGATTCTACCCTTAAGCTGGACAAACAAATAAATTCAGTTGTTCATGGCAGTTTTTTCCAACTCAGGAGCATTTCTAAACTCAAAAAAATCCTGTCATCTAAAGACCTGGAAACTGTTATCCATGCTTTCATATCATCACATCTTGACTACTGAACTCTCTCTATTTAGGCATCTTTCACTTAAGCCTGTCCCGCCTGCAACTTGTTCAAAATGCACCTGCAAGGCTCCTGACGGGTACCGGAAAGAGAGAGAGTATTACTCTGATACTCGCATCTCTACATTGGCTGCCAGTTAAATACAGAATTGATTTTAAGGTTTTATTATTTGTTTTTAAAGCCCTCTGTGGTTTGGCTCCAGGTTACATTTGAGATCTTCTTAGCCTGCACTTACCCACTCAAACTCTGCGCTCCTCCAGTCAGATGCTTTTATTAGTTCCAAGCTCCCAGTTCAAATCTAGGGGTGACAGGGCTTTCTCCATTGCCGCCCCGAGACTCTGGAACAGTCTTCCCCCTTTTATAAAATCCTCTTCATCCTTGGAAGTCTTCAAATCGAATCTGAAGACCTACCTATTTTCCAAGGCTTTCAGAGCTCTCTGACGCCTCTTTTATTCTGTTTTAGCTATTCTGGTCTGTTATCTCATTGGATGATGTTTGCATGTGTATATGTATACATGTATTTTATGTTCACGTATGTGTGCTTGTGTGTGAATGTGTACATTTTTGTATATGTATGTGCATATTTGCATGTACACATACATATTTACAAACATATATGGATGTCTTACAATGTTTTCTATTATGTTTTCATCTTATCTATTTTAATTATTTTTATTATATTATCCCTCTGTTCAAATAAAGATGACTTGAATTGAAAGAGTAAAACAACTAACTGATCATCTGGAGAGGAATGTTTCAGTCAGGTTTCAGAGCTCATCACATTTAGTGAAGGTTACAAATGATCTTCTTGTGTCTTCTGACAGTGGACTCATCTGTAGTCCCCTGTCTGTAGGTATAACTGTAGGTATTAATTGTATTAAAGGTGGTTTGAATCATATCTATCCAATAGACTCTCATTTTTACCTCTATTCAAATGATACCAAACTTTATCTGTCCATTAAGACAGATAGCATATACCAGTTAGTTAAACTACAGGAATGTCTTAAAGACATAAAGACCTGGATGAGCTCTAATTTCCAATTTCCAACTTCCAAATTCAATTTATAGAGGGCTAATATATAAAATATTAACCAACTATGTAGGACTGGTTCCATTGTGCAATATCTCTAAGATTGCAAACACCCTGTCTCTTAGTGACACTGAAAAACTAGTTCATGCATTCATTACTTCAAGGCTTGACTACTGTAATTAGTTATTATCAGGATGTCCGAAAACCTCCATGAAAAGCCTTCAGTTGATGCAAAATCTTGTACTGATAGAAACACCCCTCTCATTTTAATGACCTTATAGTATCATGTCACCCCATTAGAGCTTTCAGACTTACTTGTGGGTCCTAGAGTATTTAAAAGTTGAATGATAGCCAGAGCCATCATCTTTCAGGCCTCTCTTCTGTGGAACCAGCTCAAAGCGCTACCTTTAAGATGAGGTTTCAAACTTTACTTCCTTAGATTCTTCTAAGAAACTCAATGGGGATGTGGCAAATCCCCATTCAAGACATTAGCACAAGTCACCATCAAGCGTGGGATCTACCAAGGAGACACTTTGTCCCCACTGCTGTTCTGCACAGGCCTGAACCCCCTCAGTGAGATAACTGACTGGCTGCAGATACTGACTACGGAATGGATAAATCGTCAGCAGGCTCCTCTGGATTACAGCAAGCTGTACGCCAGGAGTGAATGAGGCATCAATTCACACCACTAGGATCTACAGCAACAACATTTGAATGTCATTCAAACTGGAGAAGTGTAGTCAGATAGCAACACAGAGAGGGAGGGTAGTCAGAGCTGAGGGGATCACACTACTAAAAGGCAGCATTGCAGATATTGAGGTACCTGTGAATCCTACAGCTAAATGGGAACCACCAAGAGGCTGAAACGAAGCTGAAACCAAATACAGAACCTGCAGAGAGTAAGACAAGTCCTCAGGAATCAGCTAAATGAAAAGAACAAAATCTGAGCAACCTATGCCCTCTCGGTTATCAGATAGTCTACTTGGACAATGAACCGAGCCAAGATCCTGTGGGACTTGCATACATTTCTGGTGATGGCTAACCAACTGGACATAACAGTGGTGAACAAGCAGAAGAAGATGGTCATAGTTATAGATGTTGCCATACTGAGCGATAACAACTTCAGGAACATGGAACACGAGAAGTTCGAGAAATACAAGGGCTGAGAGAAGAGGTTGAAAAGATCTGGAGAGTGAAGGCAAGAGTGGTCTCAGTGGTAATTGGAGCACATGGAGCCTCTGGTGGAGGACCCAAACTTGAAGGATAAAGACTATGTGCAGGCGGAGAGGGGAATTGAATATATTATATAATTATGAATGAGATATTGTCTATGAATTAGAGCATATAGCACACTGAGGCAGAAATGAAAAATGAAAACAAGAATTTTAAAATCTATTTGGACGGCTAAAGAATTTCTCAAAACCCTCATACACCTTGCAAAGCTTAGCCTTCAGCTGCTCTTAAGCTGGATGCTTTGAAAATCTTTTGTTTGTCGAGAATCAAAAGGGCTTCAGCTGAGAAACTATACTGTGAAATACCCAATCATAACCTTTGTGGTTATGAACAAATCATGAACGCTTCCCTATGCCTTAAAGATCCTTACCATTCTTTAATTAACAACACATTTTGAAGTAGCCAGTATCTAGTCATTTAGTAACTAACAAAGGTTGAAACTCAAAGGATAGTGAAACTTCTAAATGGCAGGAATGTTGGACAAGAAAAATTTGTATGATTAACAGTGAAAATAAATAATGATTAAAACCATGGCTAAGAGTGTTGGAAATGCCTGTACAGTTTTATTCTGAAGCACAGACATTGATTTCTTGGCCAGAGAAACTAAACCCCATCCTGATTACACCTTAGTGAACATTGCAGTTGCTAATGCTGAGTTTGCAGTTTCCACTTCAATTCAGATTTTTCCAGGTCATTGCTCCTGACAAAGAGTTATAGATCACTCATGAGGCTGGAAATGAAGTGAAAGAAATTAGGTGTATTCTACTGCGTGCTGGTAGGGGGCAGCCAAGACCTTTAACTCTCAAATGCAGAAATGGGTCTGAAGCAGACAGAGCAGTGATAGTGCATGCTTACTGTACACACATGTAAATATGTTAAACAACATGAGTTGTTCAGGATTATGTCACACAGACATAGGGACATCATCAGATGGCTTACATTTCTGAGGCAAACTGTGGCAAGGTACTCTAAAATGAATCAAATTAATTTTCCTGTGAATACAGTTAAAGCATCAATAACTTCTTTCTTTCTTTTTAAGCTTGAAACAGCCGAAAACACTTTTCATTAGCCTTCATTATCGTTTCTGGAGATTTATGTTCCATTTCTAACAATAGCTGCCGGTGGTGGCTATCATCTGCTGAGAATTAGTGAATGGTCTGCTGGTTAACTGAGCTAAATCTTGTCAGCTGGTTTTGATTAAAGCACTTGATAGGGCAAGGACAGACTTCTTTTACTTAACACCTACTCCCCATTGCCAGCATGGAACCACACATAGAACTTTAATTAAAAATAAGTGGGGCACAATTAATCTGAGGGAGGCAAGCTTCATTCAAACGCACAGCAGCTTGAGACTGTAAGCCCGTTATACTGCCTTTTGTGTGTGTGTGTGTGTCCATGCGCTCTTAGCTGAAGTGAAGTGAATGTGTCTCTACTCTTCTCTTCTCTTCTCATACTGGGACTCTAATTAAATGTTTAAATCGTGTGCCTCAGTGTTAGCAGCACTAATAGCGAATTGCTGCATGACATATTGAAAAGACTCACGTATTGTTGTGATTTTATTCATAGGGAAGTAGCACAGACACTGCAGGATAGGTATATCAGCAACTAATTTTACTATTACTTTTAAACTTTGCTTTTTAAATTAGTTTTCCTGCACTGTCAAACAATCCACCCAGTGAGTGCACATTTCTGTCGACCTAAGAATGTGTGTGCTTTTGCCTTCGTATCCAAATAAACTGAAGTAACATTCAAAGCATGCCATGCTTTTTATCTTTTTTACTTTGTGCAAGGTTTATGGAGAGAGTTTCACATTCAGGGTAACCTGACCCATACTGTGCAAAAATATCCCAAAGGTAACAATAACCTGAACTGATTGTTATGAGTAGAACAACATTATATAGTGTATGTATGCATTCTTATATATTAACTGTGCTTGGAGAGCATGGTTTATGCACATGCATAGAAGTCTACAAGACTTGTTTTTTTACAATTAGTCTACATAATCCACAGTGACAAAGTGAAAAAACATTTTTTCAAAATCTGAAATCTTTAATTTACAAATGTATCAGATCCTTTTCTGTGGCTCCAAATTGTGGTCAGGTGCGGTCTATTTGCTTTAATAAGATGTGCCTAGATCCTGATTGGAACCCACCTGTGGTGAACTGAACAGACAGGACATTGTTTAGAAAGGCACAAATTAGTTTATATAAGGCCAGACATCTGAAACTGCATGTCAGGGCATAAAAACCCAAAACGTCCAAAGTAAAATTGATGATGTAAAGTGTAAAATCTCTCAAACTGAGTTACCAGAATTGTGGTACCTTGGTCATTTTAGTGACTGGGACCAAAGAGTAACTTTAACAGGGCTTGAAAAATTATTTTAGGGATAAGGACAAAAGGAAAACCACCCTAGCAGTGCTCCATCATTGAGGCTTTTGGGTAAGTGATGAGGGAAAAGTTTCTCTGTCAAAAAGAGAAATATTTAGGCTCAACTCCAAAAGCCAGGCACTTTCACTAGTTTGTTGCCCAGTAATCTGATCCCTAACACAAACCAGTGGTAGTGGACAGTGTCGTGCTATGGAGTTTCTTTCTTAGCTGTTGGAAAAGTAGGCAAAATTGAAGGGGGAATGACTATAGGCAAGCACAGGGACTTATTGGGCTGTCAAAAGAATGTTTGTTTCAGTATGACATACTGGAAGTATCTGACTAGCATTGAGTGGTCTAACCAAAACACAGACATAAAGCCTATAGAATGTCTCTGGAGGGACCTAAAAATGTCAGTTCACAGATGTTCCACATCCAATCTATGGAAGCTTCACTGGATCTGCCAGGAAAGAGAAAGTATTCAGGTGTGCAAAGTTGTACAGTGGAAACATACAGAACAAGACCAAGCGAAGTACTGAGTCTAAGGTCTTGATATACTTTTATACATGTTAGCATTTGATTGAACAGGTATTCAGAAAACTGCCCTAATTACTTGATTACAGAAGGAGAACAAGAAAGCCAAGAACAACATGGAGCCTTCTTACAGAGGCACTTGAAGAATCCGTGTCTGACGAAGTGCGTGAAAAACAACCATGCCTTTAACTCCAGCAAGTCATCTCCTCGGGTCTCTTGAAAAGTCTGTTAGACAGCTGCAGCTCATGAACAAAAACTCTGCTAGAGTTGTGACATAGACCACAAAGGCTAAAAACAAGCCTCCAGTTGTGCTCTCGGTGTCAGTGAACTGGTTTTAAAATAGTCCTGCTCATTTACACACTGGTTTAGAGTAAAAATACATCCCATAGTTTCTTTCCCATATTTTCAAACCCAAAATTGTTGAGAATGTTTTGTTTTCCTCTCAGACAAAACATGGTGAATAAGAAAATATTGACTCTTGCTATTTTTAAACTGAGACAGAAATATATTATGTCTGCTGCAATATTTCCTACTGTGGGCACATGAGTGTCATGGATTAATGAAAGGAGTGTGTGAAATATGTATATAGTGGTTAAGGAAGTGTAAATGTGATGGCCATTTTATCTTGAAGAAAGAAATCCCTCCATTTAACAAAACACACAATGACATTGTGGGTGAAACTGAAGACAACCATTCTTTCTTCTTGAATGATTATAGTGCTGTAGTGGTTTTCTGCAGCATAAGAAACTTGTAACATGAAGCCTTTGAATCAGTCAGCTCAGTTAACATGATTGTTCTATTTGCTGTTTAAAATTTCAAGCATTTGAGATTTACTGCACGTCTGGTTTCCAGGTCAAATAGAAACTAATTTTATAAATTAAACAAACAATTCCACTTTGACAATCTGGGAAAAAATGGAAATGGTAGGGTATATGTTTATAGATTTAGGGTCACATTTTATTACCTATTGTCATTTAATAAAGTGGCACCTCTTTCCACTCTTGTTGAACCAAAGTACATGCCGTACCACAATCTCACAATAAACTGGGCCATTTGGACTGTCAACAAACACTATCATAGCAAAGGAAATTAAAAAGGGAAAGGTGAAAGCCCTAGTTTTACTTTTGATGAAATCCTAATCATAGAGCAACAAGGCCAAAGATGGCATGTTTTTATTATTACACTGATCAGTGGCCTGCTGTGACACCTCACAAGGAATCGCAAAGATCTCATGTTTAATATAAGTATATATTATTGACGATAGACGGAGGGCATGGAGGGAGATGGGGAAGAATTAGTGGAGAGAATAACAAAGCAATGTTGCTTGAGATGAAAGGGATCTGGAGCTTGGGTGTCTTACACAATGACAGAAAAATGCCAGTCTTCTCATTTTGCGACTGTCATCATATCCTCGACATAGCTGTCAGGCCTGAGGGATAACGGCGGCTCCTTGGTCTGAAGCTGTTGAAAGCTGCATCAGAAATCACAAAATACTTCAGCTTACAGCAACAAACCATTGCATGTCTCTTCTGCATACATAGTGGCCTTGAGTACTGGCGACAGAGAGAGAAGGAAGAAAGAGGAGCGACTTGGCGGTAGAAAGAAAGGCTGTCTCAGTAAATGATGTGCTATATGCTCTTGCAGCATGTCCACAGCAGAGGGAACAACAAAGGGGGAAAAAAACAATATAACAAGTAAGTATGTTTGTACTGACAACGCACCGAAATGTGCACAAATTACAGCAGAACATGAAGAGTGTTCACAGACACGTTGAAATGTTTGACAGAATCTTTCAAATTACGAATTCCATCATAATGGTCTTGGTGGGACATCCAAGGTCAGCTTATCAAACTCAGCTCCACGCTCACCAGTTTGAGCTGGACTTCAACATCTTCAACATGTTTGCTTTTTTTGTATTTTAAGATGAAAAAGAACAGATTCTTGCAATATTTGAACTGTGCTTATGTGCTCATTACCCTTCCATTCGATACGCTACTTCTAGATGAGCAACTTGGACAAATATGTGCCTGCCTACATACTTACTTATTTTCAAACAGGGCATGTATGTACCACAGGGAGACCTATCCCACTAAACATTGGACTTCCGATAGATATGCAGTTCATGTCTACACTGGATCCGTTGGTCCATGACCAACTCTGTATGACATATGCACATATGAACTGGACTATCTGCTCCACAGTCTTTGTCATTGCGCATATTTCGGAAACTGCCTGCGAGAAGCTGGGGAACATTTCTGCGCGAAATCCACCCTGCAGCTACTTTTTTTTTTTTTTTAAGCATCAAGAGCCCGTGCCAGCTTGGAGATGTCTGCATTATCACTTTGCATTACTGCACACAACTGTTCGTACAGGTCCCACGAGCATCAACACTAGAGGTTCAGTAGAAGTCAAAAAAAAGACGTCGCCTAGCGTTACAAAACAACCCCTTCAGCGGACCAAAATTGTACGTCCCAAAATGCCATATAAAAGACGTCACTCTGACGTCAGTTTGCACCGTGGGATTCAAGGCACTCGCCTACCTCAAACAGCATTTTTGAGATAGATAGTAGTTGTAGTATAGTGTGCCAGTAGTATTGTTTCTAGCATGAAATCAGGTAGTGGTTGTAACAAGAAAACACTTTTGTTTGAGTTTTTAATGATTTTTGGGGGGGGGGGGCTGAACTCCTTACTTTTAGGTTGTTCTTTTATTTAATTTTATTTTTTTTCCAGGAAAGAGTCTGCTTTCAACGTGTTTGCTTCAGTATTAAATTCCTGTACCACAACAAAAACAATACTTTTTGCTCTAATAGATATTTTCAGTCTAACAAGTAAACACAAACTAATATGCCTACCACAATTCAAGCCAGACAGCTGCACGTATTGAATTTGTAAAAAAACAAGTTTTGCAGTTATTAGCACAATGAATTAAAATGAACAATTAAGATATAATGGGAAGAGGGTTGGAGAAGTTTATGTTTAACTCGGGTTAGACAGGAGTGGTTGATTTTTGTCTGTGTATTTATTTAAGAGCTGCACACAAAATATAGAGAGGGAGAACAAAATTGTATGCCCCTGAAAACCCAGTGTTCATGTTTTGCCTTGCAGCCCCTGGTATTCCATCAGTTATACCTGAAATTAACACCAAACTAACCAAATATTTGGTTATGAGATGATTTCCATTCAGCTTCCCAACCAGCTGAATCCCACAAGGCTGTGAGCTTTCACACCCGTCAATCACCACTAATGATTTCCTGTCTGTTTATTAGTTGCCTTATGAATGTTTTTGACAACAAGTTAGACTGTGCCCCAAAGATACGCCCTGGTTAATATGCAAAAACCCAGATGACTCATATTTTAGTCTATACTGATTATTCACTTTGATTAATATCTCCTCCTCATTCTTTCCATTTTTCCAATATCTCTGTCCTTCTCCCAAAATATACCCTTGTCCCCCCCAACACAGACACACACAGACTTTTCTCTTTCTTTCTCTCTTTTTCTTTCTCTCAGGCTGTTTGGGAATGGTGTGTTTCTCCTGTCTGTTGATGACTGGTCTGGCATTGATGGCTGCAGTTAGCCAGAAGCCCACAGCAGCACACTCACTAATTAAAGACAGCTAATGAACGACAGCATTAGCATTTCAATAAAGGCTCCCGCTCTCTCTTCACAGCTGCCTGGCTGCTGAGTTGTTCATGATGCTGAGTCTATGGCCAACCACATAGAGCTATGATGCTCAAAGGAGGTGATAGGAAAGAATCACCTACATAGATAGATTTGCGAAAATAAAACTAAAATCCTGATGTGGCTCTTAAAGGTGTGTCAAATCTGAAAACGGATAAAATACTAAAATTTCATCATCTAGACAAATATCCATTATGTTGCTGGCTCATTCACAAGCTGATCGGGGGGACTATTATCTCAAGAGCTGATAATTTTCAGGCTTCATTCACCATAGGAAATAACTATTGCTATGCTAAAATTTCAGGCAACAGTCCATACAGGATGGATATAATCACAAAGGATTTGTTAGCTCAGCTGTAATGATTTCAGTTTTATTTACTGATAAGACCCAATCAGGTAATGAACATGGATATCAAGATGACTCTTTCTAAAAGCACGTTTCTGCTCATCTAGACTGAAATAGTTTTCAGGCCAGCTGTTTCATCGTCCTTTACAAAGTGCCAGTTTTAGATGTTCTTAAATGGCAGAGTCATTTTGGCACTGAAGTAATGATGCACAATTTCTATGTATCAGTGTTTAAAATATTATATAAAGATTGTGGCTATACCTGCCTCAAAGGATGTCTATGCTTTAGGAGGTGCAGCTGCATTGTTCCACTTTGTCAGCTGCACGGACACAGATTTAAGTGCAATGGCCAATCTTCTATCGATGCATACTAAAATTCCTGTAATTTACAATGTGAGCACTGTATGTGTAAGCTTTTCCTGGATATGGTTTAATACATGCATATACTTAGTGGATGCTTTATTAGGTACACCTTGCTAATACTGGGGAGACCCGCGTTTGCCTTCAGAACTACCTTAATTCTTTGCGGCATGATAGCATCACACAGTTGCTCCAGATTTGTCAGGTGCAAATTCATGATGCAAATCACCTGTTCCACCACATCTGAAAGGTGCTCAATTGAATTGAGACTAAGATGCTATTTGAGCTGTAATGTTCCACATCCATCCTTTATATTACTGGCATCTTGAAACTGCAATCATCTATTATGGCAGAAAGCTTAGCTTGTTTCATGTTCATAGAAAACTGTAGCTGTCTCCATTTAACAATGTATCCATCTCCCATTAACAATGACATGAGCTAGGCAAGCTGAGAGACCAGCAGCATTTGCCTGGTGGTTGCACATTACATGTGCACATTATGGATAAACCTCTGGTTTTTAGAGAGAAAGTGATGGGTGCCAGGCTGGCTCTAATTTTAGTGCTCCGAGATCAGTTACAATCTGTGCTTTGTGTGGAAACACAACTAGTATTAGCAAGTAAACGAGCTTCAGTGAATTATCATCGTACCAGGTGAGTTTCATCTTGCTAACCACCGGCACCGGTCTAGAAAGGTGGCATGGAGTTGCACCCATCCTAGTTGAATTCTGATTGGCTTCTAAACTGATCACTCAACTTCCTGCGGTATAGTGAAGAGTGGAAAAAAACAAAAAAAAATAAAACCCACCTCTGCTAATTACCTTAGCCAATCTGTTGAGAAAATGGAGTGTGGAAAAAGTTGTTAAGAACTTCTTTAGTACATTGGCAAGTAAAGCTTTGATGATGATGGAAAAAGGAGATGACAGCTCTGACCATGTCTGCTCCAATAACAGTACATTCAACTCAGCAGCACTTTTGGAAATAGCATCTTTAAGAATGTCCCAATGTAATATGTTTACCTGCTGTTTTGCCAATATTGCACCTTCATCTTACTAAATATGTTTAGTGCCCCCACAGATATTAACAGTTAACCATTTCACGCACAGCTGAAGCCTTTTAATTGGGCTTAGTTCTTTTTCTTTGTTTTTAATAAATGTTCCTCCTTTTAAAATCAAGATGCAGGTCTGCGTTTTTGAGTTCATGAACAACAGTTTGTTTTTTCCCAGTGATATGTGGTCCTCACAGCACAGCCACTACAAAGCATAGAAAGGCAATTGTTTGTGTGAATGTAGTAGTAGAAAAGTGCTTAATAAGAACCAGAGCTATTTACCATTTACAAATATGACAGAATATAAAGCATTTAAAATGTGCTCACCTGAACGATATAAAGCTATTTTAATATTAATCAATTTAATGTTGATTGGGAAACACACAGATGAGGGTTGTTGTCTGTGTTTCTTTTTTGTTTGTTTGTTTTTTGTTCTTGGGGATGGGAGGAAATTGTCTTTCTGTAAAGGTCACCACACACCGCTGTAGTCGAGCACAGTTAAGTCATTGTCGTGTTCAGGTAGCCAATTTGAGATCATCTGAGGTTTTTTGACATGGTGCCTTCTCCTGCTGGAAGCAGCCTTCAGAAGATCAGTACACTGTGGTCATAAAGGATGAATGGTCAACCTGAGCAAATTGCAGAAGTGGCAGGATTGGCACCTAGTTGTTTTCTGCTGCTTCAGCCCATCTGCTTAAGGGTTCAGTGTGTTGTGTATTCAGGGATACTTTTCTGGATACCTTGGTTGCAGTGAGTGGTTATTTTAGTTACAATCTGGCCATTCTGGTCTGTTCTCTGGGATCAACAAGTCATTTCTAACCACTCAGAACTACCACTCAGTGGATATTTTCTCTTTTTGGGACCATTCTCTGTAAACCCTGGAGATAGTTGTGTGGGAAAATCCGCAGTGAGGTCATAAATATTGTTCTAAAAGAAAATATGTAGTTTAGTGCCTTTCCATGTGATTTTTCAAATTCTACAGTTTTAAAGTTGGTCTTTTATAGGAACTGTTTGTATGTAATCTGATATGGTCTGATATCGAGGATGATTTTTTTAAAGACAGTTTTTTAAGAAAATAGCACAAAGTAATCTGGATCCAGATGTCCTCCCAGGGACTGAGATTATTATGCATGGTGTGGAGAACATTTTCCACCTTGGCAGAGGTATGTAGTCAAGGGGCTAAACTTGCTAACCAGGGCAGCTGATGGGAGTGGAAAGTTTTGTGGGTGATCTATTAAAAACTTACATAAAGAAGTCTTTCAAGAATCACTATTATCAAAATAAACTGTCTTTTAGAAATGTTTGGTAATGGTGAATTAAGTGGAAGCATTCGTTTTTCTTTTGTGCTTCCTTGCATTGTTGCTTGAAATAGAATAATGCAAGAGCTTGCATCACCGAGAGAGTTTAGAGTCACTCTGATGCAAGCTTTTCTCCTATGCTATTTCACAAAGCCACGGAGACTCATTGACTGACTATGTGATCCACTTTCCCTCACAACATAATGTCGGGAGCAGAGCTGACACTCTGGGGACCGACACTTTGAACCTGCATTTGTACTGTGCTGGTTGAGCCAGGGCCCATGGTGAATTGTGTATCTGATCTGATGTAAGCCTATTCAGACATTTGTAGTTAAAGATGACTACAGAGACTCTCCTATAGTCATGCTGTTATTGTCTCTCTATGCTCATTTCTTGTATAACGTATCTCATATGTGCATGACAGGTTTTGTTTACCGTACTGAGCAGTTACAAATGAGAAAATTCAAGATGGTTAGCTTCTAAAGTGACTTAATTAAAACATATTCTTGATCAGAGAAGGGAAGTAATGAAGTAAAATTACATCATTAGTGTACTTAAGTAGACTTCCCAGATATATTACTTTTACATCCTTTTGGCACAAGCATCTCTACTTTATATTCCTTACTTTACAAACATTTTACTGTAGATTTGAGACATTGTAGGTCAGTTATTAGTTCCCATCACTGTGTACCTTCAAATCAATTTAGAGGCAACAATGCTACATAAAAACCATATCAAACGCAGTGCTTATCACTCATGGAGGGATGAAAGACATGGGGGGGAAAAAAACATTTCTGTATCATTTATAGGTCTGTATTGAAGGGTTAAAGTGGATTGGACCAATCTAGGTGGTTTTGTTTTGTTTGTGCAGATGGTTGTGGTCATTTAACTAACATTTCTATAAGTGGCAAATAAATTGAAATGCAATATTTCCAATATATTGATGCATTCTCAATCATCCAGGTAAGTAAATCTCCAAAAGTTGATTCTGATCATCTGGACGTAGCGTTTTGTAGGAGAAATGTTTTGTCACTCATCCAAATGACTTCTTCAGTCTCAGCTGACTGCAGGTTTCCCTGGGAGGTCAGTTCCTTAATCGTAATTATGCAAATTCTCATGACCATTGATCAACAACCACTGACCAAAACCCACTGATCAAAGACCAATGATCAATGGCCATGAGTACCATTGACAGAGAGTTGGGGAATGGCTGTTTATAAGCTTGGGGAAACCTGCAGTCAGTTGAGACTGAAGAAGTCACTTGGATGGGTGACGAAACGTTTCTCCCACAAAACGCTACGTCCAGATGAACAGAATCAACTTTTGGAGAATATTTCCAACAGCTCAACAAATACCAGCAAACACACAAACCTTCTGTATTTTGCAGGTAGAGAAAAGAGTATGGGAGTGTGGAATGATGTAAAAATGTTCCCTTGTATTAATATTATTTTCATTATTATACCATTATGACATGACACTATGGTTGTACAGTCTTTAGCACACAGCAAGAAGGTCCAAGCGGGTTCGAATCCACCAACAGTTTGCATGTTCGAACGTCAAACCAATTCATGCATCAGTCGGGCACTCCGGCATCTTCCCACAGTCTGAAGAAATGCATGGGGTTAGGTTTCCTATGGAAATTCTAAATTGGTGTAAATGATTGTCGGTCTTTGTTTATGAGTCCTGTGATTGACTAATGACCTCTCCCGCATGTACCCCCACCTTTGCCCTGTGACAGCTGTGATTGGCTCTGTAAGCTCGAAGCCAATAAAAACATGAACACAGTATATAAAGAGCTGTTGAAAGAACAGAAGACAAAAGCTGTAAGCTTAAACTCAAAGAAAGGCTTTGTCAAGTTTGAGAGAATTTGGGGTAGACAGCAGGTCTGGTGGACCATAGAAGCCAATAGGCCTGATTGGTCTGGTTAGCACAGTGAAACTCAGTGAGATTGGCACTTTCTCCCAGTTTTTTTCCTCCTTTTTCACTGTTCCCCTTTTCTTCAGTCCATAGAGGCAAACGGGCTGCCAGGACAAAAACTATAAAGGCTGACCCAAAGTCCCGTGAAGAGGACGAACAGTTTATTAATCTTTTAGTTGCATGATTGTGGCCAAAGCAAGACAGGGTAAGGACAAAAAAAGGAAAAACTATCATGATAAAACACTGAATTAATTAGCCACTTTAATTGTGTGTTCTCCATCCTATTCTCTGCGGGCATAATTAAGATGTGTTTATTTGGACACAGTTTGCTCTTCAAGGAGGTAACACAGCTAATTGGTATTATACTCAAGTCACGCATACATTGCAATTATATCAGCTAGCTGCTGTTGCAGGAGCCACTGTGTAGAGCTGGCAACTCCAATTACTGATTTAAAAGATAAAAATTAGGACATATTTAATGGATTTGTAAATGCAATAACATTTAAAGGGGGGAAGTTGTGGGTAATGAAAGTTGGAGCAGAGTCTCTTGGGAGGAGGGAGGGGGTGGAAAATTCAATTGGCTGCTGCACCCACAATGTGCTCTCCCAATCAGTTCCACTGAATCTTTCAGTGAGGAATTTTGGGTGGGTGGGATTAGGAACAAGTTCATTTTCTACCTGATGATGTTGTATAATTACACCCTTCATTAGCAGATTAAGATCAGAACACCACAAGGCAGTTTTTTTTTTTTTCTTTGATGTTTCACAATGCTAAACCTTGGCCACATTGTAATTATTTAAGCCCAGAGTGGGACCACTTTCTGCAGATAATAAATCAACTTTTTCATTTGTTTTCTCTCTAGTTTCCTGAAATCATAATCATTTTATGATCTTCTTGTGTATTAATTAACCTGGAGTCATTATGGGTGGACACAATGTGTTGCTTATCTTTTTTTTTTCACTACAGACGAGGAGGAGGGGTTTGTTGTGTATGACTAAACTGAAATAAGTAAACCACGAGACTTGCAGTCTCAATAATGCTGCAGCCCAGTTTGAAATCTGAAAATGTTTTGAGTCACTTGAACTTTTAGTCACAACTGTGACTGACAGATACATCCCACTCCAGGAATAAACCAGGTGTTTATTTTCAGTTTTGTTACGTCCGTCACAATAAATCACACCAGTGTCTGAAGTGCAATGCTTATTCTGCACGGGGCCTATTCTTGACAATTAACTGGATTCTCTATGTTGTTCCTGTGTCTGACCTTCTCTCACCTGCACTCTGCAGTTTGAAATGGCTTAAAAAAACAAAAACAAACTGGGATTGCTGCCTAAATGCACTGCAGCACATTTGGTGGAATCACAATGTGTGCATGAGCTTCAATAATATATCCATTTTCTTCGACTTACACTGACCTGATCCTGCAGGCAGCAGTCTAAGCAGAGGTGCCCAGATCTCCCTATTCACCACCAGCTCCTCCAGTTCTTCTGAAGTGATGCTGAGGCATTTTCAAGTTAGCCAAAAGTTATAACCTCTTTCCAGACCATGTAGCAGCGGACACTGTACCAATCCTTCAGTCATTCCCTTTACTTTTTGTGCCCTGGGACGCCTCTGCTTGCTCTTTTCTGGCTGAGAAACATAGCCTTAGACTTGGAGACTCTGGGGCTACCTCTCATTTTTGCCATTTCACTCTCAGGTGCATTTACAAGAATACATGAGTACATAAAACAGAGAGTACCTCCTACCACTGGCTGTTCCTAGAAATTATACCCATAAATTATACCCTTAATAACATAAACATTTTTTTTTTCTATACAGGACAGCCTCGGTGAAGTCCGACACTCACTGGGAATAAGTCTTACTTAACAGACCCTATATTCCAGCTCCAAACACCATAAATCACTCCAAAAGTCCTGGTCAGAAGTCCACACCCATCAAAGTATCCTTGAGAGGAAAGTAAGCTGGTGTTTTGTTCCACAACAGTAAAAAAAAAAACCCAAAACATACTGTTCTCCCTGAATCTGAGGCAGAGATCTTTCCAGGGCAGCTGATCCCAGTGAAAGTACACCCTCTGGTACCTGGTACCCTGTTTGGGGGGGGAGAATCAACCACTGGTCCAGTCTGCAAATTCACATCAGTTTCCCCAACTTTCATGCAGTGCAACAGAGATATTACAACCAGTACAGCCCCACAACATTCAGGAATTCAGAATGAATCTAATACAAACCCAGGATCCAGCCACACAGCTGTTTAGGTACCTCAGAGACTTCAGCCAAACTGATGGTTGTAAGTTTCTCTGCTTCTTCTACAGAAGACACGTCAGTGGGATTCAGGTGATTCTCAAAGTATTCCTCCTCCCATCCTACTATATTCCCAGTTGACAGCAGTACTCAAACCCCAGTATATACATGTAGTCAGAAAATGGCTTCATCCTCCTGAGGCACCTGGAAGTTTGACAGAATTGTCTCATCATCAGCTGAAAATCTTGTTCAACGGCTTCACTGAGGTTTTTTCTTTGGCCACTGACAGAACTGAACTTGGCTTGACTCTTGGTAGCACTTCAGTCCAGTCCACTAAGCAGAGGTGAGGAATAGCAGGCAGTGATGGGCACCAGTGTCCTGTAACAGGATACCTGTTAATCATAGCAGTCTCTAACTCCATTATCCATATGGCTAGGGTTTTTTTTTTCTTTTTTTTTGCAGCCACCAAAAATATTTATGCATGTCAGGTGTTCATCCATTTAGTTTCTTTCTTTGCCACGTTCTTTGTGCTTTGCTGGATTCTAGTTTTAATGCCATTACACTGAAGGCTTTGAGTTATTTGCTTATATTTTAATCAGCTTTCATTAAAGTTTGATTGTAACTGACAGAGATAAGAAAAAGCATAACACTTCTCTTTTACCACAGAGACACAAGATCAAAACATTTTTTTTATCATCGTGTCTATTTTCTCTGTGTAAACAAATAAATTTGCAAATAAGTTTGAACTTTTCTCAGTGACCATTTTTTTTCTCTTCAAACCGCTGCCGTAACTGACATCAATAATACAGTCACAACCTCACAATTGTACAAATAAAACTAGTAACGAGAGGACTAATCTCAGTGAAATATCTGCTACGGAGATCATTTGTCACATTGTAAAAATACTAAATGCTATATTTGCCTTGAAAACAATTTTTTTCCCTTCCTCTTGACAACTGGTCTTCAATCACCGAGCAGTTAAAAACACGCTCAGTGGAGGAAATGGAAGTAGACATTCTCAAGCACAGATAGACCTTGCTTTAAAACTGATTACTGGTTGTCAGATTTGATTTTTGAAAACCATAAATCTTAGCATCCACCTGCATAATGACTGAGCTGTTCGTATTTATAGCAAATATTTGAGGAAGTCTGCAAAGATTTTATCATGTTCCAAAAAAATCTCCTGAATCGCAGCATGAAGACAGACTGAAGGGATTTAGCAGCCTTCTCAGATTTTTGTGAGAGTCAAATGAGAGCTACAATTTGCTTGGTAGAGGTATTCATGTTCACACATTAAGGTCATTTTCTGAGAGAGTTAAAAAAGCAACACTGATTAATCATGATAATTCAGTGAACTCTCTAGACTCCAACTCTTTGGTCTGTAATATATTGACAAAAATCACAAGGTTTCTTTTTGAAGAAGGAATATTTTTTCCTTAGATTTAAAATGACCGAACCTGCTTCAAGTATATGTTTTCTCATTGCTCTCTGAAGGCTCTGCCAGGTAATTTTCAGAAAGAAAAGAAGATATAAAGAAGAAATAATTATTAAAACATGTTGGAATGGAATGTCCTTCTAAACTGATGGCAAGTTCATGAATAAATATACAATAATAAGCCCACAGAGGTCAGCTGAACAGCAGCAAGCTTGGAAGATGCATGTCTGTGTTGTGAGCATGACTGGGGGATTGCAGCATCACAGTGAAACAGTGATTCTTTCACTTTAAAAATTTATCTAGCGCTCCTCTTGAGACAGTTTTTAATATTTAATGCAAATTTAATATCAGAGACTTGTTAAAGGAGGAAAAAAAACTTTTTCATATAGTTACAAAAAATCCTCAGTGCAGACATTTTAAAAATATTTTAAATGAAATGCTGCAATGACTTCTGGATAGCAATACCATCTGTTTAAAGCTTTGAACAATCCACTCTGAACATTATACTCTCTCGTTTGTTACATGTCTTCTGCTTCATCTTCCCACAGCCTTTTGTCTCGCCTTATATCCTCAGTTCTTCAGTCGACCCTCCTCCTGCCCTCCCCGCTACATCCAAACCACCACCACTCGTGTTTTTGGGGGAAAAAGATGAGCTATCATTCTCGCCGATCTGTCTTTGTGATAACGACTGCAATGTTTATTACCATGTTAATGAGGAGCCACATTTAGAGAAGATGGGGATGGATTTCATTAATTGTCACCATGGCAACTTATCAGCTGTACTAGTTAGATATAGGTATCCGTCATCGCTCCTTTGGTCAGGAAATTTCTGTCAAAAACAAAACAATGGAAGAGCAGGAATTAACTCGCTCGTACGATGATTCATTTAGCAGAGTTTTAAAAAAAAATTTCCCCTACTTGTTTTTTTTTTCTACGATCGGCAGCATGAGATTAATTGTACTTAACTGTGGCAGCAGATTGAACCAGTGTGTGCAGAGGCAGAGATGTGGTTGAAGTTTGAAGACGCCCAAGTGAAGGACAATAGAGAAGATTAGATCAGGATCAGTTTTTGTGCCTGGCCCACTCTGCTCTTTAAGAAAGTGCTTTGCAGCTCTATTCTTGCACATAATACTCTTACTCCTCTCCGCAGATAACACCTCTGCTCTTATTTATCTCCTCCTTTTGTCCTGGTTTAACACCATTCACCCGTCCTTGTCCGATCCCAGTCCTTCCTCAAACACTCCTACTTTGTCTCCTCTCCTCAGATTCCACCCCTGCTTCAATCGCTCATAATCTCTCCTATCTCTTCTCCCTTTCTTTCTTTTTCCCTCTTCTCTCATCATTCACTTCTTCTACCCTCACTCTTTCACTCATTCTCTTCCTGTCCTCCCCACTACCCTCCCCATTATTGTGGCGCCTTGCCATGCCACATATACACCCCCACTTTTTGCTGATCTTTTTAATCTTCTTAACCCATTTGCATATTCACGCTGTAATTTTCCTCCCAGGTTGCATTTAAATAATACAAATCCAGTCTATATTTGTCAGCTATGAGACGATCCTATATTTATGAATATAATTGAACACATTCCAGCCGTCTGAAGATGATGCCAAGGGGGGCGTAAGAACAAGGAGTCACATCTGGAGGCCCACTTTTCTCAACCTCATTTATTCTCCTTTGAAACCAGAGCATCACAGTTCGATGTCTCACTGCACAGACCTCATTCATGTCTTTTCTGGCATTTTGTTGTATTTAATGTTTTTTTCTTTGAGTAGCTTCACATGTCCATCCCCGACAGAAGTAAACAGCCTTTTTCTCCATGCTTTGAATTTGAGGTGTGACGCTGTCTTCTCTTAAACAAGTTTCATTGTTTGGTTTCAAGAGTGCCTCAGCATCGCAGCATCGTCTCGCTCCCTGTTTCCTTCTCTTTCTTCTATGTAAGTGGGTCAGATTCACAAAGTAATGAACCAATTTCAATTCTTCATCCTCACTTATTAAGGCAGTCTCATCAGTGTGATTAATCAGTCAAATAAGTCCCCCTGATCTGATGACATTAATGATATCAAATGCAAGGATGTAAAAACTAAATGTTTTTACAACTCACATGTGTGCGTATTCCTTGCGTACTCTCTCTCCCTGTGTATTTGTGTTTGTGAAATCTGAGAGGAGGTGGAGAAAGCACAACCCTCAGAGATTATGATCTGATATGTATCCTTTGAAGCTGTGTTCTTGTAGTAACTGTGGATAATTGATCCATGCCTTTGATTCCAGCACTATGTCTCTCGACGGGTGAAACGCCATTTCATGAGATTTTTGTGAATTCACAAACTGAAGTGAGAGGACCTTTTAGAAGCTTTGAAGCCGACATGATGATTCCCCTCAAATTGAGCTTTTTGAGATCGTGAATTTTATCTTTAGCAGAGGAGATCCTTAAAATTTGGGTTCACATGCTCAGTGGTATGCACAAGCATCCTAAAAAGTGAGCACACACACAAACATGGCAAAGACAAATGTACAAAGACAAGAAAAAAACAACATTCACTTCATTCAATAGCATAGTGTGCTACCTGACGATCCAACACTATCAGCAGAAGCATATCCCATTTTGCCCAGTAGTGCTAGAATTTCCACCAGCCTTATACCAAATCATACTCTTGCTAATGGAATCTAATAAACTGATAGATTGATTAGAATATCTCTCAATACATATACATAAATTCACAGCATCTGCATCTAGGGGCATCCCATGATGCACTTGTCCTCTTACGTATGATTTTTAGTTATAGCTGTGCCTCATTTCCCTTTATCTGTTTCATGTTCCTCTCCTTGTGTATCATTCCATCTCCCCAGTCTGTTATGTGTTTCATGTCTGTGTTTTCCATGTCATATTTTCAAGCTCGTGTTGTCACAGTCTTCATCTCATCATGTTTCCTGTTTTATTTTGACAGGCTTGTGTTTCCATGTTCAGTGTGTTTAGTGTTGCTTCCCTGTGGCGTCGTGTTCATTTGTGTCAGCTGTGTTCCCCTGTGTGTTTCCATTTCCCTCATTACCCTTGTGTGTATTTAAGTCCTCTGTCTTCCTTTGTTCAGTGTCCGGTCGTCTGTTGAGTTCTGTCATGTCTCCAGGTTTTTTCCATGTTCAGGTTTTTATCATGTTCAAGGTTTTGTTCTTGGTCAGCGTTTAGTTTAGTTCTAGTTAGTTTTGCCTCAGTGTTCATCTGCGTTTTGTTTTGTACCTTTTTCCAGCCACAAATAAACAGCTTGCCTTTTTATTAAATTATAATTTCGTTCCGAGTGTCTGCATTGGGTCCTCTTCCTCCCTCCACACGGTCTGCCAGTGAAAACCGAGACACCTGCATCACACATACTGGCCCTTTCCTTTCATCAGTCAGTCCATCTCACATTTCAGTTACTGTAATGATTTTTGCCATAAGCACAATACACACTGTTATGCAGAATATGAATTGAATTGATTCACCAAAGTATGTGGCACGGAGCATATTTGGATGACCCTACCAAGTCAGTAATTTATTCTAGGTGGAACATTTTATGACTTCAGAATTTCTGGAATTCAGTAAAAAAGCTTCAGCAGAGTTGGAAGTTTTCTGATTTTAATTAGTGGCCACAGAGAGACAAGGGGTAAAACTGAGAGAAACTGAATGGAAGCTACTGCGCGCACAGTCACACTCCAGTACCTCTAACAGCTGTATAGCTGGTAAATTGGCTGTTTGTGGCAAACAAATGAGGAGTGCAAAATCATTTCACAGACCAACACTTTGCATTCAGCATGAATTTGGTCTGAATATGTCATTGTCTTTAATTATGGTTCCGTAGAAAAGGCAGTCTGCATTACTGCACAGTTCCCAAATCTCGTCTATGCATCAAGAAAACTGGCAGGATATGAAAATCTGTTGGTTGATTTAGCTTATGTCTCTGCCTTTAGCCGTGACCTTAAAACAATAGTCCCTCTCCTTACGTGACGGCCACAGCACATGCAATAAAGACTATAGAAGATGGTACTCTGCATATATGTGTTATATGTTCATTAAGAGAATGCATAGAAGACAAAGTGCAATCGTATGTGAAGATTTCAACGTTCTTGCAGGGAGACAAAAACAATAAAATAAGAAGAGATACAAGCGTGCGCGCTCAAATACAAATGTGCAGCTGTTTTCACGTGTACTGACACAAACAAATGCAAATACATTGGTGCTAACACACACACCTACAATGCACATTGATGCAGTGGGCAAAGTGGAGTAGCCCCTTGACACTGATCTATAGTCAGCGATTTATTACTCTCTCTAATGAGTCAGGTGAGATGGCTGCTCTCAGAGCAACTCCCCACCACACTACTGCAATGCTGCAGCAAATTACATCCAGAGCTCCCCTCACAACACACCTAGAAACAGACACAGATCTCTCTCCTTCTATCATCTCACTGTGTGTTCGCTTGTTACCCCTAAATTTTAGTCTCCTTTTCCCCCCACATGTTTTCTGTGTGTTAAACCATGTGTGATGGTGCAGCACTCATTCCTGATCAATATTGAGAATGCAGTTATGGGGCGATTAAGCGGCCAATTGTCTTCAGAGAAGGTTGCTGTTGAACCACATTAATGTGCTTGTAATCACTCGCTAGGGAAATTAACAGATGAAGACAAAGAAGGAAAGAGAACACATTGATATTTTTTTTTTTTTTAGAGTTAAGTGGACACAGACATACTTTGTCTCTGTCTCTCTCTCTCTCTCATGCACATACAGACAAGGTTAAGACTGCTTCATAGTTACACTGATTGTGAGCTCCATTCAGAGCCAACAGAACTGCAAAGTAAAGATGAGCGTTATGTCAGTTATGTACTTGTAAAATAAGGGATTTAAATTTTTATGAGAAATTTATAAATAAAAAATTAAGGGTGTTTATGTTTGTTGTTGGCTTAGTATTCGAATATGCTAAATACATAAATCAGGGCTGTCATGCTTCTGATTACATGCAACACCCCCATGTAAAACAATTGGATGATGCACACCAACCACTGGCAGTAGATGGAGATTGCACAGCAGGAACATTGCACGTGTGCTAATCATGCATTGGTAATTATGTGTAAACTAGGATTTGGCAGGAAAAAACAACAACAAAAAAACAAAACTGGCAGCTATATTAACGACCTGTGGGCTCAGCTTTGAATAAGGAAGTAGCATGTGCAACACTGACAATTCACAAAATTTGATACAGGGACAGCAGCAGTCTAATTGTTTCTAATGGGTATTATTTTTTACTGTGATGAAGTGAAATGGGCTTACATGTTGCACAATAATCTATCCTCACATTAGGTGGGCAGTGAATTGATTGTGGAAAGTCACTGTGAAAAAAAAGTGTGAAGCATTCTTTCAAAGGGACAATGGGCACATTGTGTAATTTTGAAAAGAAAAATATGAACTAAAATAGAAAAATGACTTTACCACCTAATCCGAAGCTCTGAGACTTTTTCTTTCTGTGTTTTATAAACAGAGATTTTGTGAATATAGTTTATGAAACAGTGGTTTCATATCTCTGAACAATCCTATTAAAGTGGCATCATAAGACAAGCATTACTTAAAAGCTTGATATGTCTTATATCCAACTTTGTATGCAAGTTGTATCCCTGTGAGAGCCTGGCAGCTTGTCCAGGGTGTACCCCCACAGCTGGAATGGGGTCAGCACCCCTGCCAACCTGAACTGGTTAGTAGGATGGATCTACTTTCGACTGATATGGGGGGTTCCAGCATTTGTAGCTCAACGTATCAGCTGCTGGCTGGCTCTGAAAACAAATGAATCCCTATAGACTTCCATTTTAAAATGCTTAACTTCAGACATAAAAATGAAAATGTTATCGTTCTTCTCATAAAACCATTTTAAACTCATACCTAATTTCTTCTTTCATAATAACCCTATGGGGAGTTAAATGGATAAGTCATGTATTTTGAAACTGCTAAGGCTTAAAAAAAAGTTGGACATCTTGATTGTATTTGTGGTATTTCAGCATTTTAGTGGCACTAAATTATCACTAATTAGCAGATATGTGTACCTGAGCATTAAATCTCTATATAGTGTATGGGTGCAGCTTTTTTAGCCAAGCTTGCTAGTGGTAGCTGGTACACCCTCTCATCCAAAACCAAAATGGTGATGGCCAAAGTATTAAAACTGGGGTTTCACATTTTTATTAAATTAGTTAACAATAGTTAACAACAACCGTGTCCTTTCATGGTGGGTAGATTCATCTGAAAAGAAGCAGGAGAATACCTACTCCTACCTACTCCCACTCCGCCACTTCACTCTGAGTGATTCCTAACATGAGCATCGCAGTGAGTTTAGCCTCTTGGTTATCTCGATACATATTCCTATAGTGATATTTTAGCTAAAGACAAAAAAGTAATATAACACATTGGGTATGAAACCAGACATTCTTAAAGTTACCACAAAGTGGACTGAACATATTTTTTAAACTATTTATATGATAATATTACTTTATGAAACTAAACGTCTGTCTGGGTCAACTATAGCTGAAGACGTACATCGTTTAATAATCAACAAGTCAGTGCCCTGATCCCAGCCCAAGCCTCTCTCCTCTACATGTAACAGTGTATTGAACCCTAAAAACTGCCTGTGTGTGTGTGTGTGTGTGTGTGTGTGTGTGTGTCAGGAAAATCCCACTAATAATGGATGAATGTAGCTTGTAGTGTAAAGCATTTTGAGTGGTCAATAAGGCTAGGAAAGCACTATATAAATGCTCTCAATTAAAACAGGCTTTTTATGATGCATGTATGGCCTCCAGGTCTGATTTGATTGGGGAGTTGGCTTGCACTTGATTTTTAGACTGGACGGACACATCCGTCACTACTAACTTGTTAAAGAGAGCAGTTTCACCATTTACCCGATACAAACCATTTAAATACATTTGGATGAACTCCAATACAGATTTTTTTTGTTTTAGTTTTTTTTTTTTTTTAGATCTTATCAAGACATATTGATTAACACGGTGACAGAACAACAAAAGGACAAACACAGTGTTAAACAGAACATGCACAATCAATTTGATAATTCTTTCTAGCGTTAAAAGGCACAACAGATGAAAGTATGCAGTACATTCTGCAACTGGTGTGAGAAAATATCAATTTGTTGCTCCTCATTTAATAAAACACTCTAGCTTTTGTCTCTTAATGAAGTTAAATAGTGAAGCTGCATGTTTCCAAGTGTATAGCCTCGGGATAAAAATCTTTGCATTTACAAAACTGACTGAAGTAAGATTACAGAAAGAAAAGAAGAGCTCATGTAGATTTTTGCCTGAAGGGCTTCAAAAACTGCAGAAAGGTATATTTCTTAAATAGGCAGAATCATTACATGAGATAAGAAGAGAACACGGTTTGTGCCATTTACCGAAGTTAGAGGTGCGCTGGGATTTGATAAGAAATACTGTTTAAACTCAACAATTCGATTCTATAGTAAATTTAACTGCAAGCAAACGATCTATTGCAGAGACATCTTTTTTTTTTCTTGACACAAGGTCAAAGGTACCTTTACACAGCGTTTTTGTTTCTGTATGGGTTTCCTTATGCATGAATCATTGTGTTGTAAGTTATTTGTTATCATCATTGAACAGATTTACTCAGCAGTTATGGTTGGTTTAGCATGGAACTAAAGTTGAGATCTTAATTGGTTCTCATTAATAAGTCAGCAAAGTAATTAGGACACAGGGGTGGAGGCTATATTTGTGTTTGATTACATGGTCAGTGTGTTATGAATACTGAGTGTTCCATATTTCACTGTTTCAGTACAGATTTCATCACATTGCAGTTGTTATTTTGGAGTTGGTACTTGCCCAGTAATACATTACTGATCAAAGAAAGTGCATCAGTCCTAAAACTGTAATTGTGGTTTAAATAACCCAAACACATGGCAATATTTCTCACAAAGACTATAGACCCTTTGTATAATTCAGAAAAGCTGACTTTGGAACCACAAATTGGAGTCTCTTCAAATCAGATACTGAGCTTTTTAATTTCCCTATTATATATCAAGGGCCTATGTATTTTTTCACACCTGATAAAATCCATTGAATATTCAGCAAACCAGTTGCAGATAAAGACAAAAATGTGTGCACAAAGACTGACATTTTCCTAGAAATTTCTGAAAGCAGATATCCGTCAGTCTGATTTACAAATTAATACTGCAGCTGGGAGGTCTGACATCCATTCCACTTGCATCTACGACCAGAACTGGAATTAGACACAACCTTTATGACCTGTTTGCATATCAATACTTGTGTGTGCTCTGTCAGTCTTTTTAATGAACAGGAAAGGAGGTATTGGACTTTCATCTGTCATTATGCGCATCTATTACGCATGGCTTAGGTTATTTATAGTGCCCATAATATTATTAATTCAGCACATGCTTCAGCAAAATCATCATCAGTAGTCATATTTCCCTCTTCAATAGGGATAGGACAGTGATAGGATTTATGAGTGCCCTTTATTTAAACCAGTGACTGACACCATTAGTGAAGATAATACTGTTTTACATTTGTTTCAAAGGTAATATTATTGTTATTAACAGCAATTTAAAGGTTAATCTCTGGAAAATGTACATGAATTTTGACATGTGTTTTTGACATGTCCCCTCTTTCTCTTAAAGGACAGCACCTCAGCAATTTTATCCCAGCGTGATTTATCTGTTACCCAGAGACTCTCACGGTGTCATAATTTGGTTTCCTAAGCCTTTAACTGCCTCTATACATGCTCAGTAGGTTTGTGATCAAGTGTCTATGAAGTCCATGTCAACTACAGTGAGCACTTCCTGGTCTTTTTTTGGTTTTCAAGTAATTTTTGCAAAGCTTTAAGGTATGTTTGGGCTCATTATCCTGCAGGAGCATGAATCCTTTCTCCACAGAGATGAAGGTTAAGCATGTGTCTGAGGAGGAGTGCTGCTTCCACTTGGTCAGAGTAGAATTCAGTACAGGTGCCTAACTCAAGCTAAGCAAATCCACACAGAAAATTCCAACCACCGTGTTTCATTGTAAGTTTGATCTCTTATTTATCTCCTCATAACTTCCACTGACTGCCTGAAATCTGAAACTTTGATTCATCAGGTAACAGGATCTTTTTGTTTTCTTTTAGGTGACTGGATTTTTAAAAGAATGTATTTTTAGAAATTTCTGCTTCTTGGTTCATTTTAATGTGGAAAGAGGAGAGAAGAAAGGGGCCACTTGAATTCAGGATCTTTGGGCATCTGACTCCTGCGTGCCTCCTGGGTGAGGTGTCTCAGGCATGCCTTAATAGGAGGAGGGCTCAAGGCAAACCCAAAACACCCTGAGACGCAGCAGTGGATGGATAGATGTTACTGGGATTATTTTCTATAGCATTGTATTTGGGGGAAAAAAAGTCTTCCTCACCGGACTGGCAGTGGTTTGTGTGTGTTCCTCGGTTCTTAGGTGTTCCAATTGGTTGTGAATCGCTACGTAGTCGAAGCTTTCGTCTTACAGCCTGCAAAGTGTGTCCCTTCTTTAGACTGAAAACTGTATGAATTGTGCATCTAAAACAATCATGTTCTCTGCATCATTTGACAGCTCAAAAGTCTGTGTTTCAACCCCAGCTGCATCTGCATCTCCCTGATGACTTCCCAGCTGCTTCTCGGGGCTGATTGTAATAATTTGTTACTTAGTAAGAAGTTTTTGTTTTTAATTTGTTTTGGGGTTGGTTTTTTTTGAGCATTTCAAAGAATTGTTTTAATCTTTCAGTTACTCAGTTTACTACTAATTGTTATCAACTTTCTTGCAGTGAGTTTCTGGCACTTTCTTTGGGGGGGATCTGGGTTCTCAGCTCCAGTTATGAAATTTATCAGTACCTTCTTGCAAGGTAGAGAACTGTCTCTACTTCTTGTCAGTTCTGTTTAGTAGTGAATGTTCTGCAGCAGCAACTGTTTAGCTGCTAAATCTGCAAGAATTTCATTCACAAGTTGATGGATACCAAAAATGGGGCTAAAAGAGAATAAATGAATATGCAGAGAATGTAACCGAAATATCTCAAATGACTACAATAGCACTCTAAAATGTGTTGTAAATTGATTCTATGTGTGTGTATGTGTTCCTGAGGCCAGTGATTTTCATGACAAAGTCATGCCTGTTTGCCTGTTTTTTAATGCAGTGATGCCTGAGGGTCCAAAGTTCCTGGGCATTCAAAATGAATTTTCAGCCTTATTACTTGCAGACCTTTAAAGATATTGTGGCGTGTTGGGGGAGCAGTTAGTGCTCTCCCGACATGTGTTGCTGTTTAGATGTTCTTGTTTTATTGTTTATGGTTACATTACTTTTAACTGTTATCTTAACTGTTGTGTATATACTGCGGTGCAAAGTCACTGACAGTTTTTATTCGATAGAAAGAATGCAGTACCATAAGTGAGTTAGGGCTGTTCGCTATAACGATATATATCGGATGATGATATGAAAACATCTATCGCTGCACATTACGCTATCGTTTGTTTCGTGGTGTCGCAAAAGAAACTGTTTACGGCAATTTTTTTTTCATTGTTTTGATGGTCACTACGTGGATGCAGACACACTAGCATGGCTGATGAAGACGAGGCAACACCAGGTAGCTCCACACAGAAGGACCTTGTTCCTAAACGAGGGGCTACCTCTGTAATATGGAGATGGTTTGGATTTGAAGAGTCTGACACGGACCAGAAAACGGTACTGTGCAAATTATGCTGCAAACCGATCGCTACAATAGACTCCAACACGACAAACCTCTTCTACCACCTCCGCAAAAAGCACGTGAGCGAGCATGCAGAGAGTTTACAACTGAGAGGCAAAAAAGAGCCGTCAGGTGCTCAAAATACACCACCTGAGAACAGGCTTTTGCCCGTGGGACGGCTTATAAGAAAGACTCGTGAAAATGGAAGGACATAATGGCGGCCATTACAACTTACATGTGCAAAGATATGGTCCCCTTTTACACCGTTGAGAAAGGGGTTTCGCGCATTAATAAAACTGCTCGACTCCAGGTACATAATTCCCGGCCGAAAACATTTCACACAAGTTGAGTTGCCTCGTTTATATTACGAGTGTAGGGTCAAAGTAGAGGATGAAGTCTGCAACATTGCATACTACGCTGCAACAACGGATATGTGGACGAGCCGCACAACGCATCCTTATATGAGCTTGACAGTGCATTTCATCCGAGACTGGACACTCTACAGTCGATGTTTGCAGACAAGTTATTTTCCTGATGACCATAAAGGAGAAATGATAGCCAGAGGCCTCAGGGAAGCTCTTGAGTCGTAGGGACTGCATGAGGATCGTCTAGTGTGTGTCACTACGGATAATGCTGCAAACAACATCCTTGCACTTCAGCTGAATGAGTGGACACGCTTACAGTGTTTTGGTCACCGTCTCCACCTAGCCATTGGTGAGTGTCTAAATGCAAAATTATATTTCAGTAATAATAAACAATAGCAGGCCACGTAGGATATTACAGTTCTAAAGGTACTATTTAAACGAGCATGTTAAAAGCTTGGAAGATTAATTGCTACCAAAACAATTAGCTTAAGGCATAATTTTCCCTGCAGCGTTTGCTGTCAGCGTTAATCTTGTTAGCCTAAAATTTTTTTTACTTCTGCCTTAAAGTGTAACCGATAAGTATATGTATCTTTTTTTACACAGAGAGGAATTTGAAACTACCTCAGGTGGAATGAGCAGTTGGTGTCTGCAAGCGATTGGTGAGTGTCTTCTCCAATTCATGGAAAAGACGACATGAACTGGCCAAGGTTCAAGCAGAATTGGGCTTACCTGCTCACCAGCTTATCACAGATACCCCTACCAGGTGGGGCTCCCTACAACATATGATTAACAGAGTTATAGAGCAAGAGAAAGCGCTCTCACAGGTTCTCCATGCAGACAAAAAAACAAGACATCTAGTCTTAACTTGGCAGGACATGGATGTTCTTGAATCCTTGAATAAAGCACTGAGTCCTCTCACGGAATTTACGGATGCTTTATCTGGGGAGCATTATACCAGTGTGTCATACTTGAAAGCAGTCCTCCATCTTTTTAACACTCAAGTGCTTAAGCCTCAGGATGACGACACACAGCTGACCACCACCATCAAAGAGGGCATCCTGAATTATTTAAATGACAAATATGATGACCAAACCACAGAGGAGCTGCTTGACATGGCCTCCTTTGTTGACCCTCGTTTCAAAACAAAATTTATATTAAAGAGGAGAAAGTTGCGAACATCAAGACCAGAGTTATGTCAGAACTGGAGAACCTGGTGGCTGAACAGACGGCATCAGCAGAGGCAGCCACCCTTCCATCAGCTGGAGCTTCTAAAGATGATCCAGAGGTTTGTGCTAAGAGACAAAGGAAGAGTTTGAGCAGCTACTTTAAAAAAAACAACACAATGCCAAACAGCCCCTCTGTCAACTAGACAGTCAGTTGAAAAGGAGCTCAATCAATATCTCCGAACCTTGGAAGCTTGCCCACAAACAAACCCTCTGGATTGGTGGAAGCAGCATGAGGCACATTTCCCACTATTGGCTAAGCTGGCTAAAAAAATACCTGTGTATTCCTGCCACAAGTGCACCCTCAGAGCGGGCATTCAGTACAAGTGGAAACACTGTAACATGCCAAAGGTCTGCACTTAAACCAGAAAGAGTTGACCAACTTGTATTCCTGGCTCTCAACCTTTAAAGGCAATTCCCTGCGATTCAGCAAGATGGGGCAAACATTTTGAAGCACTGTTTTGCCAAGTTAGTTTTTGTATGCTGTAATTCCTTCTTGGAATGTATTGTTTGCTTGTTATAGGTTTTATATATTTGTTTTGTCAACCTCAGTTTGCTGCTATAGTTTAAGCGTGAAAAAAATCATGTTTACATTTTGGGTTTTATACACTAATGTATATGACAGGCCTGTGTTTATTTTTGTTTGAATTGTCTTTACTGTTATTTTCATATAATGCTAAAATTCAAACCTGGAAATTTATTTTATTTATATATTTAATAAATTTTGGTCGTAAGCCTTATTGCTGCTACAGTTTGAAGTACAATGTTACATTTGGTTTTGACAGTTAATGTTAGACTTGTATTTATTTTGTTTAAAGGGTTTATTGCCCTTATATAGTTTAGTTGTTAGTGCTTTGATTCTTTTATATTTAATATATGTTGTGAGAGTTATTGCTGCTACAGTTCACATTTTGTTTATGTCAGGCATTTTATATAGCAGTATTTCATATTGGGCCTTTAGAAAAGTGTTTTATATTTGATACATTAACATTTTATGTTTACATTCTAAGTCAAACATTTGCTCAAATGTTCTAAATAAAAGAACAGAAATAATTACAAATTGAGTACTTCTCATTTTTGATTTTTTTTATTTAAATGGGAAAAAAGGAGTGGTGATTATATAGACTATTCACTGAATACAAAGAAAATGTACTATATCATGATATCGGGATATGAAATGAAATATCGGGATATGCGATTTTGGTCATATCAGAATCAGAATCAGAATGGGTTTTATTGCCAAATGTTGAGCAGGTTTACAACATTAGGAAATTGCTGCGGTGCTTCAGTGCAAACATACTGTCATAAATTGCGCTTAAATAGACATGAAAAAATAAAAGTAAGAATAAGAATTAAAAGTGCTACGTAGAAAGATATATGCATGAGATATACATGAGATATATACATGAGAATAAGAATTAAGAGTGCTACATAGAAAGATATATGCATGAGATATACATGAGATATATACATGAGAATAAGAATTAAAAGTGCTACGTAGAAAGATATATACATGAGTGCAGGTGGTGATCAGTGCCAAACATGGAATGATGCATGGAATGATGCAGTGAACACAGCGTAGGGTCATGTGTTAGTGGTGGGAACAGTCGTACGTTTATTGTTCATGTGTCCAACAGCAGAGGGGAAGAAACTGTTCTTATGGCGAGAGGTTCTGGTGCGAATGGACCGGAGCCTCCTGCCTGAGGGGAGCAGGTCAAACAGACTGTATCCAGGGTGAGAAGGGTCAGCTGAGATCCGAGCTGCACGCCGCAGTGTCCTGGAGGTGTACAGGTCCTGCAGAGATGGGAGTCTACAGCCAATCACCTTCTCAGCAGAGCGCACAACACGCTGCAGTCTCTGTTTGTCCCTGATAGTGGCTCCAGCGTACCACACGGTGATGGAGGAGGTGAGGATGGACTCGATGATAGCAGTGTAGAATTGCATCATCGTCCGTGTTGGCAGGTTGAATTTCTTCAGCTGCCTCAGGAAGTACATCCTCTGCTGGGCTTTCTTGATGACGGAGGTGATGGTGGGCTCCCACTTCAGGTCCTGAGTGATGGTGGTATCGCACAGCCCTAAAGTGAGTTCTGTTATGCTGTTATTGAGACTCGAAGCACAGTGTAGTACAAGCTAGTGATGGAATTTCTGGCTCTTTTTAGAGAACCGGCTCTTTTGGCCGGTTGGGAGCTCTTTCGGCTCCCAACCGGCTCTTCGGGTTGTTTTGTTGCTTTAATTAATTTATTATTAACATCAACATAAAATTATGCACAAAAGGAATTACTTATGTAAAAAAAAAAAAAAAACGTGGTTTTATTTATATATGTTTATATATAAATATATACGGCGGCCCCTAGAGACAAAGCACGTGCAAACTCCAAAACACATTTCTAGCATTAACTGAACTTCCAAAACAGCTGCCTAGATCACTTAAATCAAACAACTGAAAGCATATGTGTATTTATACACAAGCACTCATATATATTCAAATAATTTTAAAAAATGTTTATTTACCTGTTACTCTAGCGGCCACCATAAATATACTTTTATTCATTCACTCCACATAAAATGTAATAAATCATATAATGCAAAAACCAACTATTTACATTTTCAGCTTTTTCCTTTTGAACAAATTTAAAGTGAAACAACACAAAACACTGCAAATTACAACACAATTAAATATAAATATGAAAAATATGAAAACTAAAAGAACATGCATATTCTCTGTCATATGGGCCTGCATGAATAAACTTTCTGAATCCTTCATCATCCGCAACTAAAAATAGTTGTGGATGATTACTATACCTTTCTAATGTGACCTTGTTGTCCCTCGCTCTCTTCCCCTCCTACTCTGTTCCTGTGCTACTGCGAGTATAACTACCGCCCCTCATCCCCCCCTCATCCCAGCGCAAAGCACAAGGCTCAAGGCAAGAGGCTTGCGTCGTTCATTTCAAAGAGTCGGCTCTAAGAGCGACCGACACATCACTAGTACAAGCAAGTGTTTAATAAAGAGCTCCCCCTACCAGTTTGGGGTCAAACAACAAGCTCAGTCTCTGTGTGGAGCTTTCTTGTTAAGATTTCTCTGCTTGTCACAATATTGTGTCCTGTAGATAATGAATGCTTTAGTCTTTGAAACTTTATATTTAGGAACACTATTCTGAAATGTTTTCTATGGTTTGAAGATGCAGTATTGTGATGATTGGTGAACCTCTGCCCATCTATACTTCTGAAAACGCTCTAAGATGTTCTTTTTACATACTGACCTGTTGCCATTTAACTTAATCACTTTCAAATTGTACAAAAACTGTTTCTTTTTTAGATTTTTAACTATATTTCCACCCTGCATAAGTTAAGAAATACACTATAAATGTAGTTATTAGTTTCCTGGAGACTATTCCCATTTGGAAAAGAAATAGAAAAAACTCATAAAAGACTTGCATAAGATGTGGCCTACTTCATATAGTGAATCATATAAGGCTTATATGATTTACTCATGAAAGTGGCAACTTTCTCATTACTTTCATATATTGTTTTAGTAAGTATCCAAAACATACAAGTTTCATTTATACAATTTTTCAAGGGATCTTATATCTGTTTTCACTCTTGTATGCGTTTCATACAAGTTTCACACAAGGCAGATACAAACTTCATAAGGTTTATATATATCTTTTCCATATGGGTTTACACCATTATTCAAAGTCACCCTCCAGTTGCCTTCCATCTTTCCAATTCACTTGCATCTTTAGATCTCCAGTCTGTTCTCTCCTGCTGCTGGCAGAATTTCTCCTGTTGAGCTTCAGGCCCTTCACTCCCCCTTCATTAAAACCTCTTTAACCTCACCATCTGTGTCATCTTCACTGTATCTGCTAGTGTCCAGTTCCAAAATTAAAATCCTTGTCCAAGAAATACAAAGGATTTAGAAATTAGAAATTTCTGCACAGAGAGAAGCCTTAAAGACCAGGACACAGCAACAGTTAAGAAAATGTTTTCGTGTCTAGAAGTGAGAGAAGGACCAGAAACTTAAAGTCTTCCTTCTGTAGCCACAATAGACTATGGGAAATGTAAAAAATCATAAGCCTAAGTAACCAAGGCTGACTGTTCTTGCAAGCCACTGAGAAAATGATGTACAGAATTTTACTGTACAAGAATCGAGTAAAGAATAACCCTACCTCGCTTAAAGAACACAAGTGATGCACTTTACAGTTAGAAAAAATAACAAAAAACTATTTGTTAACACTGCTTTCAAAAAGTAATAATTACAAACAAGTCTTTAACTACATCCCTGTTCTTACTTTATGAAGCAGAAGGGACAAAGCTGGTGTGCAACATACGTAGAAAATGTACACACAAGTGACAAATTAAAGTAAAAACTTGCCCTCTTCAGTGAAGCAATGACAGCGATCGAGTCCTTTTAACAAAGGACCATCATACGATTAAACATTCCCCTTTCCCACAAGGTGTAACTGTATGATTTCAATGAATTTTGATCATATAAATCAAACTGGCCTTCACCAGATCTTAGCAGTCAAACATCTAGGGCATTTTGTAATTGTAAGATAGGAGCCTCGAACACCATTATTTAACTATATAATGGCAAAGCTCACTGAAGCATATGCTCACCAAAGGTTTTTTTAATATAAATTTGTCACCTGTGTGCAACAATTTAATGTTTACAAGCTCAAGGGGTCGCTAGAAGTACGATAGTAAATTTCTCTTAAACTAGAAAAGCTGTCTTAAGGTTACATAGAAACACTCAAGGGTGCACTATTTTGTACTTAAGTACAGCATAATATCATCAGCATAAAGTTTTATTTGGCATCAACATACAGAAAAGGAACTATGGCAAAAAAGAGTTGTATATAGAAACTGTTAATTTCCCATCTCTACACTTAACCAACAACATTTGAGCAAAAAGTCCAATAAACTCTGCTTTTCTATGTGTGCATTTTCTTCTTAACACATTTTCATGGTGTCTATGTGTATTAGTTCTACTAGAACTTGGGGCCTTTTGTTACCACATTTGTTCAGCATAATAATGTTTTGTGGCTCAGGCTAATTGGTCCAACTGTGGGCCAAACTGAGTCCCAGAAGGCCAAAGCCTGAGCTACCAATACCATCTGTTGATGGAACACCCTCTCAATTTGGATCAGCTTGTCAGTCTGCCTGGGGAAAACATACAGTATATTCATGCATGCAAGCGCACACAAGGCAAAACATTATCTTGAAACATTTATCAGTGTAATAATTATGTGTTTAAGTCATTCTTTCCCTACAGTGGGTAAAAAACAACACTATCTCATTTCAGTGTAAATGAGGAATGTGCTGTGTTTGACCAAATGTGACTTAACTTATACGTGACACTTGGCTGTGAGTTGTGAATACCTTGATTTTTTACATTTATTTTAAATCAAAACATATCTGGATGTCTGTGTACACACAGAGTATTTAATGAAAGGGTCATAAATTTACAGTTGTTGTTTGTTTTTTTTACCTAAATAGACACCAGTGGACATGTATAAATAGCAGAAATAGAGTCTGATATCAGTTTTATGAAACAGTCATGAAATCTTGTTTTTGCACTTGTGTTCTTGGACATGAATTGTAGAGCCTTGGTTGGAAGGAGATGGTCATGGAGTATATGGGTGGAGTACATTTAGGAGACTGCAGAGTGAATGCCACACAGTCTTTCTGTCACGGTTCTGAGCTTCTGTTTCTTGTCACTTAATATTATACTAAATACTATATAACTTTCCTGTTGATCTAATCTAGCTCTTTTTTTCTGTTTTCCTGCCACCTTTCTGTCACACATTTGTCTAATTATTTGCTTTAATATACAATATTAAAAAAAACCTTGCAGACCTTCTGCTGGATCTCCTTTAATTCTTTGCTCTTACCTCATTTTTCTGGAAGCATTATTTAAAATTTGGCAAAAAATATAAGGAGCAAAAAGTGAATCATATTGTTCCAAAAGACATGCCTGAGATGTATGATAGGGAAATGTTGCCAAAATGCTTTCTGTGTAAGAAGCCATAGAAGTAATTTTGTCAGAATGTCAACTACCCACAAGTACCCACTTAAACCCAAAGCTGTTTGGCTGAACTCCGTGTGCCACTGATCAGAGTGTCAAATACTGCCCCTTTGTCAATGTTGCTGGCATCTCTGTGGTACACAGAAAGTATCTTTAAGCATTCCTACTTTAACACAATCAGTGGCGATATTGCATGCTGAGTGCAATGAAGGAATCAGGAGTGGGTGCCAGTGACGTAAATTACAGCTGTCACCCAGGAGCCTGCAGGTTGGCTCAATTTTTGTTTGTGTTTGCGCTTGAAAAAAAATCACGCTTTGGGTTAAATACAGCTCCTCACAATAACAACTCAGCATGATGAAAAAAGGTGCCAAATGTATCAGGGGCACTGACTCAGCTTCCATATTAAAACGTTTTTTCTGCGAATTGAATTTCTTTTGGTGTCCCACAAAGACATTTTAGCTTGAGCTGAGGATAATCAGGAGTATTGCATTTTTTTTTTTTTTTTTTTTACATAATCATAATAGATTTTGTTTTTTGGGTTTTTTTGCCGAATACACCAATAGACTCTACTTTACATCTGCAGAGTAGGGACAGTCTGTAAAATAAAAAATAAATCTCCTAAAAACATATTTTATTCACAAAAGAAAATGTATCAAATCTTTAAACTGAGAAATTTTACAATTTCTTTTTTTTTTTGTCCCGTTTGGATCTTTAGCCATCAGAATTGTTGTCTTAAGGCCAAGAAAGATGCCAAGCGGATTTATTTTACCAAGTGGATCATCATGGCCTTGCCATATTGGTCCATTTGATTGACCTTTATTATAATTATGAATTTATTTTATTTTCAGTTGCTACAAACGGGACAGACATGACTGGAGGATAGGACAGGGAGAAAGAAGGAAAGAAAAAGAGGGAGAGAAAGAAAAACAGAGGGGAGAAGAGACGGTGAGAAAGGGGGAAAGAAAGAAAGAAAAACAAACAAAACACCTGGATCACCTGTATGGAGAAAAAAAAACAGAAGAGAAAGCAAACAAAAAAGAGCAACATAATAAATACAGCACCATCACAATAAACTAGCTAGCAGTAGATAACAGTAGATACTAAATATTAAACGCTATTGTGCAGCACGCAAGATAGACAGCGCACAATGTGCTTTGAGGCAGCAGCCAAGAAAGAATTTTACAATTTCAGAGCTGCTGGAGCCACTGTCCTAGCTTGGGGGGTCACTGCACTGAGTGCTCCGATTAACACTGGGACCACTATTGCCTTCACCCTCCACATCTTCTCGAGCTCTTCTCTGAGTCCTCGGCACTTCTCCAGCTTCTCATGTTCCTTCTTCCTGATGTTGTTGTCATTCGGTATCGCTACATCAATCAAGTTTGTCAGTCTGTATCTGGAAGTCCCACAGGATCTTATCTCGTTCATTTCTGACCACCCTAGTGGGTGTCTCCCATTTTGACCTCGGGACTTCTAGGCCATTCTCGGCTCAGATGTTTCTGTATACTAGGCAATTGGCTATATCATTCCATGTATACCCTGCCTGCTAGCATCTTGCATCCTGCTATAATGTGCTGGATTGTGTCAGGGGCACCTTTACACAGCCTGCACCTGGGGTTTTGCCTGTTGTGATAGACCCCAGCCTCCATGGATCTTGTGCTCAGAGCTTGTTCCTGTGCTGCCATAATTAGTGGCTCTGTGCTGTCTTTCAGTCCAGCTTTGTCCAGCCACTGGTAGGATTTTTTGTAGTGCAGTCCCCTCAGTTCTGACTAGCTTCCCTCTCTTTTTTTACCATCCAACTACACTTCTTCAGTCCGACTGACATTCCAGTTTCATTGCTATAGATCCTGGTGGTGTGGATCAGTGAATTGATGTCCCATTCATTCTTGGCATACAGCTTGATGTCATCCATGTAGAGGAGGTGGCTCAAAATTGCTGCATTCCGTAGTCGATATCTGTAGCCAGTCTTGTCAATGAGCTCACTGAAGGGGTTCAAGCCTATGCAGAACAGCAGTGGGGCATTGAATCGTCTTGGTAGATCCCACACTAGATGCTAAATTGCGGTATTGGCTTGAAGTTGGCCTCTAGTGTTGCTCACCACATCCCCATTGAGTTCCAGATGAAGGCTCTAAGGGTCCTGTCGATCTTGTACAGTTATAGGCATTCCAGGGATTCTCTGAAGAAGGAATAAGATGGACGGGACCATATGTTGCTCTAAAATCTGTATATATATTATAGCACTGATGGTGCTTTTCCAGATGTGTAAGCTGTCAGTTCCATAGGCATATAATCAGAGATCAGAAATGCTTCCTCTCCTTTTAGTCCAGAGGATGCAGCACTCATGTTTTTACAAGGAATTTAGAATTTCAATTAATCTGAGAATTTGTCAAACAACAGTTTTCCGCTTTGCCTCAGTCCATTTTAAATGAGCTTTGGCCCAAAGAAGACGTCAGCATTTCTGGATCTTGTTTACGTATTCATTCTTGTTTGCATGAATGTCCTGGCAAACTGTGTTCACAGACAGTGGTTTCTGGAAGTCGTCCTGATTCTGTGCAGTTATTTCATTATTTAATGCAGTGTGTCCTAAAGACACTAGGATCATGGGCATTCAGTATTTATTTTGGGCCTTGTCCCTTGGACACAGAATTCTGCAGATTCTCAGAATTTTTTGATGATATCATGCACTGTAGATTATGAGATATTCAAAAGTCATACAGTACATTTTTCTGAAATTTGTATATTTTCTTTCATCTTTTTTGCAGATTGGTGAAACTCTACCTCTCTACATTTTTATTTTTACACTGATCTGTTGCCAGCTGACTTAATTAGTTGCAAAATGTTCCACCAGCTGTTTCTTTTTTTATGCCACATACCTTTCCAACCTTTGTCTCTTCTTCCCAACTTTTTGAGACATGTTGCTTCTATCAAAGTGAGTTCATAATTTTCATGAAATAGTAAAAAAATGGTTGTTTAAACATTTGATCTATTTGTTGTGCTCAAGATTGTAATATAGGACAAAATATGGTTAGTAGTGCAAAAGGTACATCTTATAGATTTGGAGCTGTATGTCAGCATGGAGCCCATTTTTAGATTCCAATAGCTTGTAATTGTGATTTTCTATGTCTCTTGCAGATGCATTTAAACTACTGGGATTTCTATAAAGCCCATTTAAAGGTGAGAGCTCTGTGGGATTTTACAGTAAGGACTGCTTTGAGCCGGGTCTGTGTTTAAGCCAGTCTTATTATGTAGGTGTGTGTACAAGAGTGAAAGAGAAGGATCAACCTTTAGACTTTGTAAATGCACTCCAGTCAAAGCAACTGCAATTTCTCACTGGGAAAGTTTTTTGTTGCAATGCTCCAATTTTTAAAATAAAATCAATCGTCATCTCTGCTTAAAGCAATAGCAGTAGCAGTAACCTGAATATTTTCAGGGCGATCGTGGCTCAAAGAGTTGGCAGTTCGTCTTGTAACCGGAAGGTTCCCGGTTCGGACAATCTCGGTCATTGGGCAAGACACTTCACCTACCGCCTACTGGTGATGGCGCGATATGGCAGCCTTGCTTCTGTCAGTCTGCCCCAGGGCAGCTGTGACTACAACTGTAGCTTTCCTCTACCAGTGAGTGAATGAATAGTGGAATTGTAAAGCGCTATATAAATGCAATCCATTATTATTATTCATGCTATCTATAACAACAAAGAAAATGCACATTCTATAAATAACATTTCCTGCAAGACTACATTGAGTGTTTTATAAAATGGCCTGCATTTGTATAGCGCTTTACTCAGTCCCTAAGGACCCCAAAGCGCTTTACACTACATTCAGTCATTCACCCATTCACACACACATTCACACACTGTAAATAACCACTAGTAAAAAAATAAAAAAAAAAAAAAGGAAAAGGGAAAGACTCAAATATCTCTGAATATTACTTGTATGGACTTTACTGGACCTGCTCTGTTCTAAGTAGTTTTCAAAGCTCTGTCACATGATTTTTGTTTCAGGATTCATATTGGTGTCAAAATGTGTTTTGTTGTGATTGCAAACAGGCCATGTGTTTGTTTCCAGACTGCAACGGGTAAGAACCTAATCTACATATTTATAACTCTGTTTGATATTATTAATTTTATCTTTGATATATGCATTGGTGTGTGTGTGTGTTTCTGATTGATGTGCATTATGCTTCATCTCAGCATAAACTGCGAGTGAAGATTAAAGGAAAATGGGGATTCAGCAGAACGCTCTTCGAGTTGGCTTGCACGTAAGCAAGATAAGTGAAAACAAAAATGCACACACATAAGACCCTCCTCCACCCTCCACACACACACACACACACACACACACTGACTGAATCTTTTTCACATTTGTTTCATCTGGCTGATCTGTTGATCTGTGTTTATTTAAAAATCAGAGACACTGCATATGTCGGATAACCCTTGGCTCCTTTCGCTCTCTGTTTCTCAAATTTAAATGAGCTTCATCAGCACAAAATATTTTAGCATCTGTTCGCCAAAGTACACAGTGACAATCCTGAAGAATGATAAATCATTCAGCAAAATGTCATCACGAAATTACAATCAATTAATCAACAAGCTTTTTATTATTATTTGTCTTTCCTGTCTCCGTTTAGAAAGGAAACCATTTGTCTCTGTTCCACTTCCACCTTTCCCCCTCCCCCACTTCATCACTTGTCATCTTATTGAAATCTGCATGCAACAATATCCATCATGTGTAATCATACTACAGAATCCTGACTCGGGCACAACGTTATGAGCATTATTTAGACAGAGACACAAATTACATTTTAAATCAGAATCCTAACACAGTGTGCTTGCTAATAATAGGATATGATGCACTTTTAGCCAGCAGCCTGCTTGTTTAACCCAGCAGGCTTCTGTGATGTTCATTTTAATTACGTGGCCTATAATCTGTGTTGAACATGTCATTCCAGTATTTAGGAAGAGAAGGAAATTTGGCTATTAGTGCTCTGTCATTGTCAATGAAAAGAACAATAAAATCACAATACAATCCCACATTAGGAGGAGCATGGACTTACCATTGCACTAATGCCAATGTACAAAGGAAGTGGCAGTTTCTGTAAATCATTTCATGTGTTACCAGTGTGCATTTTTTCTTTTCTTTTTTTTTTTTTTTGCATGGTATTCCAACTAACTTTGTTGATCTATTCCAGTTCAACCACTGCGTTGACAGCAGGTTGCAGGGGGTTGGAGTCAATAAAGACGACAGCTAGTCTAATATGAAGAGAGACATCTGTTGATATTTGGTGCATGAGTGCAGGTGTGTTTTCTTGGGAAGGCCAGGGTTATACCATGCATGGGAGTCAATAAATAATGAATGTGCTGACTCATAAAAACACAAAGTAACAAACTGTACAATTTGAGAAGTAGAAATGCACTAAATACTAAGTATATATACAAATTGAAATGTTTTCTCATAAGCCTACAATTGTTTTGTTTGTGTCTGATGTTATTTCCCAAAAAATGTGTTCAAATGGATCAATTTTATGTCCTTTGGCAAAATGGAATAGGGGTGAAATGTAGCTGCAATAACAGAAAAAAAAAAAAAAAAAACATACATCAATATTTTTGTCAGTCCTGCAAAAATGAGCCAGAAATCTAGAAAATAATAAATAATAATCAGTAAGAGACTGGGCAGATGAAAAAAATTAATTGCATTCAGGAAAATGAAAAAAATAAAATAAAATTTGTGTGCAAAAGAACAAATTAATAGATTAGTGGTTGTGACTATTGCACAAGCTGCTTTGAATGTAATCAACCAACCATGTGATCACTCAAAGTGTAAAATGAGTAGAAATTACAGAAATTTTATTTATGTGCAACCTCATGATTTTTGTATTTATGCAGTCAGTCAAGAAAGAGAAACATTTATGCTAATTTGATATTTTTTTGCCATTTCTTATAAAGACTCTCTCTATATAATACTGAAATACTCTTCGCACTTTGACTAGTAAACCACAACATTTTTGTCTTACATGTATGTTGGTCTAAATGCTGTTTCACATAACAGCTGGAATACAAGTGTGTGTGTGTGTGTGTGTGTTATCTCTGTTGGGTAGGAACTTTCTATCTTTAAATTTGATGTTTTCACATGCTTATCTTAAAGACTCATAAAACCTTATCAAAACCCACTGGATTATGGAAAAATGCATTTTCATCAAGCTTAAAAAAACACAGCGTTCTGAGCTTGTTGACAGATTCCTGCTGATAGTAGACTGATTATGCACCTCTGGTTTCTAAGTCATCCAGAATCCTCAACAAAATACTCGGTGTCTGACCTCAGCCTAACCTAATTAAGCTTTTATTTACATTTTAGTTGTATTATGACAACAAACAGCTTCGCTTATGCATTTTTTACATTAGAATAAAGTATTTTAACACAACCATTGTCTATTCATTTCTCTGTTTTCACATTTTTCTGTAACCTATAGACAGCTCTCCTGTCTACTGGCAGTCGGGGATAATTCATTAACAGGCAGAGCTGTAGAATGCTTCCAGAATGCAATAGTGTGGATTAATGCGGCAGCATTCTGTGAGCTAAGAAGTCACATTGCTTAAAAAATTTAAATGTTTTGGAAAAAAGTAGGAATCATGCTCAGCGACAATGGCAATACCTCAAAAAGTGGGCACAGTGGCAGAATAGGTTAAGGCTGAGTATAGGCTTTATTTCTAACGAGACATTGCTCGTCTTTTCCAGTTGTATTTGTTGCTTATTTATGTGAAGTCACGCCAAACTAGAACAGGTGATTATGCTCCAGTACAGAAAAGGTGGTAGGGAGCTATTTGTCACTGAGATATTAGTTTTACGAGGAGCCATAGGGAAATATAACATTTAGGCTCTAGTTATAATGTAATTGCTCCATGATTGATAATCCACTCTGTTTGGACTCTGTAGGTTTAAAATCCAGGACAACAATCCCACTTGTTCTTTATGACATCATCCCTTGAGGATTGTAATATAGACTTATTTTCCAATGCGAGGAGTACAAGTATGAACTAATTCCAAGTGATGGATGGAAGCATCTCAGGTTTTTGGGAGCCCGATTCACTGGGTGGGATCAGCTTTGTATGGCCCGATACAATAGCCACTAATAAAACATGTGGAAAAAACATCTTATGACAGCATGAATCTACAAATGAAAAATAATTACTGTAGGCACGCAAAAGGAGACAACGTGTAAGCCGTTACCATTATACTTGGATCACTTTTTTATCAGTAGTAAATATTTTCTATGTGTTTATCTGATAGCCAAGTGAATAGCAGGAAAGCAGTTCTCATGACTCCCTCGGGCTCGTCTGCTTGTACTAAACACAATTAATTATTGACCCTTGAGCACAACTTTTAGGAATATCATAAAGCAATCAGCAAATAACTGGTGAGTTGCGTGTGTGTTTGTGTCTGTGTGTGCAAGTCTGTCTTAGTCATACCTTAATGGAAGTAGACTGGTAGTCTGATGGGGGGATCGGTAAAAACAAAGAGAATAATGAATAATGCAGGATCGTGCACGTAAACACACAAAACTGCATCAGTTTCCAGTGCGCGTCCAAGGGTATGTGTGTGTCTGAGAGAGAGATACAAAGGAGAATGAGTGAATTTATGTGAAGGGTCCATTGCAAGGTTCACATTATCCCCTAAAGGGCACAGGGATGTTTTTGACTGTTTCCATGGAAATAAAGGGTTTTTAGTTTTGGAAGAGGGTGGCAGGTAGAGGCAGAAAAAGAAGAAACACTCTCCGCTGAATATTAATGACAGTCATACAGTGTGGAGCTAAGAGTTTGTCAAATATCTGTGTGATAGAACAGCTGCTGGCTAGCTTCACTGCCACAAGCTTCATACTATGGGGTTGTGAAGAATTTGTTTTGAATACATTTGATGCAAAGAAGGATCCTTATTTATGTTTTCTCCAGCTCTATAGTTCATGCAAAACATTTGAGGAAAATACAGTGGATCACACAGAAAAAAATAGGGTTAAGGTTAGTGTGATATTACACTGTGCCATTATAGCTGAAACAGTATAGAACTGTGGTAAATAGTTAAATTAGTTGATATATATGGAGAACATGTAGCCATAATTAATTTTATTAAAGCCAGTGCTTATATCGACTATAAACAATGTAGTATAAGGGCCACATTAAGAAAAAATATACTGTTGATCATTTAGGGGGGGAAAAAAGTCAAAATGTGGAGATTACAGTTGTTTCAAGATAAACCTCAGTCTCTGCTATACCCTCTACAAAATGCCTTGTGTAGAAGAGTTAGTGAAACAAACTGAACGGCCACCTTGTGGTGGGTTTGTTTCTTAATACGACCCTAATACTCACTTGAAAACCTTTGCTTGCCTTCAAGCATGAAAACAGTGGTCAGGGTGGTTAACTGGGCCAACAGCGAATTTAACAATTTGATATGCTGCTGACTGCTACCTATCATACTGTTGTTTTTTATCCACAATCACAGTCATACAGTTGTACTTGATTCATTTGATTTAGAATTACATCAATATTCGTACTACCATACAAAAAGACCGTTTTGATAAAATGTTATTAGTCAAAATATGTTGTCCACTGCATCGCTCACTCTACTGTGTACCATCTACATGGGATAGGATATAATATGATTCTTGGTGATAATACCAGGATCACGTAAAGATTAATGGATCAAGGACAGACCCTTGAGGAATCCCTGACTTGATTTATGCAAATTTAAACTGTTGAAACAGAAAACCTACTACCTGATAAGGATGATCAGCGCTAATTGAGAACCTGACTTGTTAAACCAACTGACCGATGAAGCGTTTCAATTAAATGTCAGGAGCCACTGAGAAAATCAGCTGTGACATCAGGCAGAACTAAAATAGGAACGAACGAAAGTAGGAGCTATTAGTAGTTGTTTCTGTGCTACAGTTTGATCCCAAATCTGATTGGCTGATTGGCACTTCTCACAAAGAGTGTGAGTTGAAATATATTCATTCAGTTGTTTCTAAACATTATTTTCAAATATTTTGCTGAGGAATGAAAGATTAGAAATACGTCTATTTCCAACCATTTATTATTAATTACCAGTCCATCCAAGTTATTTTCTGAGTAGAGGCAGGATATAACATTTGAGAGAAACAGGGAAAATGCTGGTTTGTAGAGAACTGTTGTTAATATTTACTATTTTTATCAATGAGATAAAGATTTGAATAGTTTGGTGGGGTCAACTACAAAGTTGAAAGAATTTAACTGATCAATAAATTTTTTCAGATCTTTAGAATTTACAGGAGAAAAGATGGACATTGTGCAGTGATTTGATCTGAATGTGAGGCAGTTCTATATAAATTGCTAGAGAGGCTAAGATATTACTTCTTATTTTATTAACCTTGTTGCAGAAGAAAGAAGTAAAATCGTCAAATTCAGTTGTTATGGTTTTGGAGGGATTAAGTAGTTTATTCATAGGTGGAAAAAACAGAATTGGACTGATTCATTTGGGAGATGTAGGATTGCGTTGCAGATTTTATTTTATTGTTGTACCAGTAAAATTGATTTTAACATATTTAAAAATTAATAGGCAGTTTCTCTCAGTGCTCCAGCAGATTCTAAATGCCATCTTTACCTTTTCGCTGTTTGTGCAAGGTGTTTTTGGTGGACCACACACATTAATATTTGTGTATTAATATAGATATAACAGCAGAAATTTGGTCAACAAGTCGAGATATTGCATCACAGAAATGTCATTACATGATGACAGTTCCACATGTGCATTTTAAAAATTCACTAATGAATGTATCATCTGTGCGGGCACTGATTTGGTGCTTACTGCTAAATCAGTTGGTATTTGTTTTGACAGATAAACAATAAACCTCTCAAAATATGCTATAATGATCATAGACGGTGAAATTTGGAAAATTTGTGACCGTGACATTGAGGACTAAGAAAAAAATTAGATCACGTCTATGACCCTTTTGGTATGGGTGGGTTCAGTCACATGCTATTTAAAATCAAAACATTCCAATAAACTAATGAACTGTCAGAATTGTTGCTCTTGTCAATGTGAGAATTAAAATATTCACACTGACAGCAGATAACCTGACATAATAATATAATCAAATTTCGGAAAAGTTTCTTCCAGGAAGCCATCTCTCGGTCAAGGAAGAGAAATACCGCAGTAGATACAGAATTAATTACTAAACTTAATCATTCAAAACTTGGATAACTGTCAAACGACAAAGATTTATAATTAATGTTTTTTGTCTCTACATACAACAGCGATCCCCCCACTCCTCCTGTTTTATGGCTGCAATATTCAGAACTATAGCTAGTGGGTGATGTTTCCATCAGCTCTTTGTTACCATGATATAAAGCCAGTTTCAGTTAAAAGCAAAAGGTTCATGATACTTTGAACTTGATTCCAATGATCCACAGCTTATATCCACAAACATGGATTCAACTTCACCTCCCTGGTAGTGCTAGAGTGCTGCAGGCACAGACATTAAACTGATAATGATTCAGGAACTGTTCCCAGTAAGTGTCCCAAATTTAAAAACTTTTCACTACATAGCCTAAGGGCTGCTGAGACTTCTGTGGCACAAAATCAAGGAAGAGGAATTTCATGAAAAAGGAAACAAAACAAAAGCACTTAACTACTGGCTAATTAGTTTGTTATTGAGATAATTTTTCTGAAATCCAATTTGCATTGTGCCTGGTGAAGGCCACTCCTGCAGGACTTAGTGTTTGTTAACTTAATCATGAGAGTTATGCTCGTGTCTTTGATTGCACAGTTGTATAGGCAATTTTAGCTGCTATGTGTTACTAGCACAAAACGGCATCTATTTTACAACCTCTTTTATGTAGGCTGTTGTATGGATAGTACAAGTTAAAATGGCAGAGATGAAATAAACTCTCAATGAAATGTGCAAGCAAAATTTTGTGGAACAGCTCTGTGAAAATCTTTAAAGAAAAAACACAGGAACTGTGGGGACCAGTGATTTGTTCTAGGTACATACATCCTGATTGTTTAATTAAATACCAGGCTTTTCTCACACTATTGGGCATTGACTAGTCAGAGAACTACAATCACATTAAGGCACATTCGCTGTGAAATCTTCAACTCTCCTCTCAAAAGAGGCGTAGAAGTTCAAGAAGTCCTTAATTGCGTATCGGTTCTAGGTGTAATTAATGTATGACACATTAGCAGTCCAGATTATATATTTTAGCTATGTTACAAGTGATGTTCTGAGGGTATTTTTTCAACAACAAATAGCCCAGTATGTACTCTGTAATGCACAATGACATTTACCTGCAAAACCAGACTGCATTAACCAATTAATAGAGGCTGGTTTTGCAGTGTGGGCTGCAGTTAACACAAAATTACATACAGCAGGGTAGAAATGCCAGCTATTTTCAAGCTTTATAAAGAAGGCTGAATAAGAAGTTCTTTGGCAGTGCCCAGCTGTTCAGTACAATCATAGTCTTCTACTGTCGACCACTGAGCAGCTCCACTGGAGCGGTCAGGGGAGTTCAGCAGTTTGCTTAAAGGCAGCACAAAAGTAGTTACTGTGAAGGCTTGAGTGTTCCTGATTAATTTCCCTGTCAACCCTTTAAGTTTAGAGTAAGTCTTTCTGGAGAAATAAAACTGTCACATTCATTCTAAAATAGTGGTAACAGGGCAGGTACGTCAGTCAGACAAATTCTTCTGTTACACACACAACGGGGTGGAACTTGTGACCTATCCATCTCGTCCATGTCTTTCCCCTTTCTCCAAGCATTGTGGCTCCTTCCAAAAGTCTGGGCATGAGCGCTGGCATCCAGGTCAGGATATCTGGACACAGCACCGGTTTCCAGTGCCACTGTGATAGCACGCCAACATGAAGCTGTTATCATTCAAAGAACAGCCATGTCATGCCCAGAAGAGGTGCTGATACTGAAATGCATTCATTTGTTTTCCAATTTCATTTCATTTCCAGACAGATCCACACAAGGTTATAATGTCAGCGCATCTCTTGGCTAACAATTTAAATAAATCTGTCTCAAAAACAGGCTGGCCTTCTGCCCGTCTGATGTACCATATTCCGAAGAAAGAAAAGAAAACAATGACCCCCATCATTCCCATTCATTACGTCACTACTGTTATATAATAAAACAGAAATAGAATCATTGAAGGCAACAGCAAACAAAGAAAAAAAACATGACTGAAAGTACAAATATGTCCCTTTTAATTGAAATGGGGTTTTTGAGTCTCCAGACACTAAGTGACTCAGGTAACAATGCTGAAAATACATCTTTAGTCTTCCTTTTAATTTATCTTCAGGAAACAAAACAAAATGAAAAACCATGAGATTACATTTTAGGTATGTGTGTTTTTCCACTCCAGTGCTCTGGCTTTCCTCCCCGTTTCCATCTAGTTCTCTGTTATTAAAAGACAGGTGTCAGTCTCCCTGTTTGCCTGTACGTGCCACAGGCTCATGAATACTGGTTTTATTTTCTCTCAAATTATTTGTTTTGCCTGCATATCCTGGAAAGCTGCAGACACTCTTTGGAGCGATTATCAATCTGAGAAATAGCTTTTGCGCTGATCCCTTTTCAAATACTCTTGAAATGAGACTCCTGCTTTGCTTTCCATACATTGAAATGCCTCATTTCAACTGATCCTCACTGTATATTTTCCACATACATATGAACAACAAACAAAGGGGATAAAGAACAAGGCTTGGCTTCATATTTTTGCACTAAGTGATTGATTTTGTTCATCACTAGAGTTAGAAAATCATCTTTCACTTGTTGTATATGTGTGTAAAGTTTTGAAAATGATTAGACAAGATACAGATTACTTGTAGATAGAGCAGGGCGATATGACCAAAAATATTTATCACGATATACATTTGAAAATTTGCAATAACGACATAACTGACGATATAATTGACACTTGACAAAATACTTTACAACTCCTCAGCTTTATTAGTGCAAAAAAACCCAAAACATCAATGTATTTTCACTTAAACAAGCAGCTTTTTTAAGTGCATTAAAGTTATATAAAAATTTAACAGTGCAAATGCAAATTCCTTGCTGACAGTTTAACCAAAAGGCATTTCCAGTGGAAACTGGCCGACATATCCTCAGCATAACCATGTATAATATCCACAAAACTTAAAAGAGGTTATACACACACACAATACGGTAACATTATGTTGAAGCACAGTACGTATCACTCCGCGAGGCTCCTGCCTACGATAACCGTAATGCTCCGACAATCCATCAAGCGGTGCGGCTTCGTAGCTTAGCAAAGTCGTACTAAAACATTTGACAGATTTCCGAGCGCCGTGTACATAAAATCCTTTCGAGGTCAGTAAACACAACCAGAATTCATACATAGGGCACGCGGGATTATAAGGGGCACTGTCGCTTTTCAGAAAAATCAAAGGATTGATTTTAAGTGTGCCGTATTTTCCAAACAACACGGTAATAACGACGGCCCGCTAGCATGCGCTACCAAAAATAGTGCTTTGTTGTGTATCTGAGGGACGAAAGCTAAACCAGTTTCACACCACTGAAGTTGCAGCATTTTTACAAACCAATTCTGGTTCATCCGTTTCATTCAACGATCCACTTTCGCTCTTCTCATTCTGCGTCGCCGCCATGCTTTTTCTGCCATGTGCGTATGAAAACAAAGGCACTGCGCATGCGCGTTTTACCCATATTCTATCGCAATATTTCATTTTCTTATCGTTGCCCAACATTACACCGGTATTACCGTGAACGGTATGATATAGCCCAGCCCTACTTGTAGACATGCACCACCTTCAGTAAGCGCTTAGTGACAGTAGGAAAAAGAAACTCCCTTTTAACAGGAAGAAACCTCCAGCAGAGCCAGGCACAGGGAGGGGCGGCGGATGGGTTAGGAGTGAGAGGATGTTGAAAACTGTATCAACTATTTTTATGAACAGTCCGAGCTAAAATCTGATTAAACAAATAAGATAATCATAAATAAAATGCTCAGTTTGTACACACTGCAATCCTTTACAGACAGCGAATAGTTAAAGTCTTTAACCTGTTCACATTACCAAAGAATCATTGATCTGAGTTCTCACCTAATGTATATAATATATAATGTTCTTCCTCTCTCCCGCCCTTTTGCACAAGTCGAGGAAGGTGTCAGGTTACATTTCACTGTGTGTTATACTTGTATAACTATGCATGTGATGAATAAAGAACCTTGAACCTTGAATCTGAGGTGCAATGGTGTGTGATCTTCTGTATTGATCCGATAGCAAGTAAATGCATGGCCAGTAGTGCTGATACCAATACTAATACTTTCAGATTATAACAGCAGCTGATGTGGGGGAGATTGGTGTGTGTGCGTGTGTGATTTATGAGACGAATCATCACCAATTTGCCAAATTTGAACACATTTGATTAAAGACTAAATCACAGTGCTTTTTACTCTCCAAAATAAAACACACCTTTCAGCTAGCTTACTAGGTTTTTGTTTTTTTTGTTTTTTTGAGACCTGTAATGTTAATGTGTCATTCTTTAAACTCTCGGTCAGTTGTGTTCTGCTACATAAATTGACATGACAGTCAACACAAAAAGGTCATCATATTCAGACATAGCTTGAGGTATATTTTTTTCTCATTTCCGATAAAAAAATGTATTTCTTACAATTCTGTGGGTTGAATATATTATCTGAATGAATATAGCCTATAGTAAATAAGTGAAAGTAGAGACTATGATCACCAAAAACACTTTAACCTTACGTAATGCTGCTTAATCGATATTAGTCATGACTAAACATTCATTTTACCGCTATATGAGGTAACTGGTTATTCTTTGTCATTCAGAAAGAACTGTGATTGGGCTCTCTCTGTGTGATTAGAGTCTGGGTCTGTCTAATGACTAATGTCTAATGAGTACTTCCTCATCTCTTCATTTCTTTTTCATACAAAGATCATGTCTTTATACAAGTTGGTGATGTTGCCAAAGTAAAATATACTTTACACCTGTGCCCTTTCTCACTCACTCCAGCATGTCACTGCTCAGGGTTGCTGAGTCATGTGACTGCAGGACAACTAAACACAGCAGAGCTGTGAGGATGTGGGCGGAGCAAAGTGTGCCTTTGTCAGAGGAGAGGAGTTTGTACAGACATGTCTACTTTCTAAAGAACAGAAGCAATGCACTGAACTGTTGCCAGCAATGCTTGATTACATTCCACCTCGAAGGTGACTCTTACGTAGGGACCTTTTGCTTTGATTACAGGTTGATTCTTTATTCACTTTGGCTCAGTCACACTGAAGTAAAGATATGATGGCACTACTTTCTATTGATCACTTCTAATTGCACAGGTCACCTGGTGGAAGACAAACTGTCACCAAACAATCATGGTCTCTTTGAAATAGGGGTTTTAACAAGTTGTATTCTTGTTTATTCCGATATAAAAGCAAGGCTGTTGAGTGCCTATTTCATTTTGCTATTAACTTGTTATTTTGCAGCACTTATGTCCCCATTCATGGAGAACTTTCTCTTTCAGTTCTACGAATATGCGCTAAAGATAAGTACTCAGTTTGAGTTTCTGTTTATATAGATGGCAACAGATTTGCAAGAGACTGCAACGGATTTTTGATTGTCATCAGTTTATCAGTCAAAGTGGTGTTATCACAAACAGATCACCTTCAAGTTTTCTAACTTGACCCCACTCACTCACAAACTGTTCACTCACATGTTTCTGTTTGATGATCACTGTCTTGAATATAATGACTGTGATGATATGGTCCACATCTTGAAAGCAACTTTTTATCGTTAAAGCTATCGTCAGCTAGAGGATTGTTGAGGCCAGACATCTGATGGTCTCCATTGCTCTCCTCCTCAGTCGGATAGTTTTTACATAAGCTGTATGTGTGGTATTTTCCTGTTTATGAACAAATTATTCTTCCACTAAATACAAACAAGATGGGATAGTGTGATACTGCTAAAGTCTGAATAAAAAAATAGCTTTACCAGCAAAGCACCCCCGCAGTATAACACATCCTACGCCTCCACACAACAGATAGTATCTGTTCACTATCTGTTCATCTTGCAAAAACACAAGGGTAAGAATGAAAAGTATCACTTTTGAATTTATTAGTTTAAAGTGCAGATTTCTACTGGTCGAATGCCCATAGGTAGATTTACTCGCGTTTCTTTATCAAAATTATTCTTGTTCTAATAATCTTAGCTGTAAGTCTTTTGCAGAAATTTAAACACAGAGGTTTGAATGATGCTGTTTTATCAGAACCGTTGATTTGTCGGGTACTTGAACTGAATTGTTGCTTGGCTTCTCATCTCACAAAGAATTAACTTGTTGAAAAGCCTGCTAGCTGCTAAAGCCTGGTAAAGGCTTCCTTGCATACCGAGAAAGCATGCTAGATGTGTAAGGAACCAGATAGTCACAAAAGAACAAACAGTTGTGTGCTGTCCAACAAGTGTTTTATTTTACCCTAAATAATAAACGGAAGATGTCAAGTAAACATAACCATCCTTCCATCCATCCATCCATCTTCTTCCGCTTTATCCGGGGCCAGGTTGCAGGGGCAGCAGCCTAAGCAGAGAAGCCCAGACCTCCCTCTCCCCAGCCACCTCCTCCAGCTTATCCGGGGGAACACCAAGGCGTTCCCAGGCCAGCCAAGGGATATAATCTCTCCAGCGTGTCCTGGGTCTGCCCCGGGGCCTCCTCCCGGTGGGACATGCCCGGAACACCTCACCCAGGAGGCATCCTTGTCAGATGCCCGAACCATCTCAGCTGGCTCCTTTCGATGTGGAGGAGCAGCGGCATAAACTTTATTCAAAAATACTGTTTGTCGAAACAAGAACTTCACTTGCCAAACTTACCAGACAAAATAAGTGAGAGTTCAACGTATATACTACCAGTGTGTATATACTAGAAATCGAAATGAAAATAAAGCAAAATACAATGATGCCCTACCTCCAGGCTATCACAGCAGATGGTTTAGTTCCACTCTAAGCTTTCCTTTTTCTGTAACCAAGAATGGCTGGAGCTGAAGACAGGTAACGCAAAAGACAGAGTAAAATGTAAATTAGTCAAATGTGTATAAGACAGTAATCAAACAATGTGAACCAAAATGTGAACACAGCCAGGGTCAAAAAAATCAGTTGAAACTAATTAACGATACCAACAAACCTAAATGTTTACTATGAGCCACCAGTAGCTATAGCAACATTAACTCAAATATGGAAGGGAGATATTTAAAGTATAAACAGGAATGTTTTAGCCTATAATTTAAGTGTAGTGAGCAAACTAATACTACTAAATTGCTATTTAAATTGTGCAGCTGTAAATTTAGCCACCGTAAAGTAAGTATTGAAAAGGAATTGCAAAGAATCAAGCAGTGGCTATGTGAAGGTAAAACACAAACTACATTATTGTATTATGTTTTATAGATTTGATGACATCAGATTTATGAAACATGCTTAAATGACGGGATGTGTCCAACTGGTATTGTTCCCCATTAACCCTACTGAAAACCCTTATCATTGACAGTATTTTTAAAAATTCTTATGTCTTCAAACTCACAAATGCATCTGCAAAACAGGTTTTCATACTCAAATGCACACAAATTAACTCATCAATATATACAGTAAACCTAAAAACAGGTACATCACTGTGTTTACCTATTTCAGCGTTTTCAAGCATATCTCTGAATTTCGTGTATTGACCACTTATTGCTTTTGAAAACATGCAGAAATATTGTTCACATTTTCACTTTTTGGTTCAGTCAAGAGAAAGGTGTTAATGGTAGGTATGCCACACCAGAGACTTGCTGAACTTCTCACATCACAATACTGCAAACTTTTATACATGTAAATCATATGCTGGGACATTTTAAAGTATTTTATTTTCAAAGCTTGTGGTTTTGGTTTTATTACAACTGCTTCTGCACAGACACTACAGGAAAAATACATGCATTGTGTTTTCTAAATAAGCTATAATAAATTCATATTTTTACACCTTTTAGAAACTAAAGCAAGTTATTAAATTCAAGTTAAGCCTTTGCACCTTGTGTTAAAGACATGACAGTTGATTGAGTGGCATAGATCTTCATGCATATGAAGACAAGATATATTTTTTTAACAAATAGCTTGAAAAAAATCATGCATCTGTAAGTGAGAAACTTTTGCAGCTTTTAATCTGTTGTTGTTGAACAGATTATCAGTGCAGAGAAAGCCAGTTCTGTAGCCATGTCTTTGATATATCTGGGTTTTCTAACCCCCACCCCTGATGCCCTGAAACCTGCTGCTTCTCTCCCAATGAGCATTGATTCAGCTAAATAATTTATCTCTCTCTCCATCTCTGGCTCTCACTTATACACACCCATACACACAAATGCAGACACACACATTTATAAACTTCAAAAAAAAAAAAATTATTTATATATATATATATATATATATATATATATATATATATATATATATATATATATATATATATATATATATATATATATATATATAATTCTATAAAGGTATGCTGCTTTTGCTTAGTACAGATGAGGCCATCTGGCAAGCTCCCTGCAGATAAGCTCTTAAAGGTACAATGCATTAAGACTTTTAAAGAGCTGTGCCTGATGCATACTACTATCTACAATCTTATTCCAAAAACTGTGTGATACTGTAATCTATTTCCTTGGCTTCTCAGTCTCATCCTATTATACTGGAGACAATAGTGCAAATTGAGGGCTTTTACAGTGTTCGTAAAGAACATGGCTAATAATGACATTTTAGTCTTCATCTGGCACCATTATCTTTCTTTGGGTTTCTGTGAACTGAGAGCTGACAAAAATCGTTCCATTTTGTGCTGCTTGAATTTCAAACTAGGACTTGAAACCTATAGTGCAGAGTCCTGTCTTTGATATTTGATCCATTAGCCAATATCACTACATGTCGAATGTGGTACCAGCATATGGTGCAACACATGACAGGACAACATTCGAAAGCACACTTGCTCTCTTTCTCTCTCTCTTGCTTCGGTAGTTCAGTAAAGTGTGATGTATAATAAAATGCATCACTCAAGGCAGCAGCACTCACAACTCCGTATCTTAAACAATGTATTGGGTGCAAGGTGTAGCAAATGTGAATGCAGAAAGAATTGTATATAAAGCAGTCTTTAAAAAAAAGTTTCACTTTTTTTCTACTGAAGTAGAAGACTCCTCACTGAGTGCTTTTATTTTGTCCAAGTTCAGCTTAGAGTACCTGCACATATGCTGTAACTTTGTCAGTGCAGATGAACAAAAGTTCATTCAACATTTTTTTTTAATTTCGTTTTTTAAAATATGATCCTAATAAGAAGTAAGCAATAATTGGACAGAGAGAGAAAATCTGTTGCAACTAAATAAATTATGCTTAGCAGATGTACCAATTCGAGGCATCTTCAGCTGCATCTGTGTTTTTAATTGGCATTTAATGAGCTCATTCACAGTTGTCTGAATGTTAACTGTCTAGTGGAATGATTATTTTAGCGTGGATCTTGCTCATCTTGAGGTAGCTGATGAATGCAACTGCCAACAGTACATATATTTTAAAGAAAACTTAACTGCAACCAGAAAAAAGGTTCTCTTGCTGTAATGAAGAATTTATGGAAATTATTAATAATACATCCTTACTTCTGCCAAAACAATATCCATTATACAATCATTTAACTTCTTATGATCATATTTAGGAACTTACAGTGTAACAAGAGAGAGGTTTTCAGCCTCATTCCAGTTTCCGAGGTTCAGTGTATGTACTTAGAAGGCCACGCCAACCACATCCTACTGAATGCACATCCATGATGCTTCTGAATGTGGCTGAAACTGGCCATTGCTTTTTATGGTGGTTTTATTTATTTGATTAAAAGGTCATTTTAATAGAAGCTATATAAATCAATAGGCATTACAATTTGGAAAAGAAAGAGGTGATAGAAGACCTGAACCATTTGCCCAGTATTCATTATATAAATTGTGTTTATCTTAAAGACTTCATTGTACAGTATCAACCTAATACAGCATTTCACTATCAGACCGCTCATTTGTTGTTCCAAGGGTATTTAAAAGTAGGATGTGAGGCAAAACAGACAGACACCCTCTCTACTTTTAAGATTAGGCCCCTTCGAACACCCAGCAGAACTAGTCCAGGACCCGGGGTTTAAGCAAACGGCCGGAACAGCTGAACCGGGGGGGTGGGGATCTGACTGAGGGAAACCCAGCCCGGGAGCAAGGCTGGCACTGGTGGTCAGAAAAAGCTGCAGACAACTCGGGCTCCCATGGTTGTGAGGCGCTCCTAGGGGAAAAAGCAGAATCCATCAGCCCGGTGGTAGGTGGGCGGCCGCGGCGAGGGGCCTGAGCAGGGACTACCTGACTTACAGGCTTAAGTCCCAATCCAGTCCAAAATGAAATGTTTTTTTCCCGGTTTAAGAACCCTGTACGGCCCGTCATATGGTGGACGCAGTGGAGTCCTATGGGCATCGTGCCTGACGAAAACAAAATGAGCAGAGTCCAACGACCTCGGAACAAAAGTGTCAGGCAGGCAGTGGTGAACAGGGCCAGGAACAGAAAATGAGTCCCTTGGGGGGCGAAAAGGCAGCACAGAGGTATCGAAACACAGGGGGGGGGCTGGCCGAGGACCAGTTCAGCCGGGGAAACCCCGAGGTCTTCTTTAACCACGCTACGCAATCCCAGCAAAACCCACGGAAGACGGTCGACCAAGTTATCACCTGTTAAGGAAACCCGGAGCGCGGCCTTGAGTGACCGGTGAAACCGCTCGCACATCCTGTTAGCTTGCTGTGATGGTATGCTGTGGACCTTGACCCCCAGGCCGTCAGCCATGGCAGACCAAAGCTCAGAAACAAACTGGTGGGCCCTGTCCAAGGTAATGTCAGCAGGGGAACCGAAACGCAAAACCCACGTTGACAAAAATGCTCTGGCCACCGTCACCGCTGTTGTGGACGCCAGGGGTACCGCCTCCGGCCACCTGGTCATGCGGTCCACCACAGTCAAAAGGTGCGTGAAACCCTGTGACTGTGGCAAGGGACCAACCAGGTCCACATGAACGGCCGGGGCGGCCAGTGGAAACGTCGCAAAGCAGGCGTGGACCGCCGTCCCAATGGGGGTGTCCTCCAGCATGAGGCCCGTTTTCGTTGACTGAAGGGCAAGGATGTCCGGGTCAGCACGTTGCTCAGCGGCCATGGCAGCGTAGTCGACGCCGACATACACTGCAGAAACCAACACCCGTGATAAACGTCGCTGACTGTCTATCACGTGATTGGACTTACCATCCACATGCTGAATGTCTGTGGTAAACTCCGAAATGGCCGCCAACTGGCGCTGCTGGCATGCACTCCATGGGTCAGAGACCTTGGACATGGCAAAGGTTTATGGTCAACGTACGCAGTAAAGTTGCGACCCTCGAGGAAAAAACGAAAATGTTGTGTCATGAAGTACAGGGCCAGCAACTCCCTGTCGAAAACAGTGTACTTGCGTTTGGCATCCCGGAGCATATGACTGAAAAAGGCCAGCGGTTGCCAGACACCTGAAACCCGCTGTTCCAACACGGCACCCACTGCCACGTCAAATGCGTCGGTGTGCCTACAGAAACGGGTGGGCCAGCAGGGCGGTGCCAGCCAGCGCAGACTAGGCTGTGGAAAACGCCTGGATGCGTTCCGGCAGCCAGTCAACAGGATCTTTGGCTGTTTTACCTTTTAAGGCAGCATAGAGTGGCTGTAGCAGGTGGGCAGCTCTTTGGGGTCCTTAGGGACTAGTAAAGCGCTATACAAATACAGGCCATTTACCACAGGCCAAAAAGAGCGATAAGATAAGGGTGAGGTGAATCCGGGGTGAGCTGAGCGGTGTGGAACTCTGTGGCTGACCTGAGATCCAGCGGTTCCTGATGGAGTGTGATGGCAGGGGGACAGGCAGGTGAGGCACATGGTGATTTCCAAAATGGTGGTTTGGTATCCTGAGACCAAGAGAGGAACATAAGCCAGAGGTTTGAGACAAGGTGAGTCCAGGAACTGTAGCACAAGAAAGTAATGTTAGCAAGATAAATCACAAAGAGAGCCTGCTACCAATATGGGTTGATGACGAACTGGTGGTGAATAAACATATTTGAGGCTTAAATCATTCTGGTGATTTTCCTCCTAGGTGTGAGGAACTGGAGGAGGTGGTTGCCCTGCCCACGGACGGATACCAGGTAAACTCAGGAGCCTGATGGAAAATTCCAGCCACACATGACCATGACACAAGGCTGCTGGGGGAATCCCAGAATGCACTCAGTGTTTCTTCTTCAGTTACCTTTTTCACCCACAATGTGTTTATTCACTACTTTGCATTTAATTCATAGTTACTAATAATCTCTGGCTCTCTTCCACAGCGTGTCTTTTGTCTTGTCTTGCTGCATAATGCTGTGGTGGCCGTTTTGGTTCAGGGTGCTTCTCACTCTGTACAAGTCACTGATCCTGGATCCAGCAAAACAGACCCAGACCATCACACTTCCTCCTCCATGTCTGACAGTTGATGCCACACATCGTGGAACCATCCTTTCGCCTACTTGATGGCGTACAAATAATCTGCATGATGAACCGAAGATTTAAATTTTGATTCATCAGTCCATAATACCTTCTTCCAGTCTTCAGTAGTGGTGGTGTTTCATGGCTCAGGCAAGCCTCTTTGTCTTATTATGACGTCTTAGCAATAGCTTCCTTGCTGCAACTCATCCTGTCAAACCTGCAGCTCGAAGCCTTCCCTTCACAGTTGAAATGGAGACTTTCTTACTGAGACGACTATTAAGCTGTGCTTGAAGCTGTTGTCCTGTGAGCCACCTATAACACAAGCTGTTAACTCTCAGAAACTTGTCCTCTACTTCTTCCAGTCAGAGTTTGCCCCATTTTGTGAGTAGCACCACTTTCCTAGGCTTGATCAACCTCAACCTTGGTCAACCACTCCAGAACAGCTGTAAATTGTCAATCCATTTTGTGTTCCCTGAAAAAAAGTCTTATTTGTATGATTCTGAAATGTACATTATTTTTCAGTTTTGGGTAACCTTGCCTTTTTTTATCCTCTGGCAGTTCAGCACTTACCTTTGTACCATTTCAAGCTATTCATTGGAGTCGAACGACTTAAATTGCAATAAATAACTGGGAAAATTGGGGGGTTCTCAAACTTTTGACCAGTAGTGTATAAACGAAGCCCTAATGATAGCTATCAGCAAAACTCCACATCGTTTTATTCTGTATTTTACTGCAGAACATATCAAAAGCTAAACATCTTCCATTAATAAAATAAATTTAGAGAATTGTGCAACCTTGGAAGCAGGATGTGTTCTCTAAGTGCTTTTTAAAAATAAGTGCTTTTAAAATATTAATATGAACTAAATTTCACGTCATTTACTTAGTTTGTCTGTATTTCAAGATAGTCACAATGTTTCATCTTTAAAAAATGTTCAATGAACTTAAAATTACAGGGGGTGGTTCCATAATTAATCAGATTTGGCCAAACAATCTACCTTGTCCTGTCTTATTGTTTTATGGTGAAAACTTTGCAATGACAGTTTTATTTTTCAGCTTGCCAAGGTTTCAAGGTTGTACCCTTGGGTCCAGTGTGACTGAACAGAGTTGTGTTGAAAAAAAGGGGGTGGGGGGACAAACAAAGCGATATAGGGTAAGTAGGAGAGGGAGAATGAAGCTGCAGAAGGAGACTGCGGCCAAAGTAATGAGCATTAGAAAAGCAGAGTGAAGATGAAAAGACTGTTTTCCATGTTTTATTCATATAGTTTGTTTTTAGCCTGTCGGCTCACATTAAGTCCTGTGCACACACACATACACATCTGTATTTATAAGAGCTTGCTTAATATAAAAAAAAATGTGCCGCTGAATGGCACTTTACAGGACAAATTGTTTGAATCTTGGTTGGAAGCCACATATAACTGATTATTGAAGTACTTTCTATTTTTCCACTTTATTCTAATAAAACTGAACAGTCATTTTATGCTATGAAATGGATTAAATTGACATATAAAGTGGAAAATTGAGTAAGTGGTACTGATGACTCCGTCTTCCTTGATGTCAGTGTTGTCATTATCTTCACTGGCACAAACATCAAATTCTGTTTAAGTGCACAAAAAAAACTTTACAGTGACAAGGATCTTTTGAATTGAAGGAGGAAAACAGAATTTGTAGGGGAAAAAACTGCCTTGTGATTACTTTATGTACAGATAATTTATTTTTTAATTACAGCACTCTATCATATTCACTGTATAACACAAGAGCATTATTAATTATTTTTTGATGCACAGATTTAAAACACCTACGTGTCAAAGAGAAAAATGCATTCTTTTGTGGAAACACTAATGGGTTCAAATTAGTATCACATGCTGACCAGCAGGTGAATAAGACTAAAACCAAAACACCACGAGTTGGCAAACTTGTTTTATTTTTTCATTGTTACTTTATGCTCTTTTATATCTTCTCTGCTTCCCTCAAGGCTGCCCTTCCCTGAATATATTCCCCCCAGATGTTTCTTCCAGTTAAAAAGCAAGTTATTCCTTTTCACAGTCGCAAAGTTATTGGTATGAAGTATTAAAAACAGATAAAAGATTTAAAAAAAATATAAAAGAAAAAATCAGATAAGTGCTGTTTTAAATTGGTGCTATATACGTAAAACTGAAATGCATTTGACTGAATGCAATGTTATTATGTCAAAATATAAAAAATGTGATACATTTTGTTCACTTTGAGTCAAATCATCAGTGTTAGTGGCATTTAATAGTGGCATTCTCATCATTTATATTTATATTTGTATTTATAATTAAGCAGGCTAAAACAAAAGCCTTTACTCTCATTTTTACACCCTACTTTGTGTCTTATCTTCAGTGTTGGGCAAGCTACTTTGAAAAAGTAATTAATTATAGTTACTAGTTACTTCTTCAAAAAAGTAACTGAGTTACAATATTCTAAAAGTAATTAATTACTTGAAAAGTAACTATTGCGTTACTTTAAAAAAAAAAAAAAACATCTAACCCTCTGGGGTCCAGGGTATAATTGGCCATTTTGAACTACTTTTGATTTTCCCTCCACATTTCACCTTTAAAAACTATTTACTTTGCCTTGTTTGGTATCATCCTTTTCAGCACAACCTTACGTGTCTGAATTTACAGTCATGTTTTCATTTTGACATACTGTATTAACACAATTGATCTAAAATCAGGCAAAAAAACATAAAATCAGAGTAGAAAAAGTTACATTTTTTACTGAAACAACCACAAACATGTTTAATGAATCATATCTCACAACTTTAAATGCAAATATAAATTGTCAATTTTAAAATCCTATGCACAAGTTTTGCAAACAACAAATGCATCCATTTACCTTTTACCTTGATTTTTTAAAATAACCATTTCAAACTATTTACAGAACAACCAGCTGTTCTGCATTCAATAAGATGCCACACAAACTATTTGTGCCACTCCAAAAAAATAATTTCTGTCCACTATAAATGAGAACATCACAGCCTGATACCTGCAGGTGTATCACTCCTGTTTCTACCTGGAGACAGCAGTCGCCTCATTGTTCTGACACACAACACAAAACTATCCACATCACTACACACTAACTACACAAGACAACACATTAACTACACACTCCAAACACGCTAAACGCCACAAATCTCTCACATCTCAAAACTCGCTCTCTCTGTCTTTCTCTCTCTCTCGCACACACTCCTAAAAACTTCCCATTTTGGTTTTTTTTTTGGTTTTTTTGCTCATAAGCAGAGAGTGCATGCTAGACGCCAACGAAAACGCGCCAGACACCCTTAATTTGACGCGTACACATTCGCACCTCGACACGTGTCTAACACAAATCAATCGCGCGTCAAAATATGCAAAGAAATTACTAAACTTCATGAGTGTATGCACTCACTCCAAGAACCGTATAATTATAAATATGAGCGTGGTGAAAGTTGGGCAGCACGCTAACGTCTTTTGTCCACTCTGTGTGCTCGTAAGGGTCTAACCCTTTCACTCCTTTGATTTTTTTTCCTCGTATCTTTTCTTTGACTTTTCATCAAGTCTGTCTTTGTACGGACCGGCATTGTTCTCCTCCGTTTTGTACATACCTTTTTGGGGGGGCAAAAAAAAAAGCAAGAAGGTATTGGAACCGGAGAATTAACGTTTTGCGGTGCTGCAAATGCTCGCATTTGATGCATTGCTTTGATTGTTTTGCACTAGTACCTGGCATGCAATGCGCGAAAGTCACGTGGCCTGTCAATCTCTATTAGTATATTTTGTCGTTAGTATAATATGAAATAAATTCTACATGTGTCAAGTCGTGTGCCAACATTTGCTGTGTAGTAGAACTGAGACATTAGTCATTATAAACATTTATTTGAAATAATATTAAAATTCTCAAACAGAAAAACATTAAACATAAATATATAAAATATAAGTATTTACAGAGAGACAGGAATAAAAAGACAGGAATAAAAAGGACCCAGCTGCTCTCCAGAGCAGGAACAAGGCTGAGGAGGAAATGTTCCGTTGGAGACTGGCGTCGCCTCTTCAGGGACACCAGGATGGCCAGCTCCACCGCCGATGCACCGTCCCGGGACCCGTCCCTCATCTGCCTCGGAGCTGTCCTCCTCTGTGGGCCTGTAAAACAAGGCTGCTACTAGATTTTCATTTTCAACATTGAAAAGAAAAGAAAAAACAGGATATAATCAGATTGGTTTTAGATATTTAGTAAAGGTGATCACAAGGGAATCCAAGCGAGTAAAAAGCTATCAGAGCTTGCTGTACATCTGATGCTACAATTACATACCTGTGGGTGCAGCAGCAGGAGCAACAGGGGATGCTCTGCTGCAGAATCAGTTGGTTCTATCAAGACAATATTAAATGTTAACAGGTTGAAAACATTAATCATAGAGAAAGTATATACAGTGGTCCCTCATTTATTGCAGCAGGGGTTCTCAGAATAACTATCCCCTCACCACACACTTTATACACTTTTTCCCCACACACACGAACATTATTCACAGTTCTTACAAGTTGATTCTCAAAGTGCAAACCTTTGTAGATTGCAAGACGAAAAAGTATTATTATGCCGCGTTTTGTCTTCATCTGCCTGCCACTTTCGTGCGCCTTTATCCCTCGTGGTGCAGGTGTGTATTTATAATGAAGGTCATAGTTATGGGTGTTTTTGTGCTGTTTTTTCTATTGGACGTGATGGTTATCAAAACCAAACATGATACATTTGGCAAGCGCAGGAGACACAGCACGGAGGAGATTTGTCAATCAGGCTGCAGAATGCAATGCTGTACTGTGCAATAAAAAATCAGCGAAAAAGCGAAGCAGTGACGGGTGAACACCGGGACAACTGTGTGCTGTTTATTAATAAACAAAATATATTCCTATATAACAACATGCATAAAAGCAGAACGGTATTTGTACATCAGTGGGAAAATAGCGGTGGCTTGCTAGCTTTTGTGCGGCTTCCCCGGGTCAGTCAAAAATTTCAAAAGAGAAATGAATGAACTTACCAGGTTGCCCGATCTCTTCACATATCTTCCTCCAAGCTCGGTCCTTTATATTCCTGTCTCGGTACACAAAGCAGCTCCGGGTTGTTTGCTACAGCGTTGATTAGCCTTTCCTCCATATTGAATGAAGAATGAAGGGCTGCCCCTTTGACCTAGGTCAGAGCCACGTCACCAGGCTCCTGATTGGTTGTTGCGGCGCGAATTGACGCTGGAGTTCAGATTTTTCCAACTCGAGCGGCTGACGCGATACCCACGTATGCACAAAATGCAACACGAAAATTGATGCGCGTGGTTTTATTCGGGAGTCAAACGCGACAGACGCGCTACACTGACGCGCGTTTTCGTGAGCAAATCTGCTTCCGAATTAGGGGTGGGTTTTAATAATCGATTCATCGATTAAAATCGATTCTGGCTTGGATAACGTGATATCGATTCATTAAAATCCTGAATTGATTTTTTAATATAAATGTATTTTGCCCGAAATTCCAGAATCTCAGGTGAAACGTCACAACTGTAACTTCAGAGGTAACGTTCATATGTTGATTAATGGTTTTCTTTCGTTTTTGATGTACTGCAGAATATTTCTATAAAATCCCAGGCCAGGAAAATCACCTTCATGTTTTTCTGTGTTTTATCTTCAGCTACTTTGACACAAAGGCATCTGCTGTGATGCTCACAGCTTTGATAATGTCTCGAAAGTGTCAGCTTCCTTTTTATAGATACAAAAATATGTAAATGTACTGATCTGAATTATAATATTTCTGACTGAGGCAAAATTTCCCCGATTCAAATCGAATTGAATCGAATCGATTCAGGACCTTGTGAATCTGAGTCGAATCAATTCTGGAAATCAGTGACGATACCCAGCCCTAATAACAATGTCAGTCATACAAGATCATGTGCAACATAAAGCTACACATAAACAACATTTGCACCATAGCATACATAAGTGTGCATCAACTAATTACAGTGAAGCAGCTATAAATTAGTGCTGGCTTGTTTGGGTGAAAGCCTCCTCAAACGCTGTGTGCCAATTAATATTTGAAACAGCCTCTTCTAAATCTGCCTCCATGCAATAATTGTGGGTATTAAGGCTTTATTAAAGAATAGACGTTGCCCAGCAGTATTAATGAAATCAATTGCAGTTCTCTGAAATAATTACCTCTAAAGGGGAGGATGAAAGCACAGAAATGCCTTTATATACAAATAGTACTACTCAGTTGTGGATATTTAAAGAACTGTTCATATTTCTGTTTATTTATTTATTCTCACAGGTGCAAACATGTATGAATAATACCATACACCACAGCATTTGTAGACTAAGCAGTCTGCTTATGCAGTGCTTGTTCCTAATTGGGCTTTTAATAACACCATGGTCGGATTCTTTACACCAACAATGTAAGGGGTTTATTCTGTTGACATCACAGCTTTGGAAAGTTGACATTTCTGTCAAATCTCATGAAATGCTGTCAGATGCATTGATCTAACACTTCCCAGCATTTTACTGACGTCAAATGTTATCACCTAATTGAATGACTGTCATTAATTCTAATCTCTTTAGTTATATATAACACCCTCTTGTACCAAGTCATAGACAAGATGATGCGTTGCTTTGTGGCCTGATCAGTTTTTAATAAGCAGAAATTGTTTTTATTCTAATTTCTTTCAAGTAGTTTTAAAGCTTTAAAAACTGAATTAAACTGAACTCATCTCTCCAAGGTAAAATCATCTGATTTATACTAAAACCACAGTTTTTACTTCTTGTTTCAAATTTTGTTACCCTTACAGAGATGGAAGTGGAAATACTCATTTTCATGTATCTGTACAATGAGTTTTTTTATTTATTTATTTTCTCTGAGCCCTGCGACAGTCTGGCGACCTGTCCAGGGTGTACCCTGCATCCCCCCCACAACCCCGAAAATGACAAGTGGCAGAGAATGGATGGATGAATGTTTTTTTTCTGACACCTTTTCATTTTCACTCATTTTCACTAGAAATTTAAAAGTTACGTGTTTTGAGCAGATGTCTGTAGCATTAATGATGTGTTGCTGAAGTTATGTTGTTTTAAACAGATGCACTTTGCTGCAGAGCAGGACGGTTGTGGTCAATGTTAGATTGCATCAAGGGTAGCAGACATCGATATAAATTTGAGCTGATGATTCCCTCACCGAATTCTGCCTTTACTAGATTTATACTGTCTTTATACTGGGGTTAGAATCAGACATGGCAGCTCATGTAACATCTGCTTCATTTTTGCTGAATTCAGTTGTGTATTGAATGTCAGTTGAGACTCTTACAGGAGAAGCAATAGACCTCTGCTGATCACACCCTGTACACACAATCTTCTGGAATAAACAATCAAAATTTGTGTAACTTATTTAACTTGTGACTCATACCCCACACTGCATCCCTGCAATAAATCTTAAGGTTTACACACCTGATAATCACTCATTAATCTCTGACTACTCATTTTGCTATTTATCTGTGGATGTAGTGACCAATCTACAGGGTGGGCCATTTATATGGATACACCGTAACAACATGGGAATGGTTGGTGATATTAAAGTCCTGTTTGTGGCACATTAGTATATGTGAGGGGGCAAACTCCTCAAGATGGGTGGTGACCATGGTGGCCATTTAGAAGTCGGCCATCTTGGATACAACTTTTGTTTTTTCAATAGGAAGAGGGCCATGTGACAGATCAAACTTATTGGTAATGTCACAAGAAAAACAATGGTGTGCTTTGTTTCAACGTAACTTTAATATCACCAACCTTTCCCATGTTATTACGGTGTATTCATATAAATGGCCCACCCTGTACAATGTAGACAACAGCAAATAGAGCTAGGTTTGTTTTTTGTTTTGTTTTTTTAAATTCCCCTTGTTTTTTTTCTGCGTGTGTTTTACAGGTTTAAGATGAGTACATTTATAAGAATTAGAATTTGAAAAAAGTTTGCATTGTATTAATATTGTTATTTTATATATTATGATTTATATTTATATTATAATATTTTATTTACATTATTATTTATTTTAATATGGCAGGTTAGCTTCAGAGGTTCAGTTAGCTATGCACGAAAATAGCTGATGGGGGAGCTTCTTTTTAGGTTTATACTTAAATTTCAGAGCCTTGACATTTTTTTCCAGTTTCACTTTTATATTTTTAAATATGAGTAATTCTATTTAAGTGAAAAATGTGTGTACTTTTACCACCTCAGATTCATTACTGTTCATCAAGGCAGCACCACCTAAATGAGGGAATAACATTCTGCTGAGCCAAGGTAGCAGATGAGGTGGCCTATGGGGCTTTGAAGCGTGATGTCACGGGGCGTGGCCGCCGAAGCGCCATTTTAGCAGGCCAAACAAAGGGCTAAAGGAGCGCGAAAGCATCAGCAATCGCACTTGCTGTGTTGTCGGTTGTTAGATCGCACGATCAGGAAGGGAATAAGTTGGAAAATGGGCTCTCTTTTTATTGTTTCCCCACTTGGAAGCAACGTGAGGGAGCTCATGTATCAGATGTTACCAAAAGCAGGCGTCTAGCCTGGATAGCAGCTGTGAGACGAGCTGATATCCAGTTCTCTACCATCCAGAGATATCCGTTGGTGTGCTCATTTTCATTCAGGTAAGTTCTAAATAAGTTCATATTACTCTTTATAATCTGTTAGTTTTATTTTCAATGCGCTCTGAGGTCATAGCAAATTAGAACAAACATCCTAATGAGTGATTTTGTAGATATAAGTTCTATTTATAGAGTTGCTAATTGTTTTTCATTATTGCAGCAATGAAATCCAGCCTATGAAATGAATGAAACAAATCCTGACTGGGTTCAAACGCACTTGGGGAACTCCGAAACCTCTGCTTCAAACAACATGCTACATACCACCATGCCAATCAGATTCTTCCATGTGAGGGTGAAGAGGTGACCCTTCTGGATAAGATGGTGAAGGTTTGCTGCGTTTTGGTGAACATGTGCCCCACTGTGGTAGTAAAACCAGGGAAAATGCTCGTGTTAAATACTCTTAAAAGTCTTGTGCTGTTTATGTAGTGATAAGTTTTCAAAAGAGACAGTAAATTACAGATTGCTTGTAGTGGGTGATATTATTTAAATGCGGCCATGATTTTATGTGAACATTTTGTCATTTGTAAACTATAAACAACATGGATTCTACATTGCTGAAGAGGAGAAGTCTATCTTATGGCCAACCACTGACTGTATCTTGGTCTTATTACCCAGCAAAACCCAGCATGCAGGTTCATCTGTAACAGTCCTTGTGCCACAGATCAACACTGTTGCTTCTACTTTAAACAGAAGAGCAGTTCCATGGCTGCAGGTCTCTGCGACTCCGGCCATACAGGTGCAGTGGGCGGCTTCAACCTTCCCTGTGATGCTCACAATGACCCATGGCTGCAATGCTGGTTCATTCAGTCTTTGAGAGTGCAGGACCTCAAACACACACAGACAAAGTTAATTTAAAGACAAGAACTTTAATGAGCCAAGGCCGACACAAATGTGTTTTATCTACTTTCAAATCCATTTATCATAAATGTAACAAATAAAATGTTTAGAACTTTAGCACATACATGTAATTTTTAAGCTTTTTATGTATCCATCTATAGAATGCTGCATGGTATATTCTAAATCTGCCTGGGTTTTTTTGTTTTGTTTTGGGGGGGTTTTAATCTGCCAGCAAAAAATGAACCTAAAGTATGTAATGCAAGCAAAAAAGTAATGAAGTAATGAAAGCATAAAGTTCGACTTTAAGTGACAATTATGAATCACTTAATATGATTAGGAGATTCTGCACGTCATTAATCAATGTATAAAACCAAAGCAGAATGTATTTTTAGTGACACAGGACACAGAAGCAAGGTGTGTAATTAGGAATATTTATAATAAATATGAATTAATTAGAGCAATTTGTTTAACCATAGAGAATGACTAAGTGCTTCACGACAATGTCACATCAATGCACTGAACTCACTATGTTATCCCTCTAACAGAGCCTCCACATGTTCTCACTGTAATTTCCCCTCATGAATGAATTTATGCTGCACTAATCTGAATGTTCGGAGGGAAATCAAACGCATTTTACTCGCTGTACTCAAGCTGACTTACCTTTGTTTGAATGACGGCGAATTCACGACGTGGAGTCTAAAAATCGCCAAATCTTGTACCTATTTTTTGCAAGTACCGTCTCTTTGCATCTGGACGCAATGTGCTCGTCTCGGTTTCTACTCACGCCTTTTTACTTTTGAGCTGCTTTTAAGTAGTGCTTGGCAGCAATCGTCCTTAACGCCTTTTTCTTTTGCTGCTTTTAATTTCCATTCCTCCCCAACACAGAGTGTTCGTTTTGATTCGTAGCCTGCTAAGATGGTGCCACGCTCCCACAATGCATCACGGCATGACGTCAACTCCAAAGCCCTTATAAGTATATGATAGCAACGATAATTGGCTGAATATTTGTAATAACTGTACTTAACAGAATATTTAAATGTATAAAGAATGTTTACTTTGTTAAGCACATTGAGCTTGAGAATTTAAGTAGTTTAAAGGGAGCTCAACCTTAAACATTACGTAGCCGTAATATTCCTCCTTTAGTGCTGATGAGGAAAATCTTTTCTGCAAAATATCTATTTTTTACTTGTGATTGTTAACAATTTTCCAGTGGTACAGTTTTACGTGTAAGAAAGTGTTTTATGGTGTTTGTTGCTTTTCCAAAATACATGGTTTGAAAAGTTCCTCCACAACTATTTTTGGTATTGTCATACATATTTATTACATATTTATTTATTTATTTAGCAACACAAGCAATATTATTTTACAATTTATCAGCCAGAAATAAATCCCGGTAGAGTGCAGACCAACAGTACAGGCTGTATGTTTCACTCTGGTCCAGTTTATTTTGTTAAACTGTTAAACTACATGCCACTGGTGTACATATACAGTAAAGTTAGAAAATTCGCTTCACTTTAGGAGCTTTCTCACACAACAAACAAGTCTTTTTTTTTTTTACATATACACACACACAGCCAATGTGTGCACTCAGAAAGTGAGTCAGGGAGCTCCTCCTTTGACTGTTTGTGGCAACAAATAAATAAATAAAAACTGTCAAATTTCAACTCATGATAAGATGAAGATCTGCTATTGTTAAATCTCAACTCAACATGCTTGTGGGATAGAGCAGCATGTTGGAGACAAAAAAGAAAATCAACACTGACTTTCAAAAACGCCGCTCCCACTCCCCAACATTTGCCTACCTCGGGCATAGTTTAGGTTTGTGGCATCAGTGCACCTGTCATATGCTGTACTAGTTTGTGGATCTTCGCCTGAGCTGGAGTTTGACTAGCTGTTTCCCCCCACAGTCTGCAATAAAACCGTTAGAATGGATTTCCATAGGGGTGTGAGCTATGTTTAAAAGACAGATCTTACAAAATAACACCACATACCAACAAAAAAATATTATTATTGATTATTGGACAGGCCTCAGAACACTACTTCCAAGATTTCCATCCATTATTCTGCTTTTTTTTCAGCCAACAATGTGCTGGACTTGTAGTAGGATGCATGATGGACATGGTATCTGTCTGTCACTGGGGCAACACACTGACAACCATTCACTTACTTTCACACCTGACAGCTTGAGATTTACTAAACCTACATGTATGTAGACTATGTGAGGAAATGGCATACCCTGAGGAAATTCATTGACATCCAAATTCCACAGTGAAAGGTCCCACTCACCTACTGGTTAAAAAAAAGAGTACGTACTGCTACTAAAAATGTAGGATATTCATCCTGGAAGCCAGCAGTTCTTGTCACACATTGTTTAGCCATTCTCACCTGCAGGGGATAAAAATGCCGACACCATACGTCAGGCAAATCTTTACAATTAACAACAGAAAACGATACAAGTTGCATTTTAATGAAATACAGATTAGGAGAAGGAAATCAGTCTTGTTTATTTCCCCTCATAAATCATACTTATTCATCTTTGTTTCACTGTGTTTCTCCCCATTCACTAAAGCAAAGAGAGCAAATATTATTAATATAGCTACTCTACTAGTATGGGAAAGTTATTATTCATATTTCTGACCAAGGACTGGAGTACCTAGAATTATGTTTCCATTAGCATATGAACAGTAGGGACAGTTACAGAGAATAGTCGGCCATCAATAAACTTTTTTTTATTAAACTTTAGAAGAAAAATACATTTTAACAGATAAATAACATTATTGCAGGGAAAAAACACAAACAGGCTATGCAGTCACACTCAAGAATACTTCATTCTATCTCTGTATACACCTACGCAGCCAAGTTAAAATTATTGTTCAGTTTTTTGCAAAAAACTTCACTTTACTTACTTTTCTGTTAGAATAAAATGAAGATACTATCCTGACCAGAAGCAAAAAACACCAAATAAAAAATGTGGCTTTGCATTGTAGATTTGATTGCCATAATATTACATATCACAACCAAATGTCCAGTACACTCAAATTCATTTCTGGAAATTTTCCCAGGTTTTTTTTTTTTTATGATTTTTCTTGTCAAAAAGTGATGGGCACACAGAAACAGTACTAGTTAATCAGAGGACTGTTAGGACCCATTTTAAGTCCAATTTTTACTGGAAAAATCTGCAAAGTTGCACTTGTTATTTCCAAATGTGATATTTTGCTTTCAGACATACAGACACAGCAGTTCTTCTCCAAGGATTCTGCAGATATTCCTCCTGAAATTAGTCAGAAATGAGCATCTTTTGAAACAGAAAATCATGTTTGTTTGTTTTTTGTTGGATTTTTTTGTTGTTTTTTCTGATTAGAAGCCAATTCTGCAGAATTTTTGGCAGCTGTTTCACTCATAATCTGAGGCACAAACCCAGTTTGGCCAGCAGAAAGTGTGAGAGTCTGAGAGAAAACAGACTTCTGTAAGACAGTATTTGAATGACAAGCAAAGGGAGGGTGGCTATCTGCTGATAGACTCTGGTATAATGTCTCCTCTTCTTTTTTCACCTTACCTTTTGCATCTTAAGCCTCCGTGCGTACTTGCCACACTGCCTCAGGATGCTGCAGCACTCTGTGTTGGAAGGAGTGTGTATAGGTGAAGAGACATGGGTGTTTGTGGTTTTGTGCCTGCCCTTTTGTGCTTCTCTGTATGTTGTTGGGCTTGTGTTGAGAGGGTTGCAAGAAGAATAGTGTGTGTGTGTGTGTGTGGTGGTTGGGGTGGGGGGATTGTGTGGAGGGTTATCTAGTTGCCTCAGCAGCCTCTCGCTGAGCATCTTCGCTTGATAAACAGAGAGATTGGAAGAAGGTTGCAAATGCCTCCAGGAGAGAAATGCTGTGGTATCAAAGCTCTCTCTCACAGTGTTCTCTCTTACACACACAGACACACATATTCACAGATGCAAACAGAAAGCAAAACAAAACATAGACACAAAGGCACACACACACACACACACACACACACACATTCTTTAGAGCACACCCACATGCTCTCATGGGTTCTTTATCTGTGAATCCCACCTGACTGGCAAGGGTTTAGTAGAACCTGGCAGACGGACAAACTGGATGATCTGTAGGGCAGAGAGAGACATAGACAGAGAGAAAAGGAAGGACACAGAGGCCAGACGCAGACAGAGACGACAAGTTTTGGATATTCTTTAATGAACCTGAGGCTAAGGCAAAAAAAACCAGATAAGAAAGGTCAAGCAAGGGAAAGAAGCGAGGTGGAGGAGTTTGGAAGTACAGAGCTCAGCAGAGAGCAAGGTGAGAGGCAGAAAGATCAATGACCCAATGAAGAGAAAGGGTCAAAGATGAAAGAGAGAGACAAAATGAAAAAAAATACGACAGAGTGGGTGAGGCAAAGACGTGTTTGGAAAGGATGAAAAGGTTGGCTGCAGGAAGGAAGTGACAAAAAGATATTCTCTGGAGATGAGGAGAATACATAGTGAGAGATGGTGTGTAGTGTAGCAGATGTCACATAACGAATCACGGGGTCCGGCAATATGGGACAGCAGGATTAAATAACTGGGGGACCCAACCATTTCAGATGAAATAGCTGGGGGGATTTCCTTGCATTCTTCATAAAATGATTACTGTTGTCAGCTCAGTGTGCAAGGAACATCATTTAGAGGAAATCTAGACATTGTTTTCACACTCAGCCTGGCCTGTAACAGCAGATTGTTACGATGGAAATTTAGTGTTTAATTAGCTGTTGGTTTAATTAAACATTTTATTTTTAAAAAGCATGAAAATACTTGCAGAACACATTTACATGCTTGTTAATTGTAAGACACTTGTGCAAATACATTTTTGAAGCTGCAAAAGAGTAAAAATGAGAAAATGTTTGGTAAAGAGAAGGAGAGAACAAGAAATTTCTATCATGATGAATAGACAGACAGCAAGAAAGTTCTAGACTACTGGCAGACCTGATTTAATGGAGTTATCAAGTAGCACGTAATAAATGAAATTGTGGTCTTTAACACCACTGCCAATAAGCATGTGTTTAAATGTGACTAAGGCTGAAATAGGGCGATCGTGGCAATGGTGGCTCAAAGAGTTGGCAGTCCGTCTTGTAACCCGAAGGTTGCCGGTTCGAGCCCCGGCTTGGACAGTCTCGGTCGTTGTGTCCAAGGGCAAGACACTTCACCTACCGCCTACTGGTAATGGCCAGAAGGGCCGATGGTGTGATATGGCAGCCTCGCTTCTGTCAGTCTGCCCCAGGGCAGCTGTGGCTACAACTGTAGCTGCCTCCACCAGTGTGTGAATGTGAGAGTGAATGAATAGTGGAATTGTAAAGCGCCATATAAATGCAATCCATTATTATTAAATAAGTAGTAAGTCTTTAGCAATACAAAATCAAAACACATGATTTCATATTCATAATCTTATAAATAGAGGTTTGAGACACTTTCTTCATATTTGGGTAGATATGAGAACTGTCACGGCGAGTGAGAAGAGCCGCGTGGAAAAGGTAGAGGAGGATCCAAACGCAGGCAGTCGTGAAGGTGTGAAGGTGATTTATTGAACACGAAATATAGAGAGGCAAACGGCAAAACGGAGAACTAAACTATACTGGGACAACTAAACTACTGAGCATGAACAAGAACACAAACCTGGACATAAAGGAAGGCGATGGTACATGATGATGATGCCGCCAGGGACCACACGAATGAAACATGGTGGCTACACAGACGGACCAGCAGCTACAAACACAGAAGACACGACTTAAATACACTCAGAGAAACACAGGGAGATTACACACAGCTGGGAGTCATTAACGAGACGAGACAAGAGGTAAAACTGAAGACACTCACATGAGACGCAGACCTTCACAATAAAACAGGAACAAGAAACCATCACACTAAGACGCAGACTCGACACTGAGAGACAGACAGAAAATGACACATGGAACTAGACCTATACTAAGCAGACACAACCGAAGAACAAATCCTAAACACAAATAAACAGAAACATGAAACTCTAATATTAAACATCATAATCATCATCATCATCATTAACACAACAAGAGAACAAGAAAACATTCCCTGATGCAAAATTAAACCAAAACATAATAAACTCAAAATACTGGGTAGAAACTGACCCAGAACAGTGACAAGAACACATGAAATCTTAGGCTTTGAGATGACTCATTCATCTCAATTATTACTCAGAGCACTAATAAAGGCGACCAGCAGTTACACAAAAGCACTGCTGTGAGGTGAAGAACGGCTTATTACTGTTTTTCCAGCTGCAGAGTAGTTTGCTCTAGCCTCATCCCCTCCTATTGGCTAGTAACCCCGCCTCCCCTCACAGTGCCATCACTCTTACTGAATCTGCCTTCTCCTTTTTTTTTTGCCTTTTCCATCTCCATCACCTGTACCTCCACCTGTCACTTTCCACTGCCTCTCTTCAGACCTTTTCAGCGTTCTTCTCACTCGTGCCTTTTCTGTTTCTGTTCACATTTTTCATTATGTCCCCGTCTAGTATTTGTCTGTTTTAATTTACAATTCAAAGAAGCTGGTGTTGGCAGTGAGTAATGATTGCCAAGATGGGAAGCATCCCATCATATAAACAAATTCAGCTGGTAATCATAATGTGACAATGTTTGAATAATGGTGCAATAATTAGCTCATCAGTCAAAAATATAATTGTGTTAAAAGTACAAACTGATAAATTGTTATTATTATTATTATTATTATTATACATCTTAAATATAAATCTGTTTTTCCTTTTTTTTTTTCTCTCTTTTTAGTATTGTAAACCACCTCCAACCATGCATAATGAAGTCCAAACTAGTGTATCACCAGCAGCACAGAAACGGCTTCAATCTGGTTTCACAAGATGCATCAGGCACAGCACTGAATTGTAGGTCACCCAGATTTTGGAAGCTCACGTATCCCAAAACACAATCTGTGTATTTATGTGCAACAGAAGCAACGGAAAATAGATTTGTAAAGTAAATTATTCTTATGTTCTCTTCTATTCTAATAATATTCTTCTTCTTCTGCTGGTATTTTATGCGCATGAACTTCACATAGCCTTTCTATTTAGACTGATGAATAACAACAGAAACCGAATGTCTGTCAGTTTTAGCATTTTTAAATATTTATCCACATACAATTTTTAATACAGCACATCAAGAAAAGCAGTTCAGAACAGACAAACAGAAGGAAAGATAATTTAATATTCAATAATCAAAGATTGCAGATGGTGTTGCAAGATTCGAGAAACTTATTATGTGACAGGCAGTGTAGCCATGAATAGAATAGTCGTGTGATGGAAAGAGAAAAATATTGTGAATTAAATTTGTATAGAAAATAATAGATTTAGTGCTGCCATTTAAAATAGAATCCCATCAATGCTGCTTAATGAATTAAAGCACATCCATGTGCATTAATATGAATTAGCAAATATGTTTAGCAACAAACAAAAAATTACAAATTATGATTTTTATCAACATAATGGGTTTGAATTAGCATATTTGTTGCAAACTGTTTATTATAAATGTGTTAGAAATGTTACAATGTATTTTTTCATTTGTTTTTCACAATATCTTCTTGCAGAGACTAAATTGTGTTTTTGATGATGATGGTGGTGGTAATGGTCTTAATCAAAAACTGAAACCACTGAACATTTGAAGCGCGAGTTTTATCAACATTTAAATCACTACCTTTTGCTAACCTTGACTAACTCAGAATGCAAATTGTTATCAATTACACGTTTCCTGAAAGCATCAATGCTTTTTTTCATAACAGTAATCACAAATCTCAATCGTCAGATTGTCAATTACCAAACCAAAAAAAAAAAAAAAAAAAAAAGCTCAGGTCCTCTACCAGAGGCCTGGGAGCTTGAGGGTCCTGCGCAGTATCTGCTGTTCCTAGGACTGTGTCGTGTTTCGGCTGTGTGCAGGCAGGAGAAGGACCCAAACGCAAAACTCACCACACAGGAATTAAACTCAAAAAGCTGCTTTATTGCAGAATGGCACGAAAAATATAACTAAACTAAACTAGGACATGGATAACTAACACACAGGGAAACACAGGGCTTATATACACTGAGGGATAACGAGGGAATGAGACACAGAAGGAGAGCACAGCTGGGAGTAATCAGGCTGGACGAGACAATGGAAGCAAAACTAGAAACGCTGACATGAGACACGGACCTTCAAAGTAAAACAGGAAACACTGACTGAACTCTAAACATGTAAACTTAACAGCAACTGGGGAGACAGAACATAGGCACATGGGACAGAAAGGCACAGTAGACACAATGTGGACATAACGCCACAGGGAAAGACAAAACACAGAACCTCTTAGAAAATAAAATAGGAAACCTAATGAAACGCAGACATGACTACATGAACTTGACAACATAACAGACATGAAACACATGAAGGGCAAGGGAGACTTAACAGGGATTGGAAGACACAAGGGGAATCTAATAACAAATGAACTAGAAAACCTAATGAGCTTAACCATATACTATAAACATCAAAATAAACTAAAACTCAAAACGCTGGGTCATAAGACCCAGGATCGTGACAGACTGCACTCTTCTGGACAGACATCTCAGCTGTTGTTCTTGGGATTGGCTGGAGCCCCTCGCCCTGTTTGGCATGTTATTGCCCCGAGTGCTCCGACTGCCACAGGGTCCACTGTTACCTTCATCCTCCACACCTTCTCAAGCTCCTCTCTCAGCCCTTGGTATTTCTTGAGCTTCTCAATATCCTGCTTCCCGATGTTGCCATCAGTTGGTATAGCCACATCTATCACTCCAGCCTCTATCGATCTTGTGCTTAGAGCTTGTTCCTGTGCTGCCATGATTAGTGCTTCTGTGCTGTCTTTCAGTCCAGATATGTGGTGATGTCAGGGGTTTCTATCTCCTCTTTTGGCCAGCTGATTATCTGGCGGTCATCAGACCCCAGCAAGGAATCCTAGTCAAACATGAAAATCAATAAAATATACCAACAAAGTCAACTGAGACTCAAATCCCAGTTTGAATTGTTATTTCAGCTTGCCCAGAAGAGAACATTATTAGGCACAAATAAAGTAATCAGCCAGCTGACAAGGGTAGCTAACACTGACAAGCTGTCTACCGGAATGATTTGTGTAATATGGTTTTGATATATAAAACAAAGAAAAAAGAATCAGACGTTTGTTTGCTCCTAAGATCGACAAAACCGGGTATTTTACCAAATTGAAATTGGGACCAAAACAGAACCAGTTATTGTATTGTATTATAGTGGCTAATCATACGTCTGAATACAATGGGCACCGTATTTCTGAATGTGAGACAACCTTTTATGTTAACCTTTAAAAATATCCTTTTGCATTTAAAAACAAATGAAAAATGAAAAAAGGAAATTGCCTTAGCCTCTCGTATCAGAAGATGCACTTTCATGCTATTTTAAATGTAAACTTTGAGGCTTTCATTTTTAAATTGTTTTGATTTGCATTTTGTGTGACTCGCAGTTTGTTTTAAGGAGAGTGCAATTAATTTTACAGCTACGCCATGCATGTCTGTCAGAGACTGATGCACACAGAGACTTGGAAGAAGAAAAATGTTTGACTATAACAAAGGCTGTGGGGAGTGAGGTGGAGATAAAGTATTTGTTAACCAGCAAGCACAGCTCAGTTAAAACAAGGCAGATAGTGGCTGTAATCAAAGTCTGCGTTTGTGTGTGAGCATGTAAGCAGCAGCGGGTAATTACTTGACAATATTTCTCTTTGACTTGAAGTGTCACTATGAGCCCTGTGAGAACAAAAAACAAACAAACACTGAAATGGTAATGACTGCAACACTCTTGGACATTAAACGCATACCAAGGACACAGGTAAAATGATAAAGACTCCCAAAATGTCCTAGTGGAAGTCTGGGTTAAATGTGACCTGAATTTACAAAGACTTCACACTGCTTTTAAACCATTCACGGCACGAAGATCCCAAACTCTGTGTTTGAAATTGATGAATTGCGTGTTTTTTTTCTCTGTGTTTGTTTTTTGTGTTGTTTTTTTGTAAAATGTGAAGTGGACTCTGACAGAAAATGAATCTGAAAATACAAATATCAATAAACACTTATGATGAATAGTTGGTTTTAGGAGTTATCGCAGTGGTGTCTTTCTGTGCGCAGTAACTCAAATCTTGCAGGTAATATAGACTCTCAGTTTAGAGGGTGAGGAGAATGATTTGAGTCATACATGGACTATCAGGTTTCTCAGCTCTCCATGTAAAATCCCATCAACTTTCTAATATTGATTGCTACGCGTTGACTTATAATCATCTATCTAGTACTGTGTCAAGCCCTGCACTAAAATTATGTCTCACGCATTAAAAGCAGAGCAAACAAAAGCAGCAGTGAGTGGATCAAAGTCTTAGTTTCTCTGGCTCAGGTTGATTGCAACAATCTGCGTGTATAAATTAGGTTACAATTTTTTGCAAACCATTGCAAATCTGTCTGAGAGTGATTGCAATTTGGACCGTGATTGTTTGGAGACATGTTGCCTCCCAACATGGAACCTGCCACTTTTTGGTTGCACAGAGGCTGCTTCACGACAAACCAGTGGCTTATCATGAAGCAACCAGGCCTGGGTGGCTGTAGCTCAGGAAAGAAAGACAGACTGATCAAGACATGTTTACATATTGGTTAGATAAAAAAGGTGGGGGGACATTTTGCTCAGTTTTGTGACTGAGGAATTTATTGTAAACACCATTCTTCATGCTTTTATTTATACCATTGTGTAATATAATTATATTTTTCAGAAGTTATTTAACAGTTTTTGAGATATACATGTTCAAACATGGTTTCAGACGTTAATGTCTGAAAAAAATGGTCTAAGTATGGGTCGACAGAGTATTTTTCAAATTAAAAAAAAAAATTCACAGCAATCATTGTGTCCAAACTGTGTAACATGGGTATTATAGTTAACTAAAACTAAAATTAAATGTAAATAAAAACATTTTAGTTAACTAAAATGTAAAATCTGAAATCTCTGCTGCTACAAAGACAATGAGAAATCCACTTTACTCTTTACTCATTGGTCAGATGGATAACGACTTAGTTATTAATGACCATCAAGCACCGAGCCAAAGCCATGGTATAAACAGTATATTATATTTATTATTTATTCTTTTAGAATTCTGTAGAAACCATTCTTTACAATCTGTACAATATTTGTTAGTGTTTTGACATAAAAAGAAATAATTTTGCAAGTTAGATAATGCCCCACAGGTTTATTGATCCTGCAGTGAAGGACCTGATCACTATCAATCGATTTAGCAAAAAGTACATGCCTGTAATACTGTGAGATCACGTGAAAGCAGAAATTAGATTAAGGGACCTAAAAATATTTAAATATGGTTGATGATGGTATAGGTTAAATGCAACCTTTAACAAAATGTACTACGTGTTTAAAAGCTTTGTTTTATTTCATGCAAGTCTGTCATATCCTGCTAACACTTAACAGAGAGAATACAAAACATACATTTTTGTATTTTACTGATTTTGAAGTGATTCCTGCTGAAGTAAATGCAATAAAACAAATTCTTAACAAACAAGACTCTACGAGACCCATCTACACATTTATAGCTTTACGAACAATCATTCTTCAGTCTGTGCATGGTGTAAATAAAAGTCTGAGTTTTATTATAAAACATGCAGACATTTGTTCATACCATCGCAAAAATACTTGAAATACTAGTCTGCCAGCACATAATGGGATATTAAACAAAACATGTCAGTTTTTTCTCTTTTAAAACAGAACAAATCACAAATAAATATTCTGTCACTGCTATGTGCCTTCGGTCACTGAGTGGGAACAAGTTGGCGAGCAAAGTCAAATTGCCTTTACAAATCACAGTGTGAGTGTGAGAGACAGCCCAGCAAGACTCGGCAGTCTCTTGCTTTGGAAAACGCCACTGAAGTTCAAGACTTTGAAATAAATGCACTAAAGAAACTTCTGTGATAATACAGCTGGAGATCCTTTCAGTTTTATTTATCTTCATGCTGTGAGCATTCTCTTCAAAAAAAGAGCTTTTTGTTGGATTGTCGTCACACAGCAGAAACAGATTAATCGTCTAGTAAGGACAGAGATAATCTCTGCAAGCAAGCCTGTGATACTTGTGAGATCTGTTACCATGATTGATATATTCAAGATTAATGTGCCTTGTGCTTTTTTGTTAGATATTCATATTGCAAATATGCCATTATGCCACTTGAAAGGAACACTTAAAAGAGCAGATGATCTGGGAATGTTCTGTTTGGGTGTTTTCACACTAACAGTAAGGCTGTGCACACTTTGATCAGTGAGCGATTAAAAGATTAATTCAGTACTTGGAGAAAATTGTGTGCATCAATTTAGCTTTGTGCTAAAAAAAATATTCCTTTGTTCAGACTTTCCATGTTTTCTTTTTAAACCATTCCCAGTGTGCAAAAAGATCGTTATCCTTGTTGGAAGGTCTGCTTCTTCAGCTTTCCAACAGATGGCCTTATTTTATGTTCAAGCACTCTTTGATATGATTTAAAATGTAAAGTTGAATCAATGACTGCAAGCTGCTGAGTCCCTGAAGCTCTGAAGAAAACTTGAACCATAACATTTTTGAAGAACTTACTTTACAGTTAATATGAGCGTCTCCTCCTAAAAAGCAACCTTCGGCCTGAACCAAATGTATCTGCTGTGGCCATCCAAGTCTATATTTGATTTATTTTCAAGTAGCAAATTATTCCAAAAAATGAATAAACTTGAGACATAAAATTCTGTATATTTACAAACAAAACTCTGTGCGCACACAAAGGCACTCACGTCGCATCTTAGAGACATTTAAACCATTTAATTAAAACAAAAATTGTCTTTATTCTTTCTTTCTGATAGAGCACTCTTGAAAATACATGTATAATGCATATTTCCATTTCAGGGTTTTTTAAAATACTTGTACGGCTGTAGGAAATATGGGAGTGACTCAATAACATGATTGTTAACAGGAGTTTGTGTCTCACCTGGTATATTTTTTTCCTTTCATTGTTACATTTACTTTTCAGGTAGTTTGGTTCGTTTTAGGAGCAAGCAGAGTTCGAAACAAAAATATGTTTTAGGTTCAAATCCACCAAATAGAGTTTTACAGGTAAAAACTTTACAAAACTATTTCTGCACCTTTCAAAGGAACCGACACATCTATGTAAGTATGGAAGGGAAATTAATTACTAGAATAGTGATCCAGCTGACACAATCCCACATTTATTAAGATGATATATATATAAGCAACAGAAATTTCACATGACAATGCATTACAGCAGACTTTCTGTGTGTCTAATATTAGCTAATATAACTAATAAAATTCCGTGTCAAACTGCCTTCCAAGCTTCAAAAGAACTACAGCAACAGTACAACTTTAGTTTTGGTTTTTAGATGATTAATTAAAGAAATTGAGGGTCTCTCACAAGTTTAGATACTGTTTCTCTTGGCCGTCTCAGCCTACAAAAGGTTGTTATGTCGATCATATAAATTAAATAACTGATAGATCACAGCAGCATATAAATAAGTTGTAGCTCTCCTGCTGTGAGGGGAGGTAGTACAGCCTAAAGAGAAAATCCCATGCAATGTTTTTGCAGCACTGCATTAACACACGAAGAAATAACAAAGTGATCCAGCACAACTTCTAACCTTGAGAAATTTGAAGCACACAACAAAGAGCTAAAGAAAATAAAAAATGCTCAACCAAAGGCAACAAACTGGATATTTTTGTCGTGGAGTGCAGTGTTCAGGTTTACTCCTTTGATAAAGGGAAAGGAAAATAATGGTGTGTACACATGGGAAACCAAAAGCGCCATGGTTACATAGAAAGACACTGAGCACTGTGAAGGACACCAGACGATGGGGACACGCCGGCTCATAACTGCGTATACAGTCTGAATGTCTACCCTCCCTACTCTGAACAAAGCTGAGCATCTGAGTGGCAGCTTCCCTTTAGATCAGTGATCTTGGAATATGACTGGGTTCAATTTAGTGGCTTGGAAAACTGAGCCCCAAGGGTCTGTTACTTTAAAAAACAAAAAAGAAAAAGAAAAGGTGGAGTACCCTGTAAGAGCTATTTATACTTATGTGGATTCATAATTACATTTTTACCTTTTCTGTTTCACAAAGGGTTAAAAAGAAGACAGAGGAGACAGATGGTTTGAAAGAGGAGTGAAAACCACCTTGACCTGGGATCACCAGTTTGGGTCACCATGGAGTCTTGTTCGAGCTACCCGCAACTTTAGGCTCATCACTCTCTCTGGCATTGCCTTAGTAATAATAAAATAGTCCAACAGTCTCTTAGAATCTGTTCTCAGTTTCGAAGAGTCTTGGTCTCCAGGCTTTCTCACTTCAAAGCCCAATTGCAGCAAACCACCTATTAGTTCCTTCAGTGACAGATAGTGTTTTTCACATGTGGCATAGAAAGGGTCTAAAATCTTTTGCAGAGTTAGACATAGAAGGACAATTTGCAAGTTTTTTTTCAATTATCTACCAAATTTGGCATTGCTGCTGCTCAATTCTTTTTGTTTTTCACAGGTCAGACACTATGTTCAGACTATGTCAGCACAATTCTCCCCAAAACCTCCAGACAATCCGGTAGATGATTTTTTTTTAATGATCAATCCAATCTCTAGGGGCATAATATCAGCCTTGTACAGTTTAATTTTCAACTTACAGTGTTCTTCAGTAGCTGCCATCAAATCTAAATGGGAACAAGACCTTAACTTTCATATCACGGGTGAATGTGGAACTCTATCCTCGGCCAAGTTCACAATATATCAACGTGTGCTCGACACACACTCATTCAGTTTAACATAGTTCATCAGGGGCATTGGTCCATGGCTAATGCTGGCGCGTATACACCCAGAGATGGAGCCAACCTGTAGAAGGTGTGGGGGTGCGCCTGGTACACTGTTTCATATGTACTGGTCCTGTCCTTCGTTGACCAACTTTTGGAACTCTCTTTTCCATGTCTGAAGTCCTGTGGCATTAAATTAAACCAGAGCAACTCTGTGCTATGCTTGGTGTGGTCCCAAAATCTGAAGTTGCCCAACTCCAGACTCAGAGCACAAAACTTTTCATTACTGCTGGCCAGACAAAACCTTCCTCCCCCCCTTGGCATGTGCAATGGGCAAAAGATATGTCCTGTATGGATTTAGGAAAAAAAAAAAATGTTATACACTTTGTGGGTCAAAAAACAAATTTTATAAACTGTGGTACCCTTCCTGGATTTCTTTGAAAGACCCACGACTGTGTGTGTGTTTGTTGGTTTTATGTTTGGTTGTGTATTGCATTTTTCTTTATGTTTTGTTGGGCAGCTGGCTGCCAGTTATTTGTTGTTTAATTGTCGGGGAGGGAATCAGAATGTGAAGATTCTGAAGTTCTTTGTATAATACTGCAACCTTTGTCTAATAAAAAGAGTGGAACAGAAAACAGAGGAGGTTTCACCTGAAACATCTGCTAAAAAGGACCCACACGCTTTTCCACACCTCAACTCATGTGACGAAGCACATGATCAATAGCGCTCCTGGTGCCGCAACTTCTGCATGTCCCTTTCACACTGTGAAGAGGCAAAACATGAAATGGACACGGTGGACTGCTTTGATGTGATATCAAATTGCACACATGCACACACAGTTTACAGTTTACATTTCTCATTCATCATATTAATTAGTTTTAAACTTCGATCATATCTTTGATTAAGAATAAAGATGATTATCTGTTAGCAAAAGCACATATAGATAAACTCTGTTTTAGCAAACTGTATCGCTGTAAACATGAAAGACTGGATTTTAGCCCCTCTCAGATGTAATAAGAAGTAACCCAGGGGGACTTTGATCTCTTTCAATCCCACCTATCTTGACGCCACAGCGTTGCCATAAAATATTGTGGTTACAACTGAAAATGTGTACCCAGAATTTTGTTTTTGACAACAAAGGTTGTCATGCTAGCTAGGTACTCGCGAGGCCTAGATACAAGGTCGTAAGACACAAACGGTATAGGAAAATGACTGAAGGGTGGCAATTTGGGAAACTAGTTTTACGGAAGCCACAGCCAGCACATCACAAGCAAATCTTTTTTGATAGCAAAGCCACATGGCAGCTGAATGACATATCAGCTTTGTGCTTGATTATTAAAGATGTAATTTGAAGTTAGGGGAAATGTGGAGACAAGGAAACAAAAACAACCTGCTGTTGACTGAACTGATACTGAATTTTTCCTGTTGAAATACCTGTTTATTCTAGATAATGACATGTCAACCAAGCAATTTAAATCTGACATTAATTGCTGTATTGCAATAGGTCCACTTGATGAGGTGGTAACTGTATTCATCACATTCAGCACAAAGACAAATGAATTGTTCTTTGTCCCTTTTAAACGTTTCACTAAAAATTCAATATTCTGGCAAACCATAAACAATTATTGTTATTTTCCTTTTTGACTGACAGCCTATTCTCTACCTGCCAAGATATCTGGCAGTGGTTAGGGACACACCGACTTACATATGTACACACGCACGAGCAAACACACATACAAATGCATAGCTTCTTAGTTAAAGGTTATGGACTTGAGGAATGTTCTCATTACTTCTTTGTACAACACTATCAGTATATGCCTCAGCTGTGGAAAGTGCACAATGTTTGCATGCATGTGTGTGTGTGTGCGTATTTGTGCATGGTTGTGCACTTACATCTGTGGGGATAATGAGGTGATAGTGCTCTCGAAGTGTGAGCTTGTGTGCTGAAAGCCAAGGTGGTAACTAACACTTTGACAACACTCTCCATCACCTTAAACCCCCTGGTGTTAAGAGCACCAGATAGAGCACAGTTATGTTAATTAGCTTCTCTAGCTGTCAGTCAAACACTCATAATAGCATGTTGTGTCAGGCTTAATGCCAAAATATACTGACTTAAAGACCATGCAAAACTTCTCTCTACAACAAAATATCCAATTGGAGCATAAAATACAACAAATGTATTCTTCTGTATGTATTTTGTGAACAAAATATGTGAAATCCATTTAATTTTGATTGTTTCCCTACCCAGACACTGACATAGTTCAATGAGTGCTGTGCAACATGTTGAAAATAGTTTGTATTTTATTTGCCAGTTACAAACAAATGTAAATTATGTCTAGTTGGGCATCTTCAGAAGATGTACTTTTTCAACAGTAATATACATATATATATATATATATATATTTTATTTTATTTTTTACCTGTATGAGTTAGTAGTCTGACTGACACTCTTTTTATAATGGCTCGCCTACACAAAGGAAAATTGCCCCTCTACTTTTGTGTTGCAGAAAAACAGCAGGGCATGTGATTCTGGTGGATTTAATACATTCAGCACCTAAGGCCAAGATTAAACCAAGCAGTTGTAAAATAGAAAGCGACAATGAGCGCCGTAGAGAGAACCAAGGCTGTTATGTAGCAGGAGTGTTTGTGTTCGTTCTTTCCTGTACCGTATGATGGAATGTGTATGTTTTATCCAATCTGTCATGTTGTATTAGTGTGTTTAATCTGCACACAAGAGAGAAAGGGATCAACGTATAAGAAGCACATAAGAAAAAGAAAAGGTCACGTATTTTCATAAAAATTTCTACAGCAACCATTTATAGGAAACGTAAGCTGTGGTCTGGAGATCTGGTGGAAGTGCATCCAAAGTCTTGAGGCAGAACAACTAAAGGCTCTGAGTCCCGTGGTAGTCAGGCGAGCATTATTATAGGTATATCTGCTATCATGTAAAGCTGTTTATTAAAATGAGTATAAGAGTTGCAACTGAAGACCTTTAACTTAAAGAGAAATCAATGTGTGAAGCCCTGAAGCACTCGCTTAAACACAGTACTGCAGAATGTTTCCTGACACTGAGTAATGATTGCTCTCTATTGTCATAGACATCACAAAACTTTCCAAAGCACAAAGCAATGGTGCATGTTCTCCCTTTCAGTTCAGTCTTTAATCAAATACACCCACATAAAAGTTATTAAAAAAAAATTATTCATTATAATATCAGCCTCTGGACATGATACATGCAGTTTCTGCAAACTTTTGCCTTATCACAACAATAAGATAAGATAAGCGAAGGAACAAATACATGAAGCATAAACTATAACCTATAACAGTATCACTAGGTGTTTGTGCAGTATGTTAGCTGATTATGAAGCCATTTAAATATAAGCTTAAGGTTGCAATAGCTTTGAAACTCTCAAAACATATTTTTTTTTCTTCTTTTGGGAGAATCTGAAGGAAGATTCAGGTTCAACTGTGAGTTAAAAAAGTAGGAGCAGCTACTTTTTTCACTCATAAAATCAAGCATGCGGATCATCACATTAACAATGACCGCCTCTGGTGCTATTGCTCAACAAGTGGTCGTGAAAACTGTGCTAATGTTAGTCGATGACAAAGAAGAGGAAATAAGGAAGGCGTGCTAGGAGGCATTGGGAAACATGTAAAGGCAGGAGTGTGGAGGTGTGAGTAAGGACTTTAAATGTAGGTATTATTGCTGGTAAACAGAGAGAGCTGGCTTATGACGGAGAGATAGAAGGCAGATATATTGTGTGCGAAAGAGACCAGGTGGAAGAGAAGCAAGACCAGGAGCACTGGAGGTGATCGTGAGTGCACCACAGGTTGGATGTCAGTTTAAAGAGATAGAAGAAATTTGGAGTAACTTGAACGAAGTGGTAGAAAGTGTCCCGAGGGGTGAAAGAGTTATGATTGGAGCAGACTTCAATAGACATGAAGGCTGAAGGGACCAGGAGTGATAGGGAGGTGTTGGGCAGAGGTTGTGGTAAGGAAAGAAATGCAGAAAGGCAGAGTGGAAGAAGGCACACACAGGTGGACTACATCTTTTGCAGCGAATGTGAAATCTGAAGCAATAGGAGTCTGCAAGGTGTCAGGGAGAGTGTAACTAGGACTGGGTGGTAATCTGTAGGGTGGCTTTGGTAATCACACTGTGGACAAAAGGCAGAGATTAATGATAATGCCCTAAATAACCACCTAAAATGAGACAGGGCCTGATTATTCAAGATCTTGCATGTGAGAAGATGGATCTTATATTTAACAGGGAGCCAATAAAAAGAAGCTAATATGAAGAAATATGGTCTCTCTGTCTAGTCTGGTGTGTGCAATCTGGATAAATAAAGTTAGGTATCATCTGCATAGCAATGAAAATGTATGCAATGCCTTCTAATAATACTGCCTTAAAAAAGCAAGTACAGTGGAACCCCGACTTACGAATACCCCATTTAACGAAAAATTCAAGTTATGAAGGCACTTAACGGCAATATTTCTGCCCGTGTTACGGCAAAATGTCCGTGTAACAAAATCCGCTGGCTCTGATTGGCTGGGCCCAGAATGCCTACAACGCCCACAATGCGCTTCGCTGTTCCACTTGAACGACGTATTGTTGTTGCAGTTAGCAATTAGACTATCGTTCACTCAAAAGGCACGATGGGTGATTCGACTTACGAAAATTTTCAACTTACAAAAGACCCTCAGGAACAAATTAATTTAGTAAGTAAGGTTCCACTGTATAATGTAACTATATTTGGTCGAAGCAAAGCATGCTCATGAACTCCATAATTAACCTTAATGTGTGTGAAGACAATTCCCCATTTACAAGAAAAAATGTGATTGTATTAGATGAATATGATTCAAACCACTGCAGGACATTTTCTTTAATATCTACGGCATGTTTTTATGTCTGTAGTAAAATATTGTGCTCAGTAGTATTGAATGATGGTATTTAGATGTTATTACAATCATTTTTTTTACTTCTTTTTAGAAAATATTTATTAACTCAGAAAAGAAAATCCATCCATTCTTTTCCACTTATCCAGTTGCTGCATGGGCCTGGAGCCTATCCCAGTTGCCATAGGGTGAGAAGCAGGATGCATTTATTTATCTAAGTTTATCATTATTATTATCATTGTTATTAGGTTTATCTAAATCTTTATAATAATAATATAAAAAAAAAACATGATTAAATACAATAAGCAGGTTTTGGTCTAGTCATAGTAGTTCATAATAGTAATAGTAGTTCATAATTCATAGTAGTAATATCCATCATCCGAAGCCAATAGAAGCACTTCCTTTGGTTTATCACTGCACTCTGACGCAGTGGTTCAGTGGTTGGCACTCTCACAGCAAAAAGGATTCAGGTTCACCCCCTGGCTGGCGCCGTTCTCTGTGATCTCTTTGCATCATCCTGCTGGGTCTGTGTGGGTTTCCGAACTTGCTGCCAAAGTCCAGTGATGTTCATATTAGGTTAAATACTGATTATAAAATTGGACACTGTATAGAATGTGTTGTACATGATATAAATAAACAAATGCATCTTGTAGTCTAAAGTGGTTTAAGTGGTCAATAAGATTCCATCAGAGCCATCCCACACCCCAAAGGCAGGATATGAGTCTGTAAAGCCACTGCTGATCTAGATCATGGCCCACTAATCCATGAGATCAACCATGAGCTAGCCACAGTGACATTACTGTGCATTAGTTGGTGCTAAAAAGCTTAGCTGTAAAGATAGATGTGAAAGTAGTCGTGATTCACATTAGCTGTAGGAAAATGTTATTGCAAATAACATTGGAGAAGCGCATACAGGGAGATGCTTGGCCAGTAACAGAGTCAGGCTTTTGCAAGTTGACAGTTTGTACCAGTATGATATGTGCTAACTGTGTTTCTTTATTTTTGGTTTTATTGTATTTTTAAATCACAAGGTTTTTCTGCAGAATTTTTTTTATTTTTTTCCATTTGATATTGATTTCAAACTGTCTCTGCCATGTATTTATGATTTTTTTTAATGGCTTGGCTACTAATAGACAAGAATATTATGTTTATATTATTTATATATTATTTAAAGATGAATTTTTATTTAAAAACTTACAAATATAGACATCTCAAAATTGTATACACACTTACTGTAAGTTATGTGATATAGACAAGTACTATAAAAACAGCAGCAACTGTTTTTCGAAAATATTTGTAAGGTTGTGTTATTTTGGCCATTTTGATGTGCTTGTCCTGACGAGAGTGGCATAGCTTCTGTTGCAGGTCTTCTTCCTGTCACTCAGGATTTGGAATTATTAGGAAACATAGTGTTTACCTATGCAAATGGGTCTTGAACTGTTCTTTAAAAGTTTCAGTAGGCTAATTAGGCTGTACATTGTGGAGGTGATTGCTCTCAAATATAAATAAAATAACAGTGCATTCCATAGTTCAGAAGCCACATTCTCAAATTCAGAGTTTCCATTAGTTTTCAGTCTAGGACGAGGAACCACCAACCAAACGTGTGACAGAAGTTTATATGGTGGATCAAGCAAAACACAAATCCAAGGCCAATTATGTTTGAATAAAAGGGGAAATGTGCAGCAGCAAAGTTTAAGGGAAAATGTCAGTGATTTTTTAATGTCAGAGGTTTTTGTTTTTTTTTAAAGAAAGGAGTTATAAAAAATATGTTCTGTTTCATGTCAGTCTCAATCAGAGACAGTACATAACACGTATAGACTTGCATGCATACACAAAGGAAAATATAAATGTGGCCACTTCGTTCAGTGCAGGGCCACTGATTAGACCAAACTCATTTTTCTTTCTTGATAGAAACTAGTCCCTGATTAAAGATTTGATTGCATCGTTTGCCCCATGTGGTTCACATGATTGAATGGTCATGTGGAAACACAAGCAGAACATTAAGAAATGCTGTATTAGGAGTTGATATTCAAGAAGAAAACACAACTGCATTTCTGTATGTACACTGAGCATTAATGAAATATGCTAAAAAAAAACATCCGAGAGAGACAGCAGTGAATGAGCTTTTGTGAGACCATCTCCAATGATAGACTTTGTGTTTTTGACTGGTATTAATCAGATTTTGTCATCCCAGTTTTTTTTTTTTTTTTTTTTATTATACCTCATTGGACAATTGGCAGACTGAGTATATACATCAAACTCATCCAACTTTGAGAGCAATTGCCACTACAATATACAGGGCTATATTTTTTTTTTTGGTCCAAGACTTTTTCATAATCAGTGTGTCAGTGGCTATCAGTGGCTGTTTTTCACCACCTCATAAAACGTTACCAAGAGGGCACCTTTACCTTGTTTAGAGTGCCTTCCACCATTTGAAAGCTTTATTTATTTATTTATTTATTTTTTTACTTTTTGCTATCAGATAGATTTGAGAGGAGGCCACTTTGATGGATACAAATTCAACAAAGAGTCACAGAAGCAGATCTTAATTATGCTCTGTATCTATGTGAAGTGTGAAATAAACTTGTGAATTCTCTATTTCATTGTTACAGATTCTGTCATATTTACACCTCATTCAATAAATCTCATTCCTCATTTGAAACAGACAGTAGGGCAGCTAATTGTTTTAGAAAAACTACAAATGGATCTTACAGTCATCGTCTTGCTCATTGCTTTTGATTCTACAGCTACCAGAGCTACAGCCTGGTGATCCATCTTTGCTCAGAAGTCTCTTTTTCCAGACCCTCATTCACCCTTTTATGATCAATTGATGTGTTAGGTTAACACAATGACAATCAGGAAGGAAGGAGCGACCAGTAAGTCAATTAAGAAGACCTTCTTTGAGTGTGATCGTGTGTACAGCGTCTCTTCATGTCTGTCTCCACGTTGGTTGAGTGTGGAGTAAGTGCATATGAGAGCATGAGGGTGGGAATGGATGTTTGTATCTGTGTGTGCCTGTATGTCTGTCAGGTTGGGTATCAGACGCCACCTCTCTGGGGACATCTCAGGACCTCCAAGGTTTGGAGGCCTATCTCCCCCCACCACCACTTCCCCTGCCAGTGGCGGACTCCCTCAGACATCGGTGCGTTGGTGGTTCTTTGTGTCCGGGGGTGGGCGTCCAGGTACACACCGGCTTACTCCTTGGCGGCCGCTTATCGGGGCCTGGAGCCTGGGGCTCGCTCAGGCCACTTCGGAGGTGGGGTGCCCCCGGCCTCTTGGCCTGGGGCTCAGTCACTCAGGCACGGCTGGCTGCCGGCAGAGCTCACGGGCGCGTCACTGCAACTCCCCCTGGCTTCTGCTCCGCGGCTGCTGAGTGAGCCCTCATCTGGGACTCTCCTCAGCTCTTTCTGGGACAGTGGCGCGGCTGCCCCTCTGTTAGTCTTCCTTGGTCTCTTGTGTTCTGGGGGCCTCTAGATGTCTGGAGTTTTGATCTCCTCCATACCTGCTTCATGCCCTGGAGGACGGGGCAGTGGCCCCCCCACACCCTCTAGCAGATCATTACATGAAGGAACCTTTTAAAAAAACAAGCGCGTACATGCTCACAGGTGTACACACGGGTGATCACACCCACAAACTACACCCTTTTTGGCTTCTACCTCAAAGCACACTGTGTTATGTTGATCTTATGTGCTGCACAATAATGTTTAATATTTAGTATTTACTGTCATATTCCCATATATCATTGTGATGTTGTTTATTCTATTACTCTTGTTCTCTTCTGCTTGTTTTCTTTTTTCTTTCTCAGCAGGTGATCCAGGTGATCGATAGATGCATTTTTTTTTTCTGCCCATTCTGTTGGTTTTTGTTTTTTGCCTTTCTCCCCCGTCCCTCTTCTCAGCTGTTTTTCTTTCCCTCTTTCTTTCTCCCCTTCTTTCCTCCAGTCAAGTCTGTCCCGTATTCAGCAAGTGAAAATAAAATAAACAATAAAAGGTGAATCAAATGGACCATTATGGCAAGGCTGGGATGGTCAATTTGGCAAAGTAAATCCGTTGGGCATCTTTCTTTGCCTTTAGACAACAATTCTGATGCAAAAGAGCCAAACGGGACAGGCAAAAAAAAAAGAAAGAAAAAAAAGAAGACCTTCTTTTCTTCACCTTCTTATGGTGAACACACGATGGTTCCTAATAACGATTTTTATAATAGCTAATATTTTCCAGGACACAAAACGCTTTGGAATTATTGATGACTACAGTAAAACTAAATATTGTATTGGCTACCAAGACATAGAAACACTCCACTTGCTCTCAGAGACTTATACAAAAAAAGAAAATTTGCCATCTGTAAATACTTAACCTGACACACTGTCAGGCTGAAGTGAGTAATAAAAGTCTGCGTAAAATAAATGGGAGGTAACAAAAAAAATCAATAAAACATATGGAAATGTAGCTGAATAATTGTTGTCTTTGACCCAGGGTTTATCATATTGTTTTTCCCATTTTGGATCTCTTAAATTGAACTAAACCACACACACGCACACTGACACACACAAACAAAATTAATTTAAACAGGAAACAACACCCAACGCTGTGCCACTAGCTCACTTTCAAGTCTCCCACCCATTATATAATGGCTCCTAAACGTCCAGCACCCTAAATCAGCTTTCCCTTCTCCCCTTGTCTTGACTTAACATGACAGACAGACATTCTTTAGTGGGTGGGAGGGATAATCTGTTAATCTCTTTGCTGAGGCAAAGAGTAGCAAGGATAGACAGGCAGATTGATCTCCACAAAGCTGATGAGATGCTCTCTAGTTTTGACTGAGGCAATGAAAGCTGCAGTGTAGTGTAGGAACTGAGAATGGATCCAAATGAGCCGTTTTAATAAAGTGAGAGAAAGAGACATGGGGGAAGAAGAGAGATAGATTCAGGAAAGAAAGCAGAAATAAATGGTAGTAAAAGAGATGGAGAGAGGTAGATTAAGTAAAGTAAGAATAAATGGGAAGGTAGTAGAGAGAGAGAGATGGATGGATGGATGGAGGGAAAGAGAGGGTGCAAAGGGTGGGAGGGACAGATTGATAAAGGCAAAGGTATAGAGAAATCAATCCTGAGGCAGGAATATGCCCTCTAGAGAATAAACCTCCTTGGGAACTACTGGCTCTTTTTGCTTACAGGAAGAGGTATATCTGTGATTACAAAAAAAAAAGGCTGGTCTTGCTTTCATAAGCCAAAGTTTGGCAAGTAAAGAGGAAAACTTTGGCTGGATTCACTAAAAATACTAATCTTCATGTAAAAAAGTTGATGTTGTTTCTCCATAGCATATCTTGTGTTTTTACGTGTCAGTCAGTGATGACTTCTGTAAATCTCCTGCAGCTGAATGCTGATGAAATTGTGTCTCTCCTATCTAATCTTTGTCTGTCTGCTATACAGTGCTCTGTGGGGATAGGAAGGAAATAATAAACATCCAGTCAATCTAACTATTTTTTTGCAAAAATACTTTAACATCATGACACCCCAACTACTGAAACTAATTTATTCCCATTCTTGAAGGGCATGAAAAACTATGGTATGTTACACATGTGATTCTTGGTGACCAGCTGTGTGTAACAACTTTTTTAAATTGACAGCTCCCTGACTCTCACAGGTTAAGATTGGACAAACTATGTCTACAATTTAATTAGATCCAAATTAGCGACCTCACATGCAAACCAACATAGTTTAGTGTGAGCTTGTGATTGAAAGAGTCAGCTTCAAATTGCCCAATTATGGTAAGATCTGCTTCCCACAGGTGGGAACCATCAACCGTCAAGAGAGAAGGGATGCTATACAGAGAGCTAATTTCTAGAGACAAATTAGTGGAAAAGAGGGAGAGGCAGCGTATTCCCTCGCCTCCCTCTGTTTAGTCTCATGTCATTTATCGGACAGTCTGACCGATCATGTCACACAACATCTCAGGTAAGGAATTTACTAAATTAGTTTTTTTTTTTTAAAAAGCAACTCATGAATGAGAAAAAAAACCCACTTGTTACTATACAACAGATAGTCTCATAGTGTTATAGAGGATAACAGACTTTATGCAGTTTCAGCAAAAGTACAGAATATTCCTTTCCATCTTAAAATTTAAAAATGAGATTTTAATTCATCTAAACAGTAACAAATTTCCTCAACAAAGTAGATTTTAATTTCCTAGTGAATCCCTCAAACTGTAGTCCAAAATATATCAAACAGAGAATAAATACAAATGGGCCTCATTTCCTCTCCCACTCAGTGAGCAAAAGCTACCAAGTGCTCTGTTCACATCAATAATCAAGCCACAAGCTTACTCTGCCGGGGTGCTGAGCGGGAGCTAGAATGAAAACAAAATTCCAGCACATGTAATAGGATGTCTATAGCTTTAATGCTGAACTCAAAAGTAACAAAACTGAAAATACGAAATAAACTTACACAGGCACTCAGTAAAACTGAAAACTCTGGGTCGACGACCCAGGCAACCTAACAATTACAGCTCTGATAAAGTCTCACGAGCGTTAGCTTTATTTTGACACCAAGATTGTTTATGCAAAGTTTGTAATTGCAGAGAAATACTTGTTTTAGGAATGTTATATTCAAGCAAGAACCTCAGAAAATCCCATTGGGGTTTAAGAGGTTTTAAGAGAGCAACTTCACAAAAATGTTTCTGATATCTCAATCCTAAATAACATGCTGAAAATGTCACAGTATTACACTGAGAATGTTCTTCCACTGTTACCATGTAACGCTGTGGTTATGTTCTATTATATTTATAAAACCTGCACTTAAGCTGCTGCTAAAGAGTAATACTAAAGACAAAATACAGATTTTTCTTCTTTTCTTTTCTTTTTTTTAGGGGGTATGTGTCAGTAATTATGTTTCAAATCTGTGACATTGACCATGTTAAATAGTTTGCTGAGTTCTGGTCCTTTCACTTGAATGCGAAGTCTGATCAGTTATATTTAAAACACAGTCAGGGAGACTAAAAATGGTTACAACATCACAAGATTGATACTCAATACATATTCACCATGGATACAGAATATGACAAATAAATATTCTAAGACTGACGAACAATTTTTTTAAATACTGTTTAAAAAGAGGGTTGTTTGTGAGTGCTTTCAGAGTATTAGTGAGTGTCCTTCTTTTAAACTGCTTCTCAAGAACAGAAAAACAGCAGCAAACTTTAGGTGCCCTATAAGCTGAATAAGGCAGGAAGTAGGAGAGAATCCCTGGAGTCTGCATGGTGTAGGTGGTGGTTGTGGAGCAGTTGACAAATGAAGACTTGGATGAAGCTCTCTGTATGCCTAGGATATGGTGGAGATGAGGAGAATCACAGCAAAGAACAGGAAACCGTCACTTATTGGCTTGCAAAACTCAGGAAACAAGATCATTGGTTCAAGGGTGATATTTGGCAAATGGGCAAAAGTGGAAAGAAAAACAGTATGAAGGGCTCAAACACCCAGGAATGCAGGCAGATGAGAAATACATGAATCTTGTGAATATAGCTTCGTTTTATTTGCCATTAATAGTAAGTTGCATTTAAGGACACAAACAGAAGAAGCAATTCTGCTAAACCTATTTGGAAATATTATGTTGGGTGGTGTTTTGCTACCCTGTAGTTGGACACCTGCACCAGACTGACTCCAAGAAAAGCAGCACTCTATTCTTCAAAGTCATACTCCAGAGACATTGCAGCTTTGTGAAAAAGGATTCACACTGCAGCAGGATAATGAGCCCAAACACACCTCAAAGCTTTGCAGGAACTACTTGAAGACAAAAGAAGGTCTGCTGACTGTCACAGACTTTCCACCACACTGAGCATTTATGGGGCACTTGAAGAGTGAGAAAGCCAAACATTCCTGGCGTAAAAAGAACCTCTTTGGAACATTGTCAGATCATGCTGGGATAACCCGGGTCATAAGTTTTAACACAGTTTTGTTGAGTCTCTGCAGCTTATATATATGCTGTCATTCAACAAGACAAGAGAGGAATGCAAAACAGAAAGAGGTTTGAAAATGTATACACATTTTTGACTCCCATCTGTAATGAAAAAAAGCCAAATATTTTACATGAAGTTTTCTCCTTGTGACTACATGCATTTCCTCTAAAAAATGTATTTTAGGGTTAATTGCTGGTTCTAAATTGGCCGAATGTTCTGCTCTGACTTTCTGTGTTTTTGTCTGAAACATATCTCACCTACGTCAGCCCTTGCAAACCTCCAAGTTGGGTAATCTGTTAAGCAAATCAACTATTAAAAATAACAAGGGCAACTATGAACAAAGACTCGTCACAAAATCTGATATTGACTAGATATAAAAATACATAATACTGAGGCCTTACCGTGCAGGAGTATCTAAATATGTAGACTTTTGTTGTTACAGAAGTTTGAGAAGGGTCTACTCAGAGAAATTCTCTGCTGCCAAAAAATAACCTACTGTTTCTATTTTGAAATATACAGCATGTAAGTAATAATTGCCCCAAAGGATAAACAGACCCAAAGAAAAAGCACAGGCAGGTCAAGAACAGTAAATACCCACTCTTGTTCAATTTCATTTTTCTACCAAAAAAAACTATCAGCTCTCATTACCTAGAGAAAGTGGAAGACACTTAAAGGAGTTCTGTTTAATATTAGAATGCCCTTAATTAGACTGAATGTCCTGATTAGAACAGCGGATAGCTGCTCGGGTCTCTGTATGGCCTGTGTGTGTATATGTCAACCTGATTTGACTCAGTGTGTGCCTGTCTCCTGGAGTTGTAATACTTTTATGTAAAAACCTATAAGTAAAGATGTTCTGAAGTGGGTTACAGACTGTACACAGGGGTTAAAGTGTGTGTATGTGTGGGTGTCAGATCTTGGAGCTGAAACTCAAGGCAAAGCATACCATGACAAGCCTCATTAAGGGGGAATCTCTCCACTGTTCTGGCTGTCGACATCACCACCGCCAGACTTCTCTAATTACGCTCTCTAAGTGCTGTTTCGTGCAAGCAATCAGCCCACTGCTCTTTGCATATGCAAATATGACAGACCTGATCATTAGCTTTTATATCTCACGCACTCTAATTGTTATTGTAAAAACTGCCGCATGGAGCCAAGGGCAAACGCGCTCAGTCCGCTTGCTGTTTTTCACCTCTCTCTCTTGCTCAATCTATCAACGACTGTCGACTCTCATTCACGCTACATGTTTTATGAGGTTTGGTCGCTTTAAACAGAGTCATGTAGTTGAATGTCACGGTAGTATAATCAGCCAACAAATGCCTCTGCGTGACATTATTCCATCAGAGCAGAGGGGAGAAAAATAATAGAGGAGCACTTCCTGGCAAAGCCTAATTGGCTAAATGGAGTCACTTAGGCAGAACGACAGTCCCATCACATCGATGATGATGATGATGATGGTGATGTCCCTGAAGAAATGGCTTGGAAGTCTACTGGCTAAAATAAATGTTTCCAAAATCAAATGGCAGTGTTTTGAGATCTTGGAGGGGGGAGTTAAACACTAAACACAATAGAAATGTAAAAAAAAAAAAAAAAAAAGGTTTGAAGGACTCTCCTTGAGAGAGACACAGAGACTGAGAGCAAGAAAGAGAGAGATTGAGAGGGGGGCACAAAGATTTGCATTTGTTGAGCTATGGATTCCTTCAACCTGCTTGAAAATCATTCCGAAGTCCAAGATGACCCCAAATTTTATTTTATTAGTGGTCTGTTATTAGTATATTATTGTTCAGCTTGTTCTTGTCCAGCTTGTTCAACTGGTCCTTTATATCAGCAGTCCACAACCTTTTTTGCATCACAGACCTGTTTATGTCCGACAATATTTTCATGGACCGGTACCAAAAAAAAAAGAACACATGGGGGAAGACCCAGGGAAACGGAGTTAACGATAAAAATGATATTTTTTTAAAATAACGTGAAAAACTGTTTAAAAACTCTGAAAACCATAAATTTCACACCCGAGCCTCAACTCTCGCGGCCCAGTACCAAACGACTCTGGGGGGTTGGGGACCGCTGCTTCATACAGTCCATCAGTTCATCCTCTGGTTGAAAAAAGTCCTTTAAGCACTAGTGTCTTCTTAAAAGCCCACTGTCTCCTAATTGGCAGCCCCCCCCCACTTCGTTTTCATGAAAAGGAATTTGTTTCTTCCGGGCATAGTCGCCTCCTGTGATGTTTGTTTTTGTTGTTGTTTTTGCCTTTCTATTTTGTGATGTCTGTGTCAATAGACATGGTTTCCTGATGTGATAGGAGACTCCAGGTACCCCTCTTTAATGGGCAGCAGGGGGTGAATCATCTAATTATATAAAAATAAAAAATCAGTTTTAAATAAAAGTTTTGGGAAATAACTCTTGCATCCTCTGACCTTTGACCTTAGTACCATTATACTGGCTTCTTTGTGACCATAGTCATTAGTGAGCTCAATTCAATAAACTGTGATCTCCTTTAAAGTATATGTAGCCAAGTGAACTAATACTATGCATGGAAGGGGTTCAAAAAGAGGGGATTGTGTTTTTGACTGGTTGCCTATCTACCAGAGGTCTAGTGTAGGGTTGTCATGGTGATGACTGGACCTCGCGTTTTGGGGGTATACTGTCCCTTTATGAGCCGCCGTAAGCCAGAGCACGCATGCACTCAAGTTTGTGTCACACACTGAGCGCTGTGAGCGGGAGCACTGAGTTAGAGACCGCAAAAGATTCTGTGGCTAGCTACACAAGAGAGTTCTTAACGTGCGACGGGTGCATGTTTAATGGTCACGTGCTATGAGGGGGACTGAAGAGCAGGTTGGCGTGAGTAGTGACAGTGTCCTAACAGATTTCAAAGTTGTTAAGTTTACACTGTTATTCACTTTGCATAACTCTGTATGTTTCTGTTTGATTCAGAGGGGAGATCACTTGCTGTGTGATTCCTGCGTGTGTACTTGTCCTAGCACAGTGGCTGTGTAGAGAAGCCGAAGTGAGTTCATGATGTTCTCCCATAGAAATGTATATGTTTAAAAGGCAGTTTAATGTGTACTTTATTGCCAGTTGAAATGCGAAATTGTGGGATGTAAACAATGTGTTTATTTGTTTTGTTTTCTCTTTTTTTTGTATTTGTTTCTTGACAGGTCACTACTGTTGTCTATACTGTTTGAATTTAATGTGTACATCTGATAGTTACTGTTGTCTCAGACCCTGAAAGAGAGTTTTGGGCTGAGCCAGTGGAATAGTTAAATTTTGCCGTTTTCACTCAAAACTATAGAATTAAAACTGTGCTCCTCCGAGTACAGTCGGAGAATAAAAAAGCCCACAAAAGAGTATTTCCTGTGTCCTGTCTCATTCCCCATGACCGGGCCACATATATTAAAGTATATGCATCAGAATATACTTTACTGTGTGACTAACTCACTCAGTAAAGTCTTCGGTCTTCCTTAAGTATGTGTTTACTTTTCTGTTAATAGCTGCATTTCTGGAAAACACACTAAAATGGCAACAAAAGTTGAAAACGCCTGCTGTTTGGAAGTAGTGAAAGTAACATAGCAAGTAGGGATGGGTATCGTTTAGGTTTTATCCGATACCGGTGCCAAATCGGTACTTATGAAACGGTGCCGGTGCTTAAACGGTGCTCGAACCGGTGCTTAAAGAATGGAGAACACAAACTTCGTCCAAAAACCTCTCATGTTTTTATTTTTAGCAGTCTCTTTTTTTCTGCAAAATGATAAGAACCGTAACAACATATAAACATCATCTGTGCAAAGATTTATATTTTTAAAGTGAAACAGTGAAAAATTACAGCGCTGTCAATACATGAATATCCAGACGTTGTACGAAAATGTCCAATTTTGGCACACAATTGGACACCATGCCAGTTGAATTTTTTAGGTATATAAGAGCAGAAATTAATTTTATTAACATGCCTAAAAATACGTTTTTGAAGAATTAACCACACATTTACACTGTAATGGGCCTTTTCTGCCATGGAGCGCTTAATTGGCCTCTGGCCCTTTAAACTCTGAGGGGCTGTAACTTTGGTTTCTTTTGGTCAATTTGCATGATCGACACAACTTTTTAATTGTTTGAGCCAATAGAGTCACAGTAATGATGCCACGTTCACGTTACTTCAACCAATCAGACGTGCCAAGGCCAAAATTTACTGCGTGTTACCCAGTCACGTGTCTATAGGTGGGTCTAAAATGGAGGTTGTTGACAGAAAACGGCTCTGATGCGGCTAGGTAGGCGTGGTAACTGCTGATAATCACATGGCTACCGGCTACCGGCGAAAGTAACGGAGGAAATCTGGACGGTAAGCCAATTTCTGTCTTAGCGCATTTGCGCTGCTGTGTGTTTTTTGTGGTCTTCTTTTGCAGCTCACTCAGTGAATTTTGGTCTGAGTGTGGTGAAACTTGGTGTTTGGAATTGGTGATAGCTCTGGAAGATAACCAGCTTTTCTTTAGCCGGTTACATGAAGTCTGGAGAATTTCCAGTTGGCCTTGTTTGTTTAGCGGACTTGTACGCATTTACATAACTGCTCGTTTAATCATGGCTTGTTTTCATTGAGTTTGGCGGTTGTAGAAATGGTTTATATGACATTTTAGCTGAGATTCAGAGGTTTCTGTGGATACCACATGTCTGGACTTATATTTCTCACCCCAAGTTATAACCGATTAAACGTGATCTCCTCCTTTTTGCTTGCGGTACCGGGGACGTGGGGCTTAAAGCACTTGTTGCAAGCTGCTGAGTTTGCATCTTTTGCTGTGAAGTACAGCCAGACTTTGACCACTTCACCTTGGGCATTTTTAATCTGTAGCTTTGCTCTAAAAGAGGGTATGTACCTGGGCCCGCCTACTATCCTTGTAAAGGTAAAATGATTGGCTAGAATCCAAAGTGTATGACATCTCAGGAAAAAAAAAAAAAAAAAGCACCTGTGCGCTGCTTTTCGGTCTGGTTACTACCGTTTATGTCAGAACCGGTGCCATAATGGCACCAGATACAGGTACCCATCCCTAATAGCAAGTAAATCGTGCTGCTGCAGTTGAATGACTGTATCATATCACCTGCTTTAGCAAATATAAAACTGGTTTGAAAGAGTTTGAAGAGCTATAAAGAAAAGCTTAGAGACATTAACAAGCTCTAAGCTTGAAATTGTATTCACAAATCATTCAGACATATTTCAGTGGTATTATTTATTTATGGTTTATAAATATATGTTTATGCAAGGTAAAACCTTGAATATTTATGGAATTGAAAATATCAAATGAAACACAAATACATTAAATGCAACTCAAATATACTTAAAATGTAAAGTTATTGAATGAAAACTGATAGTAATGCATGTACTGGCCTAACTGATATTTTTTACTAGGGTTCCATATTGTACTACTGATAAAGAAGCATTCACTATTGCATTGAGGAAATCCTAAGCGAACCAGTCTGGTCACACAGCTCCTGATTATCCAGCTATCATTACACAGAACATGTCTTCCTCATCACAGACACTTGTCACATCAGACCCTGTCTACAGTCTTTCCCCTTTTTGACCAAATAAAGGTCAAAGACACAAGAAGTAGGAACTTAAAGCAGGTTGCAATTACTAAACTAAGCTAAGTATACAAAAATATCAGATATATTACGTAATTATAAATATTCAATATTCAGTTCACATTGATTGGGATAGGGTTACTGGTGTGCTCTTGTATCCTCATAGCCTGGGTTTTTCCTCATGGACAAGGACTATTTAAGATAAGATAAGATAAGATAAGATAACCTTTATTAGTCCCACACGTGGGAAATTTGTTTTGTCACAGCAGGAGTGGACAGTGCAAAAGTTATGAGGCAAAAATTGGAATACAATAAGAATAAATACAGTACACAACTGTACAGAATAGAATAAAATAAAATACTATATACAGTAGTGTATATATATACACATTTACGTGGTATGTTCGTTGGTGGAGTACTCAATGCTGCATGGCAACTTGATTGTCCTAGTAGAAGACAAGAAGTCCTTGTGAACCTAATTGTATATGTGTGTAATATACAAATATCCAAGTTTTGGATTTATCACTATACAGACTGAGACATCGCTTCCTGGGAAAAACTAATGAATTTCTTGTGAAAATTACAACATAATTTGCCCATATTATAATTTAAAGTCATTCAGTATTCACACTGACAACAGCAGCAAGTCTGCCAAAGAACAGTTCGTGCATTTATTAGAAATGTTTGATCTTAAACGGCATGTGATTGGATCCACGCACACAATAGATCACACACTTGATCACACACTTGATCAAAGTTTGTTTGTTTGTTTTTTTGTTGTTGTTGTTTTCACAGTAGCCGTCACAGTTACAAATGTAGAAACATTTTATTGATCTGTCAAGACAAATACCAAGCTATTCATTAATAAGTGTTACATCAATGCCAGCACAGCTGATACATTTCTCATTGAATTTTCAGAGTACACATTACTGGTACTGTCCTCATGTGATGAAATACTGGATAATTTCTGTGAAGAATTTGCCGGAGAACTGAGAGAAATTTTTTTTTTTTTTTTTAAATTGTGAATTTGAAGCATTTTCATTTGAGGTGCTCTTTGAAAGGGATACACAAGCTAAAATACAAAAAACTCCAAGGCTCTTTTTTCATATAAAATTTAAAATGGCTTTATTCCTGTAGTATGATTATAGTTAACCTACAACTCTAACACATTTCAACACAGAAGCCTTGATCAGGGAACGAGTCTATCAGCACACTGAATCACTAAAAGGCAAGGCAAGTTTATTTGTATAGCACAATTCAACAACAAGGTGATTCAAAGTGCTTTACAGAGACATTAGAAACAAAAACAAATAAAACACTAAAAATCCAACAATACGAGGAGACTTCAAAAGCCTAGGCAGATACAAGACCTTCAAAAGATCACAAAAAACTATAAGGGTCCCTGTTTATGTTGTTTTACTAGTGGATTTTTCCACCCTCAACCTAGATGGAAGTTTGCTACTGGTAGAACACACCATCCTGTATGTGTACGGTCCCTTACAACAGTGTAATGAATTTGCTTTGTTCTTTCAGAACAACATTTCTAGTATTAGAGGTAATATCGTATGTAGTGTATATCTAGCACTGCCTCACAGACTAATCAAATGACTGTGCTTGATGTCCACATTTTCACATGTAAACTCATCAGTTAAAGTCTTGCAGCTCTTTACTTGATCCCATCACTGTCACCTTTTCTTTCTATGGTTTCTCATTATGGGTAATTTATTTCTGTTTCATTTCCAGTGTTTTGTTTGTTCTTTTGGCCAGGTCACCCTGACCAGATGGTAAAATATCTGGTTGTTGTGAGACCGCAATCCTGAGGCAGCGCTGGTCTTTCCTTGGGAGCGGGGGCGTTATCTTTCCTTTTTTGTGTGTGTTGCGCTTTGGTTTCCCTTAGGCTGGGGTGTAACACTTTGCCCTTAATCTTTAATCTTAACATGCTTCCCTTTGGTACCATCTTTCAGGCTATCGTTCTTATGCAAATGATAAACGGCTGTACTTATAATTTTCCTCTGATCTTACCTCTTTTCACAAACTAATGAACTGCACTAATGTCATTAACTGCTTGTCATGATCCTGGGTCTTTTGACCCAGCGTTTTAAGTTTTGAGTTTATTTTGTTCATTAGGTTATCTAAGTTCATTTGTTTATTAGATTCCCCTTGTGTATCCAACCCCTGTTAAGTCTCCCTTGTCCTTCATGTGCTTCACGTCTGTGTTTCTTATGTTGTCATGTTTGCGTTTCATTATGTTTCCCATTTTATTTTGAAAGAGGTCCTGTGTTCCTGCATTTTGTTTTACTCTTCCCCTGTGGCGTTGTTATGTTCATGTTGTGTCTACTGTGCCTTTCTGTTCCATGTTTCAGGTCCCTATGTTCTGTCTCCCCAGTCTGTTAAGTTTACATGTCTTGAGTCCCGTCAGTGTGTTTCCTGTTTCACAGTCTGTCCTATGTTAATGTTTCTAGTTTTGCTTCCCTTGTCTCGTCCTGCCTAATTACTCCCAGCTGTGCTCTCCTCCTGTGGCTCATTCCCCCTCGTTATCCCTCAGTGTATTTAAGCCCCATGTTTCTCTTTGTCAGTGTTGTGTCCTCCCTCATAGCTGTGTGATTTTTCCCTGTGGCTCCTTGTGCTTTAGTTTTCCCAGTTTAGTTTAGTTTTGTATTGTTTTTCGTGTCCCACTCCACGCCAGCAATAAAGCTGTGTTTTTTGAGTTTACTTTTTGTCTCTGCGAGTTTGCGTTTGGGTCCTACTCTTGCCTGCACACAGCCGTATTGTGACACTGCTGGATGTCTACAAACTTTTTAGGTCTAAAACATCAGGACACCAAGGCTCATCTGCCTTCACACTCATATGAAATTGAGTGACATCCCATTCTTAATCCACCCATTTGTAGCTGAGTTGCTGTTGGTCCCAGTCACTTCCTCTTTGTTTTAATACCACTATTACTAGATTTGTTGCACAGGTGGCATCTCATCATGGTACCACGCTGGAATTCAATGGGCTACTGAGAGCAATGCATTCTCTCACAGATATTTGTAGAAGCAGTCTGTTTACCCAGGTGCTTGATTCTATACACATGTGGCCATGGAAGTGATTGAAAAGTGATTGAACACCTGAATTCAAAGAAATAGAGTAAATACTGAATGAAAAATTTTGGGCAATAATCATATTTATAAGGTCATCACAAGTACTTTTATATCACTTAAAAATATGTAAAAAGTTATAAAATTCATATCTCAGACTCTGACTCTAAGAAATTGGTCGATGTATTTATATCTAGCAGGTTAGACCAGGGGTCAGCAACCTTTCTGATGATGAGTGCCATCTAAAATTTCCTCAGAAGTCAATGTGCCATATGATTGCATTAGTAATAAATTTAATAACGCTCTATATTAACAGTTACACAGTATATAGAACAACTTTATAGAATCATATTTGTTCACAGATGTTGGCAGCTATCAGCGAATAGCTATTTTGAAACAAAGACACTTTTTTTTTTATCCATAAAAAGAACAACAAATGAACTGTACAACAGAAAATGCAAATGCTATTTATAGTATCCTCACAACAATGACAAGAAAAATAAACCGGGCCAATATGGCATGTTTGTTAATACAGAGACACACATGTTAATGTGATCTCTGGTCTCCCACTCAGAGACACAGGTCTCCGAGTGTCCAGCATCCAGACGGCTACCTGAGGACTCATGTGAGAGAAAATCTGCTCACACAGATATGTAGAGCTAAATACTTTCAATAAGGCCTCTGCAATGTTCTGAAGACAGTTAAACTTATCAGCCAGTGATGTCCAGCAGGTGAAAATGCAGCTCCATGAACATGCACAGCTGTGGATTCCAGCTGTGTTCATAGTTTTGCAAACTTTGACCCCCCACAGAGACCCCCCAGAGAGTTAACTGGCATTAACTCAGCCAGTTAATGCGAGACAAATCCAGCTGCTCATTAAAGCTTTCTGGTTTGATCAGAAAAGAAAACATTGGTCCAAACACCTGAAAGTACCGAAAACACATGGTGAATTCTGTCTCGAGTCTACGGATGTATCCGTGTATTTCTGCGGTGCTGATGCTGTGCTGAGCGGAAAGCTCCTGAAGCATTTGAAGTGTCGGAATGTGGAAAGGTAACAACGGCCCTCTCACCGGTAGGCGAAGTTATTTTTAGTCAATTACAAGTTGAATCTGGTACTTGGGGTTGTTAGCTAAGATACAGTCATTAAGAAGCAGCAGAACTAATGTGTCTATGCGAGCTAATTTGTGATGTGCACCGCTGGCCCGGCAATTTATTTTTTTTAATGCACCTTCTCAGATTAATTCACTGTGTCGTGCTCAGGGCTGGACTGGGACAAAAAATCAGCCCAGTCATTTTGACTACAGACCGGCCCACCAGGTATTACAGGAAAAGCCATAAAGCCTTTGAATGAAAACAAACGCTGTTGTGACAGTGATGTACAGTCTTGTTGGTATATGTATGATTTCTATATATTTTACATCAGATAAAAACTTTGTAAGATTCAGATAATTATTTATTAAAAGCTAGACATTTTAAATGAGAATAAGAAAGAAAAGTATTTCTTTGTGCCCCCCTTTCCCTGTTAATTCCCTACCTGGCCCCCTGGCACAACTTTGCGAGACCCGCCCCTGCACAGTTAAAAGCTGTCAGCTACAGTGGGGCAAAAAAGTATTTAGTCAGCCACCGATTGTGCAAGTTCCCCCACCTAAAATGATGACAGAGGTCAGTAATTTGCACCAGAGGTACACTTCAACTGTGAGAGACAGAATGTGGAAAAAAAAATCCATGAATCCACATGGTAGGATTTGTAAAGAATTTATTCGTAAATTAGGGTGGAAAATAAGTATTTGGTCAATAACAAAAATACAACTCAATACTTTGTAACATAACCTTTGTTGGCAATAACAGAGGTCAAACGTTTACTATAGGTCTTTACCAGGTTTGCACACACAGTAGCTGGTATTTTGGCCCATTCCTCCATGCAGATCTTCTCGAGAGCAGTGATGTTTTGGGGCTGTCGCCGAGCAACACGGACTTTCAACTCCCGCCACAGATTTTCTATGGGGTTGAGGTCTGGAGACTGGCTAGGCCACTCCAGGACTTTCAAATGCTTCTTACTCACTCCTTTGTTGCCCGGGCGGTGTGTTTTGGATCATTGTCATGTTGGAAGACCCAGCCTCGTTTCATCCTCAAAGTTCTCACTGATGGAAGGAGGTTTTGGCTCAAAATCTCACGATACATGGCCCCATTCATTCTGTCCTTAACACGGATCAGTCATCCTGTCCCCTTGGCAGAAAAACAGCCCCATAGCATGATGTTTCCACCCCCATGCTTCACAGTAGGTATGGTGTTCTTGGGATGCAACTCAGTATTCTTCTTCCTCCAAACACGACGAGTTGAGTTTATACCAAAAAGTTCTACTTTGGTTTCATCTGACCACATGACATTCTCCCAATCCTCTGCTGTATCATCCATGTGCTCTCTGGCAAACTTCAGACGGGCCTGGACATGCACTGGCTTCAGCAGCGGAACACGTCTGGCACTGCGGGATTTGATTCCCTGCCGTTGTAGTGTGTTACTGATGGTGACCTTTGTTACTTTGGTCCCAGCTCTCTGCAGGTCATTCACCAGGTCCCCCGTGTGGTTCTGGGATCTTTGCTCACCGTTCTCATGATCATTTTGACCCCACGGGATGAGATCTTGCGTGGAGCCCCAGATCGAGGGAGATTATCAGTGGTCTTGTATGTCTTCCATTTTCTGATGATTGCTCCCACAGTTGATTTTTTCACACCAAGCTGCTTGCTTATTGTAGATTCACTCTTCCCAGTCTGGTGCAGGTCTACAATACTTTTCCTGGTGTCCTTCGAAAGCTCTTTGGTCTTGGCCATGGCGGAGTTTGGAGTCTGACTGTTTGTGGCTGTGGACAGGTGTCTTTTATACAGATGATGAGTTCAAACAGGTGCCATTCATACAGATAACGAGTGGGGGACAGAAAAGCTTCTTACAGAAGACGTTACAGGTCTGTGAGAGCCAGAGATTTTCCTTGTTTGAGGTGACCAAATACTTATTTTCCACCCTAATTTACGAATAAATTCTTTACAAATCCTACCATGTGAATTCATGGATTTTTTTTTTTCACATTCTGTCTCTGACAGTTGAAGTGTACCTCTGGTGCAAATTACTGACCTCTGTCATCATTTTAAGTGGGGGAACTTGCACAATCGGTGGCTGACTAAATACTTTTTTGCCCCACTGTACATAGAAAAGGATCCTGGTGTTATTTGTCTCTCAGAAACAGTTTATAACTTCCCTTCAACTCATTCATGTAACCTAAAATGTAAACCTGTTTCTCCATCACCTGTTCAGCTCTGATGATGATCAGAGGATGGCCCTCTGCTCGGACGAGGCTTTTCAGGAACTCTTACAAAGAATCCACGACATGGAAATGAAAATCTGACTCCTTGAGGAGAACGCCAAAAGCAATAAAACTCTGCCGGTGGCTTACGGCAAGCAACAACCGGGCGGATCAATACCATCAACACAGAGTGGGACCCCTCCGAGCGAAGGACGTTTTTTCGGGAGGAACTCCCCATTCATCAGACCTTTGGCCCCCACTTAGACGGGAGACTCCCAAGAAGATAAAGGAACAACGAAAAACACTCCAACAAGAAACAACTTCGATTATCCTTCTAAAAAATAGATTTGCGCCTCTCAGCTCATCACCGTCCCGCCCGCAAAGACTGTCAGCTGCAGAGCGAGGTCACCGGAACGTAAATAAAGATGAAATGAGCAAAGGGAACAGAGAACAGCAAGCGAGTGAGAGCACTTTTATTCATGACTGATCAATCAAAGGAATTGAACAGCTATGCATCAATACTAGTGTCTTTAATTGTCCACAAATGACAGTAAAATACATTTCTGAGAGGATTCCATCAATTATTGAGAATAACCCAGAGCTAGAAAAAGTTGTTGTTCATGCTGGAGCCGCTGACATTCTTTTGAAAAAATCCGAAATTTTAAAGAAAGACTTTTTGGATTTACTTCAGAACTTTGACAACCACAAGGTGCAACTCCACGTATCTGGACCGATTCCAGCAACGCCCTACGATGAAGAATATAGCAGGATGAAATCGTGCAGCAGGTTTGTTACAACTGTCTGTGCTGAAAGGTCAATTCGATATCTAAATAATTTAAAGATTTTTTTTGTGGAAGGAAGCACCTGTTTACAAGAAATGAACGTAACATTAATAAGAAAGGTCAGCGGCTTTATCTTCTGAACTTGTCTCACGTGAACTCATCGCCCTGTTCTCAAATTGAGATAAAGACGTCAGTATCAGCTGAGACAGACAGTGGACGCCAACCAGCCGTATCACACAGAGACCATGACGTACTTGCACCTTTCAGTGATAAGCCTGCCAGAGACGTGTCAGCCGACCCAAAAACAATGGCACCTGACGACTCTCGAAAGAAACAGAGTTTCAGCAACGCTGTGCAGAAACACATCAGTTGACATAGCTCAAAGAGCTGAGTTACTATGCCAGCCCCCAACAACTTCACTTCCAGCAGAGATTACAGCGACTCCAGCCAAATATGCAGGTTCAACTCTGTGCAGAAACTCACCAGCTGATGCCTGTACACCATCATCATCATCATCATCCTCATCAGTGATCATATTACCATTTAAGTCGTTTCCCGAACCCCTTCAAACCCAAATAAACAGAGGGATTCGTCTGACACCAAAAGTGGGACCACACCCACCTACTAATTATAAACAATATGGCTCTCCACTCCACCTAACCGAGTCTGATCTCCTGAAAGAAATAATCCCTTTAACTGTCTGATGAAATTAGTTAGTAGCTGATGTTTCCTCCCCTACAGGCTGTCAAAAGTTAAACTAGTTCCATCTTTCTTGATAGGCAACTAGAAGACGTTATTATTATTTTCACAAATTAGCAGGCATCAAACAGACACATATAGGACACACTTTGCAAAAAAACCCCTCAAACAGCTCTTGTCAAGAATGAATTGGTGGAGGGAGAATGAAACAAAGCAATGTTTTATTTTTCATTTTTATTTAAAAGATGTAAAGAAGTGTGCCCTGTATTTTTATGAAATGAAAAGTTTATTGCATGGAAACACTTGTGCTGAGATGAAGCTGAGATGGCTTAGTGTATTTGAAAGCTAAAGGACATCTAATGTTGATTTTATGTGACCAGATCCTCTGTTAGTTTGGGTAATTGATTCCTGGACGTCCGTTGGGTGCAACTATATTTGAATTTGATTTTGTCTAACAGAATGTAAGTTAAAGCAAATTTTTAGTGAGAGGATAAGCACTGCCTAAATGGATGGGGCTTAAAAAAGCCTAAAAGCTTTTATAAGTTTGACTGAAGAGGAAGAATAGAGGGGCCTTGAAATACATAACCGTGATCTAATTGTTTACTGCTACACGCTACACGGCAAGTTATCATCTCTGGGTTTAGCAGTTGGGGACGAGGCTGGATCACCTCAGAGTCTCAAGCGCGAGGAACGCATCATCAGTTCGGTTGTTGGTGGCTCGGCTGAAGTCTTTTAATCCGTTTGGAGTGGAGAGTCCTGCTGGAGCCACGACCTCCCTCCATCTGCTCGCATTATCCCTGTAATCCCATCTCATTCTCTCTGTCTGTCTCTCTGTCGCGCACTTCTCTCTCCTCTCTGTGCCTCTTTGCTCTCTTACTTTCTCGTTCTTATTTTCACTCTCACTCCAGGGATTTAGGTTTGAGTGGAGGCTCAGTTTAAGACTGTGAGGGAGAAAGCTCCTAACATGATTCTTCGAGGGACAGACGTGTTTTTTGGGGGAGGGGGAAACCGAAAGCCTTGTGTCAGGATCTGAGATAGCGTTTGAGGTCCGCTTCACAACTGCTGCTGAGCTTCCACAGTGTTAAGTGTGTGTCTGCTTGTGTTACTCGTGTTGTGTGTGTGTGTAAGCAAACAAATCAGTTCACACAATCACATTGTGAGATTTGTTTTTCTTTTGTGGTGGATGATCATGGAGCTGGCATGCTTAAGATTAGGGTAAATCTCCATGGAATGAATAAAAATCAGTGTCACGTCCTCCTGTGTGAAAAAAAGCTGTACAAAGGTTTTTTCCTTCAATTGTTTTTACTGGTTTCCTTTCCATGCACAGCTGCTCTTCATTTCAAACAAGATAATACCACTCCCTGCTTTTATTTTCCCAACATAAACCGTGTGTGGGCTTGAGTTTGATATCCCTAGCCCCTCATTTTCACAAGTCGTTTAATACTGTGCCAACCCCTATAAGAGCACCAAGTGAGTAGCCCATTAATTTTCCCCAAAGGGTCTTCCTTCGTCTCTAAAACAGCCAGTATGAGACTGTTCTTTGACTGCAGTGACTCCTGTTGGCACAATGATTAATGAAATGATTAATTTGATTAATTAGTCAAATGATTAATTTGGTTAGTCATGCAGAAGTTCTTTTTCTGTCTTTATAGTTTCTCCTTCCACCGCATTTTTCGTGTGCCACGTCTGATTCTCTTCTCCTGCCTGAACTAAACACCAATATCCTTCATAATTTACTTAACTAATGCATCATCAGATTTACATTTATTTGTTTTTGTTCATTGTATTTATTTTTGACTTTTTTTTTTAGTGTATTCACATATTTGTTTCATTATATTGCATTTTATCTTGTTGAACTTCATATCATTGTACTTGTTTAGGCTACATCAATCTTTACAGAGGGGAACTCTGTAATTATTATTTACCGGGGGTTGGTCAATGTACTACAAGTTTCAAACTGGCCAACATATGTCTACACATAAATATATTGGCAGCCACTGGCAACATATATATCCACCTAAATAAGCAAAAAGGAAAAAGATATGATCATAAGTCCACATATTTCTTTGTTTTTTTTAATAAGGTATCAAAAATGTATGTTTCAGGCCTGATTTTAAAACTAATATTTAACAACACTATGCAGTTTTTTGTACTTGATTGTTGATTTAGCCACCTCTAATGTTGGTGCTATTTATTTGGCCTTTTTCAGTCTAGCGCTGGTCCACGTCACTTCCAGTAAGACCTTCATATCGAAGGTTCAGATGAACAATTACCAAATGCAAGCTCAATCTTGGAATAAACTCCAGATCTTTTTCTTTTTCATTCATCAGTTTCACTTGATTTATCGAAGTAAATAGTTTTCTGTAAGTAAATTTTCTGTAAGTTTGTGGTAGAAATATTACAGAGAAAGAAAATAAACACCAGGAAACAAAACACTTCAAACCAACGTTATTCATGCGGCTTTCATTTCTATGTAGCGAGAACTAGCGCCGTTTTGTCTTCGTATTGTTTTCTAGGGAATTTTGATTCAGTGTGTGTCTGCTTTTGTGTGTTCATCTGTGCATGCAGACTGTGCGTGCATGCATGGGATTTTAGTTAATGAAGAGAAACAGCTGGCTCTAATCAAGAGAACTCCAGATTTCTGCCACTCTCCACTAAGCCAAAGACACACAGATAAACATAAATGCAGATATATGAGCAAAAAGTGTGTCAACACAAAGGCTAAAATAAACTGCATTTTTAGGCTGTTTGGTCATGAAAGTACATGCAGAACGCATCTCAAAAACAAACACGCACACACACACACACACACTGTACATTCCTCACAATATCCAACATTGTGATTATTGTGCATTCTGGGTTGCCAGAATAACATTCCAGACAGATGGCAATAAGGGAAGCCTGTTAGCTGCATATGTTACTCATCTTTTGTTTATTGAGATGAAACAGTCTGCATCCATTTGTTCCTTCGACGAGCATAAATAGCACACACTTGGTCTTCTGCGCACACATGTGTGCGTGGACCATAAGTATGCATGGATGGTTAGCTGACTTAGCCCTCACAAACCCGATGTGACGACAGGTTTTTTGCCTTATTTAATTGCATTTTGTTTTCTTACATACATATAAAAAAATCCACAGAGATGCACAGTCAGCCCAAAAAGCTCAACTTATCATCCAGAGAGACTGTGGTTTCATCAAGGAGTTACACCATTGCTAAACAGCATCACAGAAGAGACTTTGACAAACTTTGGCTGCTTGGCTTCTTTACCCAATTACTCTCTTCAGCACTGAGGAAGTCCTGTTTTTGTGCCTATAATGTATACAGTTCATTAAGAAACATCAAGATGTAAAAGTTTACAACATGCTATCAGAGCAAAGCATCCAAAGCCTGAATTGTTCTTATTTTCTGCATCACAGGGTCTTGTTTTCTGTGACTGCGATGTCTGGTGCAAAGAAAAACACATAATTTGAGTCAACTTGAGTTTCCTCATCTCACATTTAGATTTTGCAGGTCTTTTACTGTCACCAAGGTTTGTCAGCTGCAGTTGCTAGTAATCTGAGATGCTGTCAAACGTGCTATACAAGCCATAATTTTTTCACAAGCGCAGTTCCCAGGTTAAATAGACAAACTGTAATAAAATAATAGGAAAGTAATTTTCTGGTAAAGGTTTACATGGTCAGTCTGCTTAATCCACGTTAAAGATGTTATGTTTGGTAATGAGACCAAAGCTCTCGGTAAACTTAATTACCAGTGCTGTGCATGAATGTGCTCATGTTTTCAGTAAACACTGAACTGAAAAGAATGTGTTTGCAACTAAAGAATGTGGTGTGGACCAGCGGTCCCCAACCCCCGGGCCTCGGACCGGTACCGGTCCGTGAGTCGTTTGGTACCGGGCCGCGAGAGTTGAGGCTCAGGCGTGAAATGTATAGTTTTCAGGGTTTTTATCGGTTTTCAGCGTTATTTTGTTATCGTTTTTATCGTTAACTTGGTTTTCCTGGGTCTTTTCACGTGTGTTATGAATAAATCTTCTTTTTTTCGGTACTAGTTTTATTTTGTTGTACTTATCCGCGACACCTTAAAGGCCGGTCCGTGAAAATGTTGTCGGGCATAAACCGGTCCGTGGCGCAAAAAAGGTTGGAGACCGCTGGTGTGGACATTGAACTACTCATAGTTAAGCCTAATCAACAACACAGCTTATAAAAATTTAATGGAATTTTAGAATGGAAGTGTCTATGTGTTCCAATAAAAAACAAATACATCTAACAGTGTTATGCAAATTGTCCCCTAAAAACAAGTCATCAGGTGTTTATGTTAACAAGGAATCATTTTCAAAGGGCAAGAACGGGACCCAACGACCATAATGTTCCAGTTGTAACCCGATCTGTTTAAGGTTGTCCTACTTTATGTGGTAAAAGATAGACTACTTGTATAGGTTTAGTTTGGCTTTTAAAAGTAATCTCTGTGAAGTCAATATAATATGGAGTAATTCATTTACACTGGGAAGCAGCAGAGTCTGGGGGCTGTGTGGACAGGGCAACATTGACCATATGAACGTGACGTCTTTTATTTTTGAAATTGTGAACTAAAAAAGTGAACTAGTTAATTGTGTGAACTGAACTGCGAAGTAGCTCCTGTGAAGTTTGAACTTGCACAGCACTGCTTATTACACAGACTTGACATCCTTTGTGGTATTGTTTCTCATTACATCTCAAGTCTTGTTATACTGTAATTTACTGTCCTCACTCCCTCTGTCGGGCTTTACAGAAGATAAACATGACAGATGTGATTTTCTTTTAAATAGACTTTTCACTCCTTCCACCATCTGTCATCGCCAGAATCTCTGAAAGCTTTAGCATCATTTGTTCAGTAAGAGCAGCAGCTTCTTCCTGTTTTGTGACACAGACCAGCTCGAGTCGCTTCCAAATCAGACTGCACCGCAGACACTAAAAGAGGATGCCAAGATTCTCTGAGCTTAGCTGGTTTCTTAAAGGAAGCTATAGTAAAGTTAATGTGGTAATGATAATCTGTCAAACTCGTGTAATGTCAACCACAAAAAGGACTTCAGTTTCAATACAAATGCATTTTCCTTTCAGGTACGTTCAAATTCTGACAGTCAACTGTCAACAACAATGACCTCAAGACACTTTATATTGTAAGACCCTACAATGTTAAAAAGAAATGATTTTATATGTGAGGAGAGGATGCTGCATTCAATTCTGACTTTAAGAAGTACCAAAGAATAGAAGCTAATATAGGAGGAAAACAGTTTCTGGCTCTAGTCCTAGTTAGTAAACTCGTAGCAGCATACTTAATTAGAAAGATTATGCAAATGTATAAATGCTGTCCTATTTCTTTAATGTGCGTGCACAAGGACATGTCCTGATCAGAAATGACTCTATTATTTCCAAGGTAATGCAATCTAAAGTAAGTATCTGGTTGTACACCATATTTCTTTCAGATTTTTAGGGCCGAATACAGTAACCTCAGTTTTGTCTGAATCTACAAGGAGTCTTTGTGTCTATAAGCCATGTAATTAGTTTAACTAGTTTATTTGTATCATCTGGCTTTATGGATAAATAAAGCTAGCTATCATCTGCATAGAAATGAAAACATATGCAGTGTGTCTAATAATATTACTTAATGGAAGTATGTATGATGTAAAAAAACACTGGTTCCTCACAGGGTTCATTTTAATATTGTGTGTGCAGAAGGCTCCCTGTTTACATGCACACACTGGAATCTATCAAGTAGAGATGATCAAACGACTGCAGCACAATGGCTTGTTCTCATCTCTGTGGTAAAATATTGTGGTCAGTGGTATGAAATGCTGCACTGAGATCTATCATGGCAAGCAAAGAGATGAGTTCACTGTCAGAGGCCAAGTAAATAATTTGTAACCTTTGCTAGTGCTGTGTTTGCACTATGATGTACTCTAAATCATCACTGTAACTCTTCAAATGAACTGTTCCTCTGCAAACGATGAGTTAACTGTTTGACAGCTACTTTTTCAAGGATTTCTGAAGTAAAAGGAAGGTTCGAAATTGGTCGGTAATTAGTTAAAAACTGTCGGAGTTTTTAAGTAATGATTTAATTACTGCCACGCTAAAAAGCCTGTGCTGCATAGTCTGTTAATAAAGATAGATTAGTTGCATTTAAAATTTAAGCATTAATGAATGTGAAACTCCTTTGAACAATCTTGTAGTCGAAACCATCAAGACACATGATGGTTTAGAGGAAGACATTATAGATGTTAACTCACAAAGATCGATAGAAGAGGAAATGCATTAAAGTTACTGTACTTAAGATCTATGTGGGATGGCTGAGAATATTTTTTTCTCTAAAGGTTAAAATTTTATATGTGAAGACATTAATAAAGTAATTTCTAGTTAAAGTTTGAGGGATAGTCAATTGATCCTTTGTCAGCCCAGCTGCAGTGCTGAAAGGAAACTTTGGACTGTTCCTGTTTCCTCGATCAGTGCCAAATAGTCAGATGCCCCAGCTTTATAGAGGTTTTTTTCATAGACTTTTAGATTAACACCATTGTCCACAATAACATGCTGCAGTTTAAAGTCATGTGAAGATGAACTAACATTAAGAAAGCACAATTCCCTCTGGAGACCTGCGGTTGCTTAATAGTAAAATAAATCTCTGAAAGAAGTTTGTACTCAAACTCAGCCCTGACTTGCAATCCAATGTCAAATAACTAATTCAACTTATCTATTTTCATTTATTGATTTCACACTTTATGGTCAGAACATGCACATTTCGAGTTCTGTTCATTGTGCAATGAATAGTTTAACCAATACTCTGGTTTATCACTCAATGCACCAAGCTCTTATTGCATCAAGAGAAGGTTACTGTGCAGCCGTTTGTCACTGCAGTCTGATTGTTTGAGGATCAGGTAGTCAAGATGCAGTGGGCTCTAGTGGAAACCAATATAAAGACAACAGGTGAATTGGTTATCTGGTCGCTCTGCTACAGAGTTGTGTAATAATGATCAAGGACAAGGCCTTGTAAAGAAATACAATGTTATTTCCATAACCGAAGCCCTGGAGACTGCAGCATAAAAGCTTACAGCTGGCAGCTAGAGCGAGGTGATGTACCTGAGAGGCAGAAGCCTAAGGGATAAATGGCCTGTTCGAAGAGTGCAGGTCTGGCTTTAAAAATTCAAAAGGATATATTAGCTGAGAGCTGGGTTGTTCAAGTCGAGTAAGAGATGCAGCAGATGATAGCTTTAACACAGCGACAGAGGGACTTGATCATGTTGTAAAAACTCTTTTTTTAATTCTAATAAATCTAGAAAGCTTGTGATGATTATCTAAAATATGCATGTATAATGCCTGTTTTGACCTCTTTGGACCACTGCGGTTTCATGGGCACCTGTCGCAGCTAATGAATGAATAGTTTGACATTTTAGGAAATTAGCCTATTTGCTTTCTTGCTGAGTTAATGAGAGGATCTTTATCACTCTCATGTCAGCCTAATAAAGACAGAGCTATGCATCCAGTAGACAACTTGCTCGGCTAAGCAGTGGAAGAGTGTGGGAACAGCTTACATGGGTCTATGTGTATATAACAAAATCACCTGTTCCTACAGTATAATAACTTCAGTGTATGTCACCTCTTAAAGCTCTTTACTTACTTAGACTTAGTTCCTCCTACGCCGAGTGGCGCATCGGGCAGCTAGTGATCTCCATCGATGTCGGTCAGCAGCGACTGCTTCAGCTTCGTCCCAGGCAATGTCGACAGTTCTCAGATCGTCCATAAATGTTCGACGCCATGTGGTCTTTGGTCGGCCTTGCTTTCGCTTGCCAGTGCGTGGACGCCATGTCATGGCAATCTTAGCTGGGCGATGAGGGGTGGAGAATTTTACATATCTTGGCAGCATCATCTCGAATGACGGGGTCTCTGATCGGGATGTCGACGCCAGAGTAGGGAAGGCAGTTGGTGTCCTGCGACGTCTCCAACCTATTTGGAACTCGACCTCCCTGAATGTAAGGGTCAAGATCAGACTACTGAACTCTAGTCTTCCCTACTGCACTTTACGCTAGTGAAACCTGGCGCTCAACAAGTGCAATTATTCAACACCTGAACGTGCTTCAACAACGTGGCTTGCGGCGAATCCTGAGAATTTCCTACCGGGACCGAATAACAAATGAGGAGGTCCTACGAAGAGCAGGCACCCGTCCATTAGCCGATGTTGTTGCAGAAAGGCGCTTTCGCTTTGCGGGACATATTTTACGCCTACCCCCAAAGCTCTTTAAGAGGAGACTTTTGGTGTACTGTAAAACTGTAAAAAAAAGAAGCTAAAATGCTACTGACTATATATTTAATGGGGAAGCTCAATGAGATAATTCGATTTCAAAGTTCTATCCATCTACACACACCCTTCTGTCTGTCTGTCTGGTGACAGTTATGCAAATTCCTGATACTATGACTGCTAATTCATTTTCATTGGGAGGACAGACTTTGCTGGAAAGAAATAACTGTGTTACTATTAATTTGCTAGTCCATTTGCATAGTCCCCCCCCCCCCCAAAAAATAAAATAAAATAAAAAAAATCATTATGAATAATTCATTGTAGTTAGCAGCAACAATTTGTGCCAAGATCAACCCCAATTACTGAGTAATAAATTTGATATTTGGCATAGCGCTTACCTTTTTAATGGAATTTCGACTGTTTTACAATGTCACCCTCTGCTCCTTTTTATGCCAGGCTTCTTCTTGTGAGTTACAATCCGCCATTTATGTATTTTAATGCGAGTAATATCAGCTGTCTTATCATTTAATAATCAACATATTTCAGTTTTCCTGCAGAGTTTAAATTGCAGTGTTTGATTTAAAGTAATCATCATATGTGGCGTGACTATTAAATAAAGAGCCTAGACTTATTTAAATTGAACCAGTATGAGCCACATTATTCAACAGTCACATTAATGATGTGAACGATCTAAAGTGAGTCAGTAATCCTGAGTGTTGTGCCATAAGTGTAACCGTGAAACCCATAATGTGATGTAGTTTTTTGTCTCTTTTATTTTTACATATTTCTTTCAGTCACATCATATCATCATTTTTTAATTATATCTTCATTTAAATGTCTAAGTATTAATCAAAAGCACATCTGCTGCTTTGTGGCTCTGTAGGTGAAACTGTAATTTTTATGATTTCTAGCAGATATTACATGTTCAGCCTTCATAGCTGTTCAGAAGACAGCAGGCTGGTGTTTTTGGATATGGCTCAACTAATAAAAGCTACAGTAAAATGAGCATTTGGTAAGAACTAATTCAGCCAAGCTTCATTTGTTTGTGCCTATACAACAGGAAGATTAATTTCAATATATCACAGCCTGCCATAGAGTATGGATTACATATTCTATATGCTTATTCTATAAGGGATTAAATTCAGAGGTAAATGGGAGCAGGAGTCAACTCCTCTGCATGCTGTGTAAAATCTTTATTTATTTATTTATTTACTTATTTATTTTTCATTACAACAAACCTTGGCAGGTAAATCAAGATGAAATATGGCAAACACTGATTTCTATCATTCTTATTACTGTTATTATCAAAATAAAGTTGTTGGTTTTAGGAACGAGTGACTCAAAACACAACAATCAAAAGGAAATGAAAAGACTCCCATTAATTAATGTCTCTTGTTGTTCAAGGAGTTTGGTTTTCATTATTGCGGTAATTGATTTTTGTTTTTATTTTCCCTTATCTCACAGGTAGAGTGTTAGCAGTTCAGTTCCTGATGAACAAGCAGTATTTTTCCAAAACTGGCAATAAGAAAAATAAAATAAATAGATCTAATGCAACAATGTAACACAATGTAATTTGATGTAATGATTTAACTAATATAAGACTGCCACTAGCTTCACTGTTTTGCCAAAAAAATGAAAAACAGCAAACCACCTTTTGAGAACTGCTTCAGTTTTGTTACAGTTGAATAGTCTCTTGTGTAATTTGCACCATCTGTTGCTGCTTCAAAAATGGAGGACAGTTTGGTCCTTGGCCCACATCGATGGCTGATGAAACCTTTTCCAGAAATGCTCGATCGCCAGCGAAGCATAACAAAACTACAAAAAAGAAAACACAGAGTAATATTTCTTACAAAAAGGCAATAGTGGCTCTCCTAAAATCTCCCCCTAAAATTGTCTTGTAAACATCAGCTCTGGGTATAATGCAGGGTGCTTGATGAATCAGCTGAAATAGCAGATCTAAGGCACTCGTGATAACGAGACTAAAGTGTGTTTCCCCAAACGTAACAGCATTTTCAAACCTATCATCTGTTTATTCTGGTCCAGATCAGGTGAAGTACCATGGCACATTTACACAAATACTGGGTTGCACTGCAGAGTGCAAATTCTCAAGTGTGCCTCATTTTATCAGTGGAGCCACACAACAGCAGTCTTTTCCCTCAAAAATGTTGAATGACAGACATGCTCTCGGCGTCAGCCAAGGTAACGCATCATTGCTTTTGAAGTCATCATTTGGTTCATATGTTCTCATTCTACTGGAAACTCCAAGTCTGGTCACCTTCTTGATAAAATCTCGGTCTGTATTCTAGACTCTCATTAGTGCAGGCAAATCCAACAAGGGATAAATGGCTTTAGGTTTAAAGCAGCTTCTTTAAACCAACTGGGCTCGAAATGCTTCAGGAGTCTCTGACAGTTGCATCACCTGGGTGAACTTTTATTCTTTCAGTATATGGATTTGCAAACCAAAGCCCATGTAAGAGATTTAACAGATTTTAGAAACAGTAATAGTGTATCCAGGACACACTGATATAATTATGCTGAGGAAACCCCGTCTTTAAAAGATATTTGATGTTAATATGTCAGTAACCTCTTTCCTCAGTGCCTTCTTCTCCTTGGAGAGAAGGTTGTCAGCCATGCTACAGTCATGTTGCCTCTGTAGCTCATTCTTAATTGAAGTGTGCATTGCTGTAATGTGGTGAGAGTAGCTTATTTATTTGTGTGGGTAGAGGCCACAGGGTAGCTTCCTCATGTCGAGCCTTACTGCCAGCTTTTGCTGCAGCGGGATCAATTAATGTCTGCGTGAGTGTGTCTGTGTGTAATTGCAAGTGTGTGTGTGGGAGGGTCAGCACATGTTTGGATCAAACAAGTATGTGCACACATGAGTGTGTGTGGTGTAAGACATCTCCCCCCGTTTAACTGCTGCCCTGCAGCATCTCCTCTAATATGCTGAGCACACAGGAGGGTTCCCTTTTGCTCTTCTTCCTCGTTGTTTCTTTTCTGTTTACAGACATGCAAACTTTCTCTTGCTTTTTTTTTCTTTTGTGCTTAATTTTAAGTGTTTTTTCCATCTTACATCGTTGTGCCCAGAACATGAATTAGCGGCACACTGTTCCTTGTGTTTATTCCAAGGCCATCGAACAGCTCGTGTAGTGTATACTGTCTGCTTTGTTTTGCTCACCTAATCCACCAAATCTTTCTTTCTTTATGTTCCTTTTGCCTTATTGCTCCTATATTTTCACTTTGTTTTCTGTCCTGGTTATGTCAAGCACCCTCTTCTGTCTTTTAGCACTATCTCCCCTGCTGTCTTTAGCAGCTGTTTTTAACTATTTTCCCATTTTTCTCTCCCTGTTCTTCCCATACCATTATTTTTTTTTTTTTTTCAAAGCTGTTGGTATCTATGTTTGCTTTATACACATTTTCTTCATTTATTCATCCAGAATAACTTTTTTCCAGAAAGAGACGCATGTCTTTCTTGGTCTCTCTCTTTCTGTTGCTGCAGCTCACGCTATCAATGTGAGTGATTGTGCAATCCTGCAGCGCGTTAAAGACATGAGGAGACTGTCAAACAGATCAATAGACAGTGTCTGAATACGTCTTCCAACCCCTTTACACACATCATTGAACAAAAACACACAAATATAGAAAAACACATGTCGGAAAACATCCCAGGAATTGCATACACACAATTAAACAAATGCATCAACATGCGTTATACACAGGCAAAAATAGATGTATGGATAACACAATCATAAAATGTACAGACTTACACTGATATTACAGAGATTTTTTCATTTAGATATGGATGCACATTTAAGCTATTTGTATGGGTCACCAAGACAGGAGCAGTGATTGTTGTGCTTCAGAGTGATTGATTTTCCATCTTAACCGGAGGTTCTCAGTTCATCTGATTAAAGACAGACAAGTTGCGAATTACAGATTGGAAGCTACTCTTTCTGACTCTCTCTCACACACACAGACAATAAAGTACTGCAAGTGGCTGATCTTATCTTTGCCCTACAGTTGTGGCCACTGCAAAAAGTAGAGCTACATCACGTACCACAGTGTTTGTCAGCTCATCCCTCAGCTTGAATCTGCTCCAACACAGAGGGTAGAGAGCAGCAGCAGACCAGTAAAAGTAGACCTTTGTAATGGCTGCATCTGCAAATGGTGTCTCGATCGTATTTTATAAATTTAGCTGACATTTTTATATCCATTGTGGTTTTGAATAAGTTCTTTTGAGTGGCCAAACAAGCAGGCGATAGCAAATATGCAAAGGTCAGAGCTGCAGTGGTTTCACAGTATTAGAAAGATGACAGTGAGAATGCTTGCAGGGCAAAATGAGTCAAGACTGAAAATGAAAAAAGGCCCAGAAGGGAGGTATAGGTTAATTTTTGTAGTTTAACTGAGCATGTAAATCATTTAATTCAAATATAATTACAAAAGATCCACATTACCTCCTAACTGAACCAGCAGTGGGAGTTTGATAGTGATTTATTATGAAAACAGAGCAGGGTAGAAGAATTAGCAGAGGAAATTCTGAGATAATAAACAAGCATTTTTATCAGGTTAAAACTATGTTCTAAGTTTAGCAAGGCTGAGCTAAGAATTGTACTTTTTATTTTAAAGTACGTGATATGCTAATAAACCACCCGATGTTTACAGGTTTCTCAGATTATAAATCACAGCTTCACTGAAAGAATTAACCCACAGACATGGAAAACAGCCAAAACAGATCCACTGAGGGGGGGGGGAAGTGGCTCTAATAGTTGCCCAACAAGTTTTCTACTAGTCTTAAGTAAAATTATGGAGAAAGAGAACCATTTATTGACAAAATTATAACATGTCTACACATAAACACAGAAAAGAGTTTTCCACAGCTATTATTTTAACTCAAATCACAAATAAAGCTGACAGAAAAGAAAACGGTGCTGCTGCTAATATTATTTTTATATATATATATATATATGTTAGGGGTGCAACGATACTCGTATCGATATTGAACCGTTCAATACAGTGCTTTCAGTTCCGTACGCATATGTATCGAACAATACAACATTTTTTATTTATTTTATCAACTTTTCTTCTGACGATGCTGTCTGTGTTGAGAGCTCAGTGGATCTGCGTTCGACTACTCCGCCTAGGCTGCACTGTCGAGCGCAGATCCACTGAGCGCAGGTGAAGCTTGCGAGACAGAAGTTAAGCTCTCCCTGCAACATGGCAAATTGAACCTCCCCAACCCTCATTCAGATCTGGCGTTTGGAACTATTTTGGTTTTAATGTGAAGTATGACAGTAAAACAGTATGTCGGATGTGCCACGCAATGCTCAATTGGTGGGAACTAGTGCGTTACACTTTACATTATACTTGGCTAGTATAATGTAAAACAAAGCATACTTTTATAAAATCTATATTCCAGTGTAGACATACAAGATTATTCTACCAGACAGGCTACATGTGGACATCTTTATTACCCAAAGCAATGGATGAGTCTGTGATGGATCTTTCACACACTGGTGGAGGGAAGCTACAGTTGTAGCCACAGCTGCCCTGGGGCAGACTGACAGAAGTGAGGCTGCCATATCGCGCCATCGGCCCCTCTGGCCATCACCAGTAGGTGAAGTGTTTACTGTTACTGTAGCTCAGGAGGTAGAGCAGGTCACCTACTGATCAGAAGGTTGGAGGTTCGATCCCAGGCTCCTCCAGTCTGCATGCCAAGTATCCTTGGGCAAGATACTAACCCCAAGTTGCTCTCCGATGCATCCATCGGAGTATGAATGTGTGTGAGTGTAGTTAGAAAGCACTCAGTATAGAGGTAGTGTTTGTGAGGATGGGTGTGACTGGGTGAATGTGGCGTGTTGTATAGAGCGCTTTGAGTACTCCGGGAGAGTAGAAAAGCGCTATATAAGAATCATTCCATTTACCATTTGCTCAAGGACACAACAACCGAGACTGTCCGAGCCGGGGCTCGAACCGGCAACCTTCCTATTACAAGACGGAAGCCAACTCTTGAGCAACAGAAATTTCCCTTCTTAAAGATGGGGACCACCACCCTGGTCTGCCAGTCCAGGGGTACTGCCCCTGATCTCCACACAACATTGCAGAGGCGTGTCAACCAGGACAGCCTTACAATGTTCAGAGCCTTCAGGAACTTGGGGCGGACCTCATCAACACCAGGGGCTCTGCCACCAAGGAGTTGTTTAACTGCCTCAGTGACCTCGCCCCCGGAAATTGGCGGGTTATTCCCCTCATCCCCAGACTCTGCTTCCTCCTCGGAAGACGTGTCAGTGGGATTAAGGAGGTCCTCGAAGTATTCCTTCCACCGCCCGTCAATTTTTTCAGTCGAAGTCAACAGCTCTCTGCCAGCACTATACACAGGTGGAGCACCGCTTTCCCCTCCTGAGATGCCTGACGGTTTGCCAGAATCTCTTCGAGGCAGTCTGAAAGTCTTTTTCCATGGCCTCTCCGAACTCCTCCCACACCCAAGTTTTTGCTTCAGCCACTGCCCGAGCCGCATTCCGCTTGGCCTGTTGGTACCTGTCAGCTGCCTCCAAAGTCCCACAGACTAACCACTCCTTCTTCAGCCTGGTGGCTCCCTTCACCTCTGGTGTCCACCTTTGGGTTTGGGGTTACCACCACGACAGGCACCAACCACCTTGCGGCTGCAGCTCAATGCAGCAGCTTCGGCAATGGAGATGCTGAACATGGTCCATTCGGACTCAATGTCCCCAGTCTCCCTCGGAATGCTGTTGAAACTCTGCCAGAGGTGTGCATTGAAAATCTTGCGGACTGGGGCCTCTGCTAGACGTTCCCAGCACAACCTCACTACATGTTTAGGTGCACCAGGTCTGTCCAGCGTCCTCCCCCGCCACCTGATCCAACTCACCACCAGGTGGTGATCAGTTGACAGCTCAGCCCCTCTTTTTACTCGAGTGTCCAGAACATATGGTCACAGGTCTGGTGATGCGATTACAAAATCGATCATCGACCTGCGGCCTAGAGCGTCCTGGTGCCATGTGCACTTATGGACACTCTTATGTTCGAACAAGGTGTTCATTATGGCCAAACTGTGATTTGCACAGAAGTCCAATAACAAAGCACCGCTCGGGTTCAGATCAGGGAGGCCGTTCCTCCAAATCACGCCCCTCCAGGTCTCGCTGTCGTTACCCCCGTGAGCATTGAAGTCTCCTAGTAGGACAACAGAGTCTCCAGGTGGAGTACCTTCCAGCACTCCACCCAGTGACTCTAAGAAGGCTGGGTACTCTGAACTGCCACTCGGCGCATAAGCGCAGATGACAGTCAGGACCCATACCCCCACCCTAAGGCGCCGAGAACAAACCCTCTCATCCACCGGGAAGAAACCCAACATACCGGCAACATGCCGAGGGGATATTAGAATACCCACCCCAGCCCGCCGCCTCTTACCAAGGGCAACTCAAGACTGAGACAGAGTCCAGCCCCTCTCCAGGAGACTGGTTCCAGAGGCCAAGCCATGCGTAGAGGTGAGCCCGACTATATCTAGCCGGTACCTCTCAACCTCAACTATCCCGGGCAGGGTAAACTATTCCCTCGATGTTTTCCTCATAAGGGTCTTCTGAATTCAGAATTCAGAGTTTTGTGTTGCTTCTTTGCAAAGTGCACATTGTGTAATCCTGTGCAGTTTTAATTCAATACAGTTATTATTAAGGGGTAAATCAGCTCTTTCTATCTGATGAAAAATATTGATTTTCTGGTGTAAAGTTGGACATTTTGTTATAGAAATCTATGGGGATGGACTCTCTTGTAAGGTCTGCATCAATTCAATACCATCCATCCATCCATTCGCTTCCGCTTATCCTTTTCAGGGTCGCGGGGCAATTCAATACCATTTTATTTACATAGTAATATAGTAATATAGTAATATATCAAGGCACTTTGTAAGGTAAAGACTCTGGAATAGTACAAGACTGTGGCGAGTGTGGGAAGGAAGAACTTCCTTTTAACAGAAAGAAACCTACGGCAGATGCAGGGGAGAGAGGGGCAGCCATCTACTGGGGTGTGTGGATGAAGACAGGACAGAAACATGATGTAAAAGAGAGCCAGAGATTATTAATAACTAATAATTAAGTGCAGAAAGATCTATAAACACATAGTGAGTAAAAGGGGTGACTGAAAAAGAACAAGTGGCAATTTAAAAAAACTAAATTTTTAGTCTTTTAAACAACTTCATTTTCCAGCCTTTCAGGTTGCCATTTGGTCACTTACCTTTTTTTTTTCAGCTACTCTTCCTATGACCTCCAGTATCATTTATGTGGGGCTTTTCATCTTAAATAACTGAACTATGATAAACTCTGAGGGGGAATAAAGGAAAATAACCTCCTGGCTATGTTTCCACAACAAGATGTGCACAGTAATGTTATTCTGATGCAATCCAAGGTTGATGAAACTGCAGATTTAGTGTCTTGAATAAATCTTCCAATTATGTTTATTTCAGACTGTCATTTACATCATGACGCACATCTAAGGCCAACATCCAGACAAAACAGGAAGAATAACGACCAAAGTAACTTTATGTCCTCTTTACTTGAAGACAGAGTAAAGCTGTGGAGATAAAGAATTAGCTCAGACGTTTTATCTCCGCCTTTCTCTAAACTTACTGACAGATAATTTAAAGAGATTTTCCAAATGCATTTGCTGAATATTTGAACTCTGCTGCTCTTGTAGTAGGATCAACACATTACAGTATTTTTGTTTCTGTGTGTGCTTCTGAATCCGACTTTACAACATATAATATATAGATTGTTCCATAAAACAGTTAAAAAAAAAACAGCTATGATATCTTCATTGTAGCTTGTAAAGTGGAAGGGATCCTAATTAGTTATAGTTATTTAAAATAATAATAATGCTTTTTTTAAAAAAAAAAAAAAAAACAACAAAACCAAAAAACAAGCAAACAAAAAAGAAAAATGGTATCATGCCATGGAGACTTCAGGATTTTATACAGTACCGTGCAAGTCTTAAATGAGTCCTCAAGTCTTTATATTTTGCTTCCAGAGAGCTGGTCTTTCTTAAAATTTTCTGTGATTTAATCTGTGTATCTGTGAAATAATTCTCCAGAGCAGGCAGAATTCAGAAATTGAGAGCAACAGCGGTTGAAAGTGTGCAGGTAGGTATTCCAGAAGCCAAACAGAGAGACAATGTAAGGAAACTGGAAACAGGATTGCAGGTTATTAGTAAGGTAAGCCCGATGATCTCAACGGAGAAGAAGATGATCTGGTGGAGATCTGCTGCTCATCCTGCCTTCAAATATTTCAGGGGTTGTTTGTTATCATTTAGAGCAGGTGTGAGAAGGATAAATCCCAGAGCAATTATGCGGCCAAAGGCGGGTCCATAACTCCACCTGAAACTCAGAGATTCATTAGAGGAAAAAGAAAACATAAGGCAAAAAATACCCCAGCCTGCCTCAGCCTTGACATGACATATGACAGATTCAAGCATCTCAAAACAGCTTCTCAAAGGATGAACCAGTGTTGTGGCTACACATAACAGACAATTTGACAAAGAACCAATTTAATATTTTTAGGCATTTAGTGCAACAGCCTGCAAGTAACAAATGCTTTTTTAATTTTGTTCAAAATTTAAAAAATTCAAAGAAAACACTGTTTTACAGCCGTAAGGTTGCATTTTTGCACCAACAAGGCAATTCACAAAGAAAACTTGGCATATCTTAGGATGGTGTGCAGTCTGTGTGTAAAAGAGTTTTAGGAAATTGGACAAAAAAATGTCTACAGCAGATGAACAGTACAGTGAGTGTTCACAGCCATCTGTAAAGCAGGGTGGAGGTTTTGTCAGGTTTAGTGTTTCAGACGGTGGTTTTGAGGTATCTTGTCAAAATCGATGGAATTACGAATGCAGTAAAGTACCATCAGATTTCGATCCATCATGCAATACCCACTGGAAAACATCTGATTAGCTATGGTTTCAGTTTTCACGATGATTCCAAACACACTGTCAATACAGCAAAAGCATGCGTGGATTTAAAAAAAAAAAGAAGAAGAAAAAGAAGCCTGAAAACTATTCCTAAAGATTATGTCAAGAAAATACCAAAAACCTGTTCTAAAGACAGTTAGGACTATCTTTGTGTTGGAGAATAAAGTCATACCAAATAGAATAAAACGTTACAATTTTCTATTATTGCCTTATACAGTGCTGTTGATGGAGCTCTGTATGTTTTAATAATCAACTGCACCTACTTACAATTATCCTAGCAATATATTTGCCAAAGAAATAAGGGTTGGCTCAAATCTTTTGCAAAGTCTACATAACAGCCTCAGTTGAATCTCTGCAAGCTGGTCTACAGAAAACTTGAGGGCCTCACAAAAGTCTCTCAATGTAAGGTTGTAATAAGGCTGTAATAATTTAGGAGATACTTAGTGTTGTGTTTATGTTTAACCCTGCTTTAGTTTCTAAATCTTGTGAACAGACGCAGATGCAGAAAAATATATTTATGAAGCATTTCCTTCAGCAGTACTCATCTGTACCTCTTGCCGTCCCAGATGTGCACTTAACATGAAGCAGAGGGACAGGAAGTGTCATAAACGATTCACGGACAGTGCACTGAAGGTAACTGAGACGGAATCTGCAGTAAAGCACTTTTGAGACCTGGGAACATGAGAATTATTCCCAGATTTCAGATGTAAAATATTCACTTAAAAGAATACTCCACTGAATCATCTTCTGAAAAGTTTGAAGCACGCTGCTCTGTGGGGACTGCTGCCTTCCTTTAGATTCGATTTATAGAAGTTTCATTGGATTTAAATGGCAGCCAAGAGTCATTTGTTTAAATCAGACATAGGGCTGTTTGATTATAGCAAAAATCATAATGATCATTATATTGGAAATCTGTATTTTATTTAATTACTGATTGTTTAATGCCATTATGCTCATATACTGATGACATTACATGGATATGCTCAAAAACAATCTTGGAACAATGGTTTTTATTAGAACTTTTAATATTATTTAACACAAAATCAAACTGAGGTTGTGGGGAAGACAGTCATGTCAGATAGAAGAGTGAGAACCAAACCACTTCATCCTTCACTACTGGAGGTCTGCAGGTGTATGGAGGCAGTGAGAGGCCCACATGGCAGTGGATTTGCACATCTCAGAGAACCTGCATGTTAGCCAGAGATTTAGAGTGTGATCCACAGAAACTATGTGGCAACTTTTTTTAAGTTTCAAGTTGTTGTTTTTCTTTAAGAAGTTGGCTACACAAGAAAAAGTTAATTGTCTTTCATTTTAGCAAATGCCACAAAGAAACATATGTTTACATTATAACAAGATGACCTCCAGCAGATATGCTAATTATGATTCTTGCCGTTGGCAGCAGTGAAAGTATGATGTTTTTCATCATACAGAAGGAGGAGGTCAGTGGGGTTGAATGAATGTTTTATTGACCCATCTAGCCACCCCACCCTTTTAGACTTTGTGTCTCCACAACAGCACTAGTAAGAAACTAGTATATACTGTATGTATATGTGCATATAAACACTAAGTCTTTGACTATTTCTTTTATTGGCTCTTACCCACCTGTAGTTACTTATGAAGAGCAGCCAATCGGGGGAAGGAAAGGGTAGTAAACTGATAGGCTGCACCAAGGCCCAGTATAAGGTAAATATCAAGTATCAACCAAAGCTACCCTAATGAAGTAGCTTTAGAAGAGAAAGATTTAAAAATAAGCAAAATACATCCCCTTTAAAGTAAAAGATAGAATTCTCGTTTAAAATGAGAAAGACCTTCGACTTGAATCCTCATAATGCTGCAGTTCTTGCTCGGCACAGAAAACATTCAAAATTAGGTAAATAGCATCATGCACAACAACTATATTCAAAAAGATTCAGGGAACACTTGTCATCCTTAAATTTCATAGTCAAGGTAATCTAATTGCAGACACACAATAAAAAAAATGCCTGAAGGTGTCGTAGAAATAGCTGTCGCGCTTTTAGTACATAAACAATTCATTGTGTGTGTATACTTCAGGAGCCTGCGGTGTATTTATGTGAGCGAGTACACAAGAGTACGATAACAAGAGCCCACGCCGTGAGCAGTAATCTGCTAACACAGTGGATTGAGTTGACTCTGCAGGATTAGCAGTGGTGTGTAACACAACACACTCTTAATTACTGCTATACAGTCATGTTCAATGTAGAGGAAGAGACAGAGATTGAAGAAGAGGGGGCACCCTTTTAATTGCTGTAATACATTCATGCACAAGCAAAGGAAAATTAAAAAGATGAAAGAGGAGCAGAGGGTGTGCTTTTTTTCTCTCTACTGTCTGAGTTTGGATATTAATTCAGACTGTACAGCCGCCTGTATGTGCACACAGAACTCAGAGCTTTAACTAACCTGGCACACACAAATACACACATACGTCACCAAACTATCTGTGATCGAGTTGTTCTGTACTGCAGCCACAAGTGGATGAGGCTGTTCTGTCATTGTCATCGCCCTCGTCCTATCAGCGTGTCAGTGTGTGTGGGTGTGGGTGTGTGTCAGGGGCGGACGGAGAGAGAGGCTGCCAGTTGTGGCAGATCGATATCACTGACTGAGAGATCACAGGAATGCTTAGTGCCCATCAATGACTGCAGTGTGTGTGTGTGTGTGTGTGTGTGTGTGTGTGTGTGTGTGTGTGTTATGCAGTATCCCACAACAGAGGGGGGCAAACGGGTGAAGGATGAATGGTTTAACAGACAGATGAGTTGATGAATCCTTTTTTCTTTCCTAAGTTTCCTCATCTCTCTCTCTCTGTGTGTGTCTCCCTCTCTTTCTGTCTGCCTACCTTGTTCTCTGTCTGAGTATCTGATCCAGCTCACGATGATGCAGTTGCAAGAGTGACAGAGATTTTACGTCTTTATTCAGTTGTTCATATTGTCTCTTTCTTTTGTGCCTATTGTTTGTGTTCTTGTTTCTGACCCTTCTCTGCTCATCACATCTCAGTTTTCCACTAGCTTTTGCATTTCTGATTCATCTTAGAGTTGAATGAGAGAACGTGCCAGTTCATTGTTATTTTTTTAATTCAAAATGTGATATCCATCATTCTTTTAAGCATCTGCTATGACGTATTCCCATTCTTGGCTGACTGTGCAGAAACAACGGTACACTGCACAAGTGTGCAGCTACATTAGCGGCATTAATAGCTGTCAAAAAAAGGGCATATGTGTGCCTTGAGGTAAATGCTAAATGCTAATATGAGAACATAATTACAACTGCAATGTTAACATCCTGGTGCTCAGCAGGTACAAAGTTCACCATTGTACTTTAATGTGTTAGCAAGCAAATATTTGCTAATTAGTTCCAAGAGTACAGCAGAGGCTAACACACTGGGCTAATTAAAATTCCAACCTGCTTGCTAAATCAAACATAGGATTTTGTGCCCGTCCATCTAATGGATAGAGACTGGTTGAATGAAACTATGAAACTCGCAGTACAAGCATTAAGACTTTAATGTTAAATACATAAATATTATCCAATAATATCTGTTATTGTTCTGCCAAGATGCAGTTAGAGCAATATATGTTTTGATATAAACACTTTTCCCCCCCTTTGTACCAAATTATAACTGTGTCACACCGATGTGATAGCTACATCGGTGTCCAGACCCTCAGGTTTAACTGGAGGAATTAATGATTAAGGATTAACAACTGTTTTCATAGACAGGGTCTACAAACATATTCATAACTATGTACAAATGAAGAGAATCAATCCCAGCATTTCTGGGATCTGTTTAGTTTGGAATCACCACTCAAACCCCGGGAGGAACTCGGCCTATACCCATAAAGAATCCACACAGAGAACATGTCCAGTCTGGACTTCTTGCAGTTAGGCAATAGTGCTAACGACCACACCAATGTAGTAGTAGCAGTACATGCTTTTCACAAAGATTAAGTCATGCAGGTCTAAGTACATGCAGCCGGTACAGTGAAACTGTAAAACACCTCAAGTACAATTGGAATTGTTTCTTAAAAGCTATTTCTTTGACATATTTCTTCAGAAATTTAAGCAGACAAAAATCTGGAGATGAATGTGGTTAAAGCACCACATGGAGTCCTGAGAGATCTCAGAAAATAAAACAGCTAATCCTTAGGCTCCAAATACAAAACTGATCTATCAAAGACAAAGTAAAAACTTTTTGAGTCACTAAAAAGGTAGTGTGGTTTATTCTGAAAGAGCAATAGGGAATGGCGTAGTCATCCACAGAAGAAAATAGTGGCGGCTTATCACAGGATCCTTTCCATGGTGAAAACCCCTAAAATTCAGCCAGATGAAAAACACTCTCCAGGAGGTAAGGATATCAAATCCAGGTCCATCATAATGAGACGATTTCACATGAGAAAATAAAGCAGGTTCACCACACGGTGTAAAGTAGTGATTAGACTTGAGAACAGAAAAGCCACATTAGACTTTGCCAAAAAAACATCTTTAAAAAAAAATGCAGGTCTATTCCATATAGTGGAACTCAGAGCAGCCAAGCTTTGAATGGCTTATGGTCAGAAACAGTAAGTATTTAAAAACACAACTTTTAAAAGTAATCTGATGTGGGAATACATGGTTCCAAGTCCTGCTGAGACACTGCGGTTTGTTGACGTCTGAAGAGAGAGAAATCACAAAGACGTTTCCTCACATTGATGACTGAACAGGCATCAAGTCAGGATTATAGATTTTTTTTTCTAACTACATATAGCCCCATGAAAACAGGGGAGTGTTTTGAAAAACAACAACAGTAAGTCTTTATTCTAAGCACATACTATTAAATAATTTTCATTTAATAAACAGCTAAAACAGCACACATGTGTAAGTAGTAGTAGCTGCTTTTTCTGTCTGTTTATCGAACATCCCGACAAACTAGCAAGTTAGCTTAGCTAAAAAATAAAAATAAAAACAGATTAACTCATTCACTGCCATTGACGTCTATAGCCGTCAATGGCAGTGCATGAGTCAATGGGTTTAACTCATTCACTGCCAATGGCTGGCAGTGAATAAGTTAACTGTGTCCCAAAGCCAAGGCTGATAGTACACTCTTTCAGATATTATCAAGTGCAACACTATGTCTCTTTTCTGCTGTCGATACTTCACTTCAACCCACCTCGTGTTTGGGTTACTCAGTGATACGATGAGCCAGAGATCAAGAGCTGCTCATCTACAAATCAAGACTGAAGTACAGAACATTTTCTGGCTATTGAATACATTACCTGCCGGGGGGAAAGCTGGTGCTGGTGGTAGGGGAAGTGCTTAATGTTCTTTTTGCCTGAACTGTTGTTAATAATTACGGTTGATATATTTGATGTGCTTAAAACAAATGTGAAACAAAATTAATATCCTAGAAGGACAGTGAGCTAATTCATCTGCTTAGAGCAGCTGAAGATTAAAGGCTTCAAGTGCTCTTTAAGGAAGTGACACAAGAATGCTTTATTGCCTTTCACTGGAGAGTTAGAGAGCTCTGAACCTTAGAAACTTTTTATTTTTTGATAAAGTCAGCAAGAATACACAATATTAACTACCTATGGCCTCAGTCCAGATCCTGCACATCCATCAAACTCTGAGTTCTTTGTCTCTCTATTTTACATTCTGTCTGTCATGCCTCTTCCTCATTTACTTCCTTTTTGTGCCACTTTGCATCGTCGGACTACATCCTCTCATCATTGATCTCCTGTCCACCATCCTACAGCCAGAGGTGTCTTTCTCTTTGTCTGTTGCTCTTTTTCATTTCTCTCCCATTTTCTCTCTTGCCTTTAGTCCACCCTGCCCCAAACTGGTTGCAATCGAATCCATCTCAATTCCAAAATGAACTCTGCTAAATAATTGAAAGTTCAATTCCAATATTGTGAATGAATACCTGCTACGCAACAATAGGCTGTTCAAATTTCTCTCCATCCAGCCCGTCGCTTTTACCCCCACTGTGATTAGGTTGTTTCCCATCCTCGGTGCAGAGTGTACCGCTCTGTGGCTAATTGGCGAGTTCAATCAGAGAGACAAATGAAGACAGGAGACACTGACCTTTGAGAGGTAGTCACTGCTCTCCTGTCTTTTCACCTCTCTGCACTTTCTCCTCTTCTTTTTCCACTCATTTTCTGCTACATTTTGACTCTGCTTTTTGCATCTTTCTGCTTTGCTTCTTCTCTCTTATAATTTCCATCTCCTCTCTCTTGTAACCTTTCCTTCATCTCTCATCGCCTTCTTGTCTTCTGCCCTCCTTTTCTTTTCTTCTATCCTCTTCCCTCAGCGGGAAATGAGTTGGCAGTCATTCCAATTTATTTTGACAACTTATTCTCCAGCTTGTCAGAAGAAAATTACAGTGCATACATGCTCGCAGACATTTTTCTGTGTGTGCTCATACTGTATGTGTCTGTTTTCACTGCCACATATAGCTAAAAACCCACTGCTTCCCACACCCAGCTATTCAAGGAGGGAAAGAAAGCAATGGTCCAGAGCAGAACAATGGTTGCCTCCATGGTGTGGCGGAGTCGTTTATCTGTTTGAGGCCCGAGTATGTCCCACTTGTTTTCCATCTGACCCGCCAACCGTGACTGATGGTGCAACCACACCACGTGGGGGTCTACATTACAGCATGACCTCTCTGTGTCAGGCACACTTGCTAATGGCTGCTGTGCTGTCGTTCATCACAGCAATGGCCTGGGAGATGTGAATGATCGGGCAGAGGCGTGAGCATATTTATGCATGTACGCACATGCAGACGCACCACACCGCTATAAACGCAACACCATGAAATTCCAGCAACGGATGAATCATTTCCGAGTTCTCACATATTCACTGTTACAGTTGCAGTGTTCTTGTAGGACAAGGAAAGACTTTGTTTTCTTTTGTTTGTTCGTTTGTTTCTTTGGTAAACCATGGATTTTGCTGCAGAGATTTAAATTCACTCAATGCTTTTTCATAGTGTTCAGTGATTCAGCTTTATGTGATTTTGCTATTTTGACCACTTGCAAGTTGAAAGTTCATAAGAAAGCCTTTTAACACTTGCCTCTTCATATTTTTAAATTAACCTGTCTCTGCCTGTAAAAACTTCTGATGAGGCGACAAGGTGACCCCAAGCACACAAACAAACAGGCGCATGCCAGTAAAACACTGAATCTGCTCCTTTCAAGAATGTTTCAAAGACGTCTAAAAAGAAATTTTATGTCTGATGGCGTTTCGCTCAGGCCTTCTGCTTTTAGCTGATGAATCTGAAAACAGCCTTTTAACGTCAGACTCTGAATATACGGCATCTATCATTCTTGAAGCTCCAAGAAAAGTAGCATTGTCCAAATATACTTGAGACATGAGCGACTTTCAAGAACTGTCAGCTACAAGACATCCCACTTTTACCATTAAGCAGTTCTCTCCTGTTTTGAAATGTTCAGAAGCAAAAAAAATACAGACAGAATTCAATTAAAGGGATACCTTTACATCTCATCTGCATATTACAATATCTTAAACAGACAACCAAAGAACTCATACCGCCACAGTCACCTCCCTCACTCACTCTTTTGTGGGATGCCAATGTTCACATTTTGGACAGAGTAGATAGATGGTTTGAAAGAGGAGTGAAAAGACATCTATGTTCACTGTGAACGACCAGCTTTGGACAGAGGCGGTGGCTTACAACACCAACTGTCTGCCATCTATAATCCACTCATATCCTGGGCCATTTGACCTCAATAAATCACATGACATGCTGGGGCTAGGTGTCACAAAAAAACCCTCAAAAACCTTGGCTGATTGTGACCCACACCAGTTTCCACACCTTGCCTAGTGTGATTAGTTAGAGGATCAATAGGTCCATGTCCCTCTTTGGGGACAGTCCCATAGGGCTTAAAATCTGGCACTCTCTACCGTTTGCTCTTAGAACTGAAACTTAAAGAAGTCCAGATGCTTTTCTTTCCAATCTCCTTAGGCTCCGATGGCCTGGATGACTGGGAACCTTCACACCTCCCAAGCATCTCCGAAATGACTTTTCAAGCTGGGGTAGTCTGTTGCCATCAGGAAGTGCCTATACCATGGACGAGTGCATGCCCTGGAACAATTTTTAGACTCTAGAGTTTCCCAGCAGTATTGCAGCGAGATAGTAACTTGGTCTTAGGTTCTTTCCTCTTTCTTTCACCTTTGTTCTCCTCAGCATCTCTAGTTTTTCCCATCATTATATCAATCTAGATAGCTAGGTCTGTTTTCCATTGTTAAGCTTGCACTCACTGAGTGTAAATAATTAATTAATGTTTTAAATATCTGAAATATGCAGTTATTAAATAAGGTTTCATTTAAAATAAGAGAAATAAGACAGTTTGTGTTAAAATGCTTCTTTGTCAAGCATGCAGCCCTTTAACCTGACAGCAACACTAGCCTGCATCTGTGCTCCTCTCACACTAGGTCTGCTTGAATTGATACCATTAAATGTTTTTTACTTTGACCTTGAGCTGACACTGGCAGTGATTATAAGTATTTTTTTGTAGTGTCAAGCAAGTTGCAAGGGTAAATCGAAGTTTCACTTGCAATGGTCCCAATGTACCTCTTTTTCACAGTTTAAGAAAAAAATACAGTCCTTGATCCCTGATCCAGCCTCCCAGAAACACCAAGTTGAGACACTTAATGGCCTCGCATGAGGGGATAAATCCATGCTTCTGTGTGTGTGTGTGGGTGTGCATGTGCTTGTGCATGTGTGTGTGCATGTGTGTGATGAGTTCAAAGCCTTTAGTCGCACAGGGATAAAGAGTCAATTTGGTCAGGGGGACATCGAACCGTTTGCCCTGTAGATTGCCTTGTTAAACAGCACTTGTCTACCTGTCAAAATCTCTCCAGACCTTTTATCTGTCTACTCCAATAATATCAGCCACTACTAGAACAGCATATTAGCAGAACAGTCGCCTCTGAACTTCAAAGTGCTGTGCTCTTTTTTGGCTAGACATCACATTGCTTAAGAGCCCCAGGTGCCATCGGTTGAGTTTTTGCTTCCTTTTTTTCCCCTCTCACGTTTGAAGTGCGTTCAGTTGGTCCCACAGCATTTTGCATCTATTGTCAGATTGCACCGAGTCTCTCGCTGCTTTCTAACGTTGGCCTTTTCTCACTGATTGCTTCCCTTCTACCATGAGATATCTTGTCTAAGGAGCAATCAGGGGAGACAAACTCGGCACTGGATTTCACGGAAGCTCAGTTCTTCAAGGTGCATCAGTTTTTCTGATTTTATTTGATTTTTAATCCATTTTGTTTTCACACTTTCTTCCTTCATCCAGTCACATCAGTTACATTTACATATTCTCTTGCGCTGAATGTCTGTCTGAAGTGTAGGTGGCATGTGTGCGTGAGTGTGTCTGTCTTGTGAATGTAAATGTGTGATATCCTGTTCCTCTAAATACACCGCTAAAGCTATTGCTCATCATCTCTGGAAAAATGAGCTGAATAAATATGATAATGAAAAGAATGGCGAGATAAAATGCTGCAATAGATCTCACTTTATTACAGACACTGACTTGTTAGTCTCTTGCTGCACTACAAAATAACAAATGTGTGTATGTTTGATGTGAGATCTAATTAAATTATTTCTTTCTTGACTGTTTATGGCTCCATTTTCTGTTTTCTTAAATTTTCATCATTGTTTTTCCTTTTCTTCCACACTCTGTCTTTACTCTGGAATCTATTATACTTGTAAACTTAATGTGTATTGAATCGACGTCTTCTTATCCTTGACTGGTGTCGTGCACATTCACAGTATCCTTTGGAGTCTCTGCAATGACACATCGACTGCAGGGGATATTGGAGCCAAGAGATAACAGTAGGATTTTTGAGTGCTGGCAGTGAAGTAGTACATTGGAAGTTTGTCGGCCAGGGGGTTGTGGTTAATGTCCCGTTTGGGAGTGCATATTTGTGTCGCTGATTAATTTGGTTTTCATCCACCTTTCTTTCTCTTTTCCTTGGTGGTTAGGATTAGATGCCAGTTGCTACTTGATTAGGTATAGGCATCCAAAATGAGGGATGCATCGATATAATATTTGAATTGAATATTGGCCTGATCCTGGCTCTAAATGTTGCTCTGTAAAGCACCTTGAGGCAACTGTAGTTGATATTTGGCATAATAAAATAAATAAAGTTATGACTGAATTATGTACCATGCTTCGGCAGTAGTGCACTTCTTGCTAGCAGTAGAGCTAGTATAGCAGTACATAACATGTTATGTTATATCAGAATTCATAAAAAAAAATGAATCGGGACATCTTTAATGAAAAGTTTCCAGTTAGGTTTAAGAAATGGTTTGGGTTTTAATTAAAATGACCTCCATTCAATTCAATTCAGTTTTTAAAGGTAAAGGTAGAGTTAAATGAAAGTCTTTGCTAGAGGCCATATACAAAGCCAGAATGGCAGCCCTTATTCTGAAGAGCTAATATTGCACACAAAAATTTCCTGTTTCTGTTGTCAGAGTGGACCGACACAAGACGTTGTTCTCTGCACTGCCGTCTCATTTTTGTATCAAACCAAAGAGCCAAGCAGGAGGAGAAGGCTTTTTTTTTTATTGGCAGAATATAATACGAATCCCTGCATGGTATTTTGAAAATGCCTCATACAGCAAGTGATGTCTGAACACTCACTGTACCTCTTCACAATGCACGTACCAACAAGAACAAATTGATTCTCAGGTGCCTTCCAGATAGAAAGCAAACCATTTTTCACTCCATATGTAGCACAGATTGTTATTCAGCTTCCATTATAGTACAGTACAGAGTGTAATCAGTGAAAATAGCCATATTCTGGCAAGCTGAAATCCATTCCATTTTTGCACCAACAGCTGTCTATGGCCTAAGCAGCTGGCACCTTTTGATCACTCCTGATTTGCGTTCCTCTGTGAAATGAGACGTGACCATTACTCTTGTCTGTCTGCTGTGGACTGCCAGCAATATTACCTCTCATATTTGCTAAAAGCTCTGTGTAAAAGTACATTTATGCGACAAGGTCCTGGCTATCACCTGCTTTGCACTTCAGAGCCATGGCTTCCCACGAGAGAGATATCAAAGTTATGCACATTATTATTATTATTATTATTATTATTATTATTATTATTATTATTATTAATAAGAATAATAATAATAATAATAAGAATATTATTATATCTTTTGTAGGATATACTCAGAAGTGCTCATTTAAAAATGTGTTCACTTTGTCTTATTTATTTATTTTTTAAGCACAAAACCTAGTGAACCTAGTCAAGAAAGAATCATGATTCTGGTTAAATAGGCCTAACAATGAGTTCATTTTCAAAAGCTTGTCTGCAAATGTACTAAGATTGATGAAGCATCAGATGACACAAAGACCATTTTGGAAAAATATCAAAACAGGTGAACCTTGAAATCTGGGCTCACGAGTCCCATTTGCAACACAATGATGATGCTGCACACAGACAATGTTTTTCTGTTGCGCTATTGACTTGTGGACATTTAAACAGAGTTTTTTTGGAAAGCACTCAAGAGGAAAGGAAATATACTGACACGATTGTTCAAATATTTACAAATGAGCTCAGTATACTGTACCTTTGTTACACTATTCTGAGCCAAGCAATGTATTTTCACACTGATGTGCACTGTTTGGTGTATGCACTGACATGAACTTGTAAGTCAATATTTTGTATGACTACATTCAACACAATCTTAACTCCCTCAAGGAAGCTTTCTGGTAAGTAGTCTTCAGGAATAGTCCAGCTGCTTGAAGGGCCTTCCAAAGCTCTTCTTTGGATATTGGCTCCATTTTTGTTCCTTTCCTGGTCAAGATGATCCCACACTGTTTCAATAATGTTGAGGTCCAGGTGCTGGGGAGACAAGTCCATGACTGCTTGTGCTCCACTGTGTGTGTTTGGGTTTTTTCTTCTATCCAAGTATGTTTTTACTGCATTAACAGTGTGTGCTTAAAAAATAAAGCCATGCCAGTCAGACACTTTCCAAATGGTAGTGCATTGTGGCTCAAAGTCGTAGGTTTCTGCATTCATAATTTCATCAATTTTGACAAGATCCCCAACACCAATAGCTGAACGAAGCCCCAGATATCACAGAGGATTTGGCTAGTCTGCCAAATCTATGATTTAGTGTTAATAGTTCAGAATATTTTCTGTTTGTCACAGTTAATTGGTCCTTAAATACAAAATGAATTCAAAATATTTATTATGCACATATTTTAGACATATTTGAATTCATTTGTTAGTATATTGACTAAGTATTTTTTTAAAACCTCTATTGAATAAGACATTTGACAGTTTGGAATTGTGGTTGGATTCAATGAAAGACTTTCAACCCTGATCCATGTCAGCACAAAAAATAAGAGTTTTTGAGATTTACCTCTGATAGGCTTTTGATTCATGCTAAAAGTAACTTTAGGAGACATTTCAGCTTTGGAAATGATCTACTTGTGAAGTTATTGGAAAATTCCCCTTGGACATCATCGTCTCTTATCTGCTGTTGGAAACAAAACTTTGAAAGGCCCCACAAGCCGTGTTTAAAAAAAAAAAAAAATGTTACAGTCACTTTTGGTTTAGCACCTCTAATGGTCCCCCCATTGTGCAGAATAATTAGAGGCTTTTTAAATGTCATAGAGCCATCAGCATGATGCTGTAATTAAAAAAGAAAACCCTTTATGAGTGTCATAATGAATTGGCAAAGTCATTATCATCATCGCTAAACAGGCTTTGTTCTTCCACTGGCTGCGTGTGTGCGAACATTCTGTCATTTGTTTAATGAATCACATTGGACTGTCTGTCCTTGGATAAAGTATAATGATAGTTTGATACATTAAATTGTGAATATTTGGTGACATGTTTTTGGTTCATGTCGTTCCCCATATTCTTTGCCCTTCATTCGCTGTTTGATAGTTATTTTGTTGCATTCTCTGAAAAATTTGCAAATTTTAGCAAAGTCACATAAATTCTTTTGTAAATTACTGAATCTTCCTCTTCTCCTTCCTTTGAATGTTCCCTTTAAGATTCACCATGGAGCTTCATCTGCTTTCCTAGCATCCTCCTCTGTCACATCACCCCTCTGTATGTCCTCTTTCACTACATCCATGAATCTTCTCTGAGGTCTTCTTCTTTTCCTCCTTCCCAGTAGTTCCATCTTCAACAACTCATGTCCAGTAAATATCCACTATCCCTCCTCTGCACATGCCCAAAACATCTCAACCTTGCTTCTCTAACTTCTTCAGACATCTCAAGTTGTGCTGCCACTCTGCTATGCTCACTTATAATCTTGACCATGCGGGTCACTTCCAACAAAAATCTTTCCATCTTCACCTCTGCCACCTCCAGCTTGGCCTACTGTCTTTATGTCAGTACCACCATCTCAAAACACCATCTCGAAGCAGGCCTTGCTTCCATCTTGAAAGTTTTCCTTTCCCTTGTTGCTATCCCTCTTTCACAAATCACCCCAAAAATCATTTCCACCATTTCCACCCCGCCTGCGTCTTGCACACTGCCCCTGGCTTTGGATGTTGTCGACCTGAGGTATGTAAATTCATCCACCGTCACTACAGCTACGTCTCGTTGCATCTCTGTCTCCCTCTCATCCACACAAGTGTATCCTGTCTTGTTTAAATGCATTCCTCTTCTCTCCAGTGAATACCTCCACCTCTTCAGGCTCTCTTCCACATCGATATACGTAGACCAGGTTAATTTACATTTATCTTTACTGCTCCAGAAAGCAAATGCATTGTTTCTCCTTAGCAGCTAACCATCTGTTCCCCAGTGCCCCAGAGTGGATTACTGAAGAACATATATGAGTAAAGTATGCACAGGGTATGTAAAGTACTCTCGAGAGTGCACATTAAGTCAGTACATGCACCACTTCAACACCCTGGAGAAATTTTTGTTGTTTTAATTAGTGAACACTGCTCCTCCTCATCAGCCCTTACATCTTGATGTTGATCATGAGATCTTATCTTGCCTCGTTTGAGCTTTGATAGAAAGATAAACAACAGTGAGTGCTTTAGCCTGCTGAAAAGAAATTATCATCAGTAGAAAAAATAAGATTTTTAGAAACATCTATGAATTATATCATTTCATAAATGGCAAATGCTACAAGCATTTCTTAAAAGTTGTATAAGTTGTATACAAGTTGTATATATCTGTGTATCTTTTATTCTAAAGTCATTTTAATGTAAAAATTTACATATTGCTAATGAAGAGATCCCATACTGTCTTTCAATGTTCTTGTAACAGTGACAATAAAGGTCTGTCTGTCTGTCTATAGCTCAGTGTCTCTTATATAAATGCCCGTCAAGTGGTAACCCAATGAAGCCAAAGCAAAAGCACCAAAACCCTCAAATTCTCACTTAAGACTGGCTTCAAAAACAGGTTATGTTTACAGTCCTTCATGTTCTTTAGATTAGGGGAAAAAATGATTGAGTGCGCTGCTATTTTCATTATTATTCATCACTTGGTCACTCTGACTTACAGGGACATATAGCCTGTAGCTGTTGATCTATCTGACATTTCATATAATTTGCAGTGTATAACAGATGGTCCAAAAAGTCTGTAGAAATGCAATGCTAGACTTTATTATTTTTTATTTAGTATTTCATTTCAGTATCATAAAAAAGAAATTTGCAGGGTTTTTTTGCAATACATCCATGTATGCATCTTTCTATTTAGGGTTTTGCGTTTTAGTTGATAGCTGCCTCTCATCCAAAGATGATATAATGACACAGAAAGATGGCCAGAAAGCTAAAGTTGAAGCTTCAAATCAGGGACTCCACAGATCAGTGGGTGATATTGTGGTGGTGACACTCATCTTATACTTCAATTTAAGTAAAATTATAAAATAAATTTCGTGTGCCCTGGAAGGTTAAATGTCCTTTTATAAATAGCAAAATATATCAGTCATGAGATTTGATAGTGTTATTTTATAAATATGCCTACATTGTACTGTATTATTTGAGGAACCACTTCTGAATTGTGTGAAACGCACATAATGAAGAGCAACAGAATGCATTAAAATTCAACAATGTAATGCCTCATTTCGTCACGTTGCCTTGTTAGTCCACTTTAATGCTCCAAAAGGAAAGGCATGATAGAAATTTCAGCCATTTAAGAGAGCCATTGTATGAGTCCTTTTCATCACTGTTCTCATTCTGTCACAACAAAACTTTTAAATCTTTATGCTTATAATCTTTGGAACCTATGAAGCTATTCATAGCTATCAAGGTTTTCCTTGTATGATGAACACCATACCAACCATCAGCAGCCCAACACGTCTTTCACTAAAACCAGAAGTAAATTTTTTACCCTCTCATAAGAAAAAAGAAATGATAATTTTTACCTTATTCTTTCTCTCCCTAGGTAAAAGGCTGGCCTTGATGTTCTTAGAATAATAGGCTTGTCCCCTGAGCTGGAATGCAATCTCCTTTCAATACAACATTTAAGATTTTTTTTTTCCTTAAACATTCTGATAATTTTGACAAGCATTAATCTAGCTTTGAACTTGGTTTGAAGTTTTCTGTAATTGATTTCTGTGGGCAAGTACTGAACTTGCCTACAGACAACTTTCCAGAGAGAGGATCGCCCAATACAAACCAAAAAAAACCCCAGCTTTCTACGATTGCACAGTGTGGTTGTTAGTTAAAGTGAGTTATCTAGATTCACTCTTACATGGATGTCATGGGTGAAGTATTGCACTATTTTAAAATTACAATAGAGAATATTTGTATGTGTTCAATTGTGCACAGAAGCTTTGTGTTATAGGTAATGGCCTCTGAGCTGTTGTAAAGCTGGATAATTATGACACACTTTTTGAATGAATTTTAATTTGTTAATGGCTAAAGGCTCTCAATCACCTGTAAATGACTTATAATGAAGTTTAGAACAAAAGCGTTTTAGTGCCTGCCAGAGTAATTAGTTTGCTTAAAATGAAATATACGTCCAAAGGCTTTAATACCCTTTAAAGTCTCCATCAGATGTTCAAGGTTGCTAACCTATCTCAGTCGCAGTACAGTAGGTTGAAATGACCGGAATGTGACAACATTATGTTCACCTATGTCATTTATTAAATACACATAGACAGGAAAGATGTAATAACATTGGTGAGGTGACTCTTGAAATTGTATTTGATGGTAAAAATGTTCAGTTCCAAAAAGGACGATAATGGCCTGTAATAATACAATACAATACAATGCAAACACTGACATTTTTGTCCATCAACAATCACTGAATTTTGCAGTAATTTAGGGTATAAACACACTAAATTACCCTTTAGGGTAATAACACATTTCAGTAGTGTAGGCTTTGTTATTATGATATAGTATTTATCAGATTGTAAGAATAACACTAATATATCCCAGTTCCAGCAAGCATATGTACCAACACCTCCTCGTGCTGGCTGTATTGACAACCAGTTACAAATTTCGTTCGACTAACAAAGACCAAAACTAAATATATTTCCTGCAGCAGGGCCATGGCCAGGCTTTAGAAATTGATGAGGTCCAGAATTTTTTCTCTTAATGTATATTTAAGGTGTAGTACCTGTGCTCCAGTGACCAGCAGAGACTAGGTCCTAAAGTTGCAATGCAATAAAAAACAGAAATTTTAAAAACTTCTTTTGCAGGAGCAACTGTGTATACAGAAATATGGAGAATGTGGTGCCTGAAGCAATGAAATACAACAAAATAACAAACAGCAAAATAAAGAAAATTTAGAATTATCTTTGTACTTCTGAAATCACTTTTACTGTCTTTTTTTTTTTTAATGACTAAGATCCAGACGAATGCTATTTTGATTATTTGGATGTTGGTCAAATAACGTAGAGTCTTGGGACGAGGGGGGAAAACTAGGAGGGGGAACTAGAAAACATGGCTATTCACAAATTGGTAGAGCAAGAAGACAAATTCCTGGCTTGTAGCTTATCTTCATATTATCAAACCAGCTCTTTTAAGCACGCCAGTACATACTGTACTTTCATACATACAGATGTTAGGCCTTTTACTGGTTTCAGTCGAGCACAGCTGTGTGTTCATGGGTCTTTTCAAGTTTATGAATGCTAGAGGTGTGAGTAACTGTAGTTGAATATGGGTATTTGGACCCAAATTTCATTAGATATAGTTTTGGTTTTAATTGTCACAATTATGTACTGTATGTTGGTATTCCTATATATAACAGCATAAATTCCAAAAATATATGTCTGGCTGAACTGATTAATCTCTTCCTGGACTGCCTCACCTGAATGCATTACTGTATGTTTTTAACCAGATGGCAGTTTAAGAAATAAATAAATAAATAAAAGGATTTTGCTTTCCTGTGGATGGTGAATTGAAAAAATATGATATTCTAGAATATAAGTATGCTTCCATTATTTAACTCCGTCATTACAACCTTCATTCATCATCTCTTGCGTCTTTGTCAGTACTTTGATCTATTACTATTTTCACTTACGATGCCATTAAGTGTTGTTAAGAGATCAGTTGGACACAAACAAAAAGTCTCTATCTTGAGAGTGATAACAAAGCCTGCAAGTAGATGGGTTCAAAAATGAATATCTGTGTGCAAAGAGGAAATTAGCAATCAAACTAACTGGTTGCCAGCAGTCATGTAAAAATGTGTAAGTATAGTCAGACGCATCAACACAGTACTTACTGTACTCATATTATTTTAGGACACAGGCGGTCTATCGAGAAAGAAATTTTAAAAAAGAAAGGAACTTATATTGCACAATTTACATTCATTTGTATGACTCACGTCTTTTGTTACAGAACCAGTTATTTAATATATCAGTGAGATATAAAGGTTTTCATGCCAAAGAAGCTGAAAATGTAAGCATATGCTGAGAGGAGACCGAGCGTTCTCTATCGTGGCTCCTAAGCTTTGGAATAATCTTCCTCTTCACGTTAGGCAATCGACATCAGTGCTGGTTTTTAAATCCAGATTGAAAATGCATTTTTATTCACTGGCTTTTGACTCAGTGGTTGACTGACTTGTATTTTATTGTTTTCGCTATGTTTATTATTTTATCGTATTTATTATTCTTATGGTATCTATTATGTTTCTATTGTTCAGCACTTTGGTCAGCCTTGTGTGTTTTTAAAGTGCTATATAAATAAACAATGATGATGATGATAAGCATCATGTAACCTAAATTGTACTATGCCACCATACTCACCTTAATTAATGCTACAGTATTTTATTTAATGATGGTTAATCTTGTTTTTTAAACACAGTTTTGCTGTTTAGCGCTTAAAATAACACTTATACAGTCTCATTTTACATCATCATTTTGCAGTTCTTAAGAATTGAAAATAAAAGCACACTGGGGAAATTTGATAATAAAATTAAAGTTTATGATATATTACAGAGATGAACTAATTAAATAGAAATCCAAGCAATTTTTCTGATTTCTGTACAATATTTAAGAGAAATTCTTGGGTGGATTTTAGTGGTTACTTCAAAAGTTACACATTTGAACAAATTTGTCTCGTAAAAGGCTTTTGACATTTCTGTTACTTCTGGTATCATGACGACGAAAAACATGCCACTATGGTTCATACCGTCAGAAATGATGACAGTTTTGTTTTCATGGCATATTTTGTCTTCCTTCAGTAATTTTCTTTATTCCTTTAAAAAAAAAGTAACAGCAAAAACAGCAAATAGCCTGGGAATATACATGCACGCGCACGTGACTCGTCACTGTGTGAGTTATGGAGGTAGATTATCTGTGTGCTGCGTGCGTGTTTGCATCAGTGACCATGTGATGGATAAGTCTCGTTAAACTTTGATTGTACTGGATGCCTTCCTGGCAGGGACACGATAAGAGTGCAGATGTGCTACTTGTTGTTATTATTATGTGTGATTCTGTGCAGGTATCTGTGTTTGTGTGTGAAAGTAACCCTCGTGTCATGCATTGACTGGATAACAGATGTGTGAACAACACTCACAAACAGGCACTTCAAAGGATCTGTGGAAGTCAATGAATCAGTCTGTGTTTGTGTAGCACAGTCTTGTGAAGCATTTCTGATCTTTCAATAGAATAGAAAAGAATAGAATAGAATAGAATAGAGGCGTTATAGGCATGATTTGTGACTTGTTAAGTCGGGTGTAGTATAAAAAACAATATCATAGGCTACGTCCTAGCATTTCTCCTGTGAAAAGCACTGCTTGTCTCCACAGATATTTGAGTTCTTGCTGCTCAGTTTATTTGATGTGCACACTGACAGTATTTGTTGTGCCAAGCTAGGGTTTGTTCAGAATTTTCACATCCGTTTTCCGCTTCACACAGATGAGTCTAGGTAAGGGTTGATTGCCTTCTCCATCTGATGCCAGTGAGAGAGTTCATTTCTCTGATATATTATTTCTGCTTTGAACCTCCAGTTTTTTATTCTCTGACCAGGAAAAGTGGGTGCAGAGTACCAAGATCACACTTATCAGCTGTGAGAATTTTTGTTGACATATTTGTCTGATTTATTGGTGTATTGAATGGCATGCCATTTATGTGGATGTAAGACTGAAATTAAATGAAATAATTTTGTAAACTAATATTATTGTGAACAACATGAAGGACAACTTCACTTTGTTTGACTTCTTTTTGGTAAATCGCTGAAGATGAAATGAAAAACAAATTCATTCACGTAAATACTGCATTGTACTTAAAAAATATATCGCATGCTGCAGAGAAAATTAAAAGAAAATGACAATGTAGAAGAGTTACCCCCAAAAAGGGTATAAATTGCAACCATGTTTTCATTATTTAAACAGGAGACAAACACAGTTTTAATATATTATTATATTATTTAAGATAATATCTTAATATCTAAGATACTACTACTACCCATCACCTCTGCCAGGGTCTGGGCTGCCAGTTGGCCTTTCTACAGCAGTTAAGGTTTTTCTGGGCTGCTGTTGCTAACGCCACACCCAACCCTCCTCCTTTTTCATCCAGGCTTGGGACCAGCAATGGTGGAGTTAAGATAAACATAAACCCTAAAGTTCCTTTGACAGAGTATATCAAAACGATTTACCTCAACTGTTTCATGTAAACATCCCTCAATTTTACTCAGTCATAAACAGTGTTGTGTTAACTGCATTGTAATGTTTTACTTATTAACCCACTGCAATAACTGATTACTTTTGAATTGTGTAATGGATTACATTAAATTTGAATTTCAAAACGTACACAACAGTGGCTTTTGGGGGTCAAGTTGTTCATTGTATTAGGAGGAGGGTTGATATCAGTTTGATCTCTGTACATCCAGGAGAGCAGAATGTGGTTGGCGCAGGTGAAGGTGTATGTGGAGGTCAGCCTCTGCCAGAGGAGAGCTGCATCTCTAGGGACCTTAAAAGTTGTCTAATTCATATTGTGTCTTTGTTGCTGGCTTGTTAATGCAAGCCATTTGCAAGCCATTCAGGAATGAGTTACTTTTGTTCAGAATTGCAAGACATGTCTTCACTATGAAGACTCTATAGAGTGCTACATACGTTTAACCAGGGCAAACACTGGCTCATTTGAATAGTTAGGAAAGTAATTTAAGTAATTTATACATTTTCTTACATTTTCTTGCAGTCCCTCAGAGTTGATGTAAGTCAGGTGGTGTAAGGCAGGCCTTACATCTACTGTGGGAGTTGTGTAGTCGTGTCAGATTTTTTTTTTTTTTTGTTGTTAGTGATTTACTTTGGTGATCAATGCATATGATTATAATCATTTAATAATGGCCAAACTGTAATTAAAATACAACTTTGCACCATTTTGTTGTGACAAAAAATTTGAACTAACAAATTAAGGTTTACTTAATGAAATCTTACTGTGCTAAACATGTCTCACTCTGTGGATGATGCACTGAGGCATTGAGAGAAAGTAACTACAACTGTAAGTAGGGATGAGAATCGAGAATCTATTCCTAGTATTCAAATTGTTAGTCTACTTGCTAGTGGTGTGCAATACTGCAAATTTTGGCATCGATGCGATACTAAATAAATACAGGGCCTGTATTGCCGATACCAATACCTTTAACTTATAAAGGCAGCTTATTTAGGGAAGAGCAATGCGTGATGATTTATGAGATGAATCATCATGAAATTGCAAATTCTGATTTTAACAACCACTAAATCACTGTGATTTTTAATTTCCACAATAATTAGTTAACACAACAAAAGACACCCTTCAGCTTTTCAAGTGTTTTGAAACAGTTTTTTTTGTTGTTGTTTTTTTGCAAAACGGGGGGTTGTAAATATAAATATGGTAATTCCTGTTTATAAAGCACTTTGGGTCAACTTCTGTTGTTTAAATATGCTATAGGATATAAATAAAATAGACATGACAGTCAACACAAAAAGATTCAAATATTTTTCATAGTACATGTGAGAATAATTTATTTAAATCAGTTCAGTGGGCTTCATGCTGAACTTAGAGGCTAGAAACAAAGTATGGATCCTATCACGATAGTATCGATCCAATACCAATACCAGCGTTGGTATCGATACTATCGATATCTGCATGCTTGCCTATCGATCCTGCTTATGGATTCTTGCACATGCGCTACAATCAGCTGATTTCAGTTGTCAGAGGAGGAAAACAGTAAGGGATTTTACAATGTTGAAATGGACATAACTTTTATTTTAATAGCACAAAAGAACGAGGCTGCGATGTGCAGACTGGATCCAGGACAGAAACAACTGCATTATGTTGCTAACACAACTTCAACTCTTTGCAAGCCCCTGCACAGCCAGCATGCTAACGCTAAGTTAGGCAAGAACCCAGAGTCACGCTAAAGCTGAGTGACAGCCCAGGACCGAGGTCAGGTGAGCTGAGGTGAAGCCAGCTCCCGCTGAACTTCATCAGGTAACAAACGGAGCAGTCAGGCTGCAGCCTCCGCTTCAATCTGTTTTTTTTTCCTATTTATATATCTATATATCTAAATTGTAGAGTAAGGCACTACAATAATACAATCTTGTTCATGTTTCTAAAGTAGAATCACCTTGGAGATCTCTTTAAAGTCTCTTTGTGCTGGTTTTATTTTTGCTTTGTGCTCATACCTAAATATCAGAAGGAGCATCTGTGTCCTCATAGGTTAGAGATTTGTGTTGGTATGTGGGACTGTAGCTTTGGGTTTATATTGTTAAATGGTAATTATGAGACTTCCTCTTGGGAGTAATTAAGTAATGTACTGCATTACTTTTATGAAAAGTGTTAGTTTTTTTCTGAGTAATGACCTCTCTCTATGTCGAGTCTGCGTCTTAGTGTGATGGTTTCTTGTTCCTGTTTTATTGTGAAGGTCTGCGTCTCATGTGAGCGTGTTCAGTTTTACCTCTGTCTCGTCTTGTTGATTATTCCCAGCTGTGTCCACCACCTGTGTGTAATTCCCCTGTGTTTCTCTGTGTGTATTTAAGTCGTGTCCTCTGTCATTGTAGTTGCTGGTCCGTCTGCGTATCCACCATGTTTCATCTGTGTGTTCCCTGCCGTCATCATCATGTACCATCGTCTTCCTTCCTTCTTTTATGTTCAGGTTCGTGCTCAGTAGTTTAGTTGTCCCAGTATAGTTTAGTTCTCCGTTTTGCCGTTTGCCTCTCTTTTTGTGTTCAATAAATCACCTTTACACCGTCACGACTGCCTGCGTTTGGGTCCTCCTTTTCCTTTTCTACACGGCTCTTTTCACTCGCCATGACAGTTTGTTAATTTCCTTCTTTTGCCTTGTTCTCACTTCCTGTTAATTTTGATAATTAACTTTTGCGTCTTACTTTTTTACTTCCTGTTTTTGTTCTTTTCCTGCCTTTCTGGTTGCTATTTCTCATTAGTTTTCCCAGTGTTCTCTCATTTAGTTTCCTGTCTCTGCCTCAGTCTTTTGTCTTCTGTTTTTTCACGTTCTCTGTTTTTTGCTTCTTACTTTATTCCTCCTCTGTTTGAACCACATTACTGGATTTTTGTCATTTCCTGAACTGTCAGTTTATTGCAGCTCCAACGATTTGCTCCAACCATCTTTGTCATTTGTGACAATGTCCTGCATTCAGGTCGTCACTTTCATAAAAAAATATGTCAACACGTATCTCGGATCCAAGTTTCATAAACATGCGTGATAGAATCTGTCCTATCTGAAAGACAGTGTGACGAAAGGGCGATTTTAAAACTGTTGTTTTTAGCACAAAGCAGAATCCTTACCTTCCCACACACAAAAAGGGGAATAACAAAAAAAAAATGTTACAGTCTGTGCATTACTGAAAATTATTGCCTGTCTTGTGATGGGATCACATTAGAACTACATATGACAAAGTTTTATGAGTATATCTTGGAGCACTGTGTGCTACCACTTTGTCTAAATCTATATAAAAATATTCCAAAGCATTTAAGACCACTCATGTGGTAGCTCCAACTGCAATAGGTGTCCCAGAACGTTTTACTATAATAACACCCCAAATCCCCTGAACAACAAACCGCTACACTATTATGGCCGGTAAAAAATCTGCTTAGGCCTGCCTCTGGAGAAAACGCACAAAAACTAATCAGGAAATATTATACAGCTCATAAAATAGTTAATTTTACTGGATACATTGATGGCTTTTTGTACCACAGCCCATGCCTTATCACAAAGCTTTCATTAAATATCCTTTTGAATAGTTACACAATTTTCTTCCCTTTTCAATAAAGCACATCAGAAGGGAAATGGCCTGTTAAAGTGTGACAAAGAGCACATAATGATAAAAAATAGAAGAAAACTAAATGGAATAAAAGTGCTGAGCAGTAAGAAGTGCTAAGGAGAGTTTTTCTGAGCACAGGGGACATCTGCAGGGTTAAAGAAACAATAGAGTTTATTTGGAGAAGGAACGCAACAGTGAGACACCCAAATGGGAGAAAGGGTAATGGCGGCACCTATAGTAAAAACAGCGCAGTGAGATTCATTGAGGTTCTTTTAAATGACAGGTTGCCCAAAGCTACCCTTAGATATTTGTTTGAAATCTAGATAGACCTGTATGTCTGTGAAGGTTCTCAGTCATCCAGGTCATCGTAGTCAAAGGAGCTTGCAAAGAAAAGCGTCTGGACTTCTTTAAGTTGCTTGAAGACGTTTCACCTCTCATCCGAGAAGCTTCTTCAGTTCTAAGGTCAAATGGTGGAGAGTCCCAGATATAAACCTAGTGGGAGAAACCCCCCACAGAGGGACAAAAGGACCCCCTGATGATCCTCTAATCGCCTGAGCCAAGGTGCTCAGACAGAAACTGGTTCACCCGAAAGACAAAACGCCAAGACACAGACTTAACAATGTGGTGTTTGCTGTACAGTGCAGCGAGGAATGCTCAGACCTCTACATTGGAGAGACCAAACAGCCACTTCACAAGCGCATGGCACAACACAGAAGAGCCACCTCCACAGGACAAGACTCAGCAGTCCATCTGCATCTTAAGGATAAAGGACACTCTTTCGAGGATGCCAATGTTCACATTTTGGACAGAGAGGACAGATGGTTCGAAAGAGGAGTGAAAGAAGCCATCTATGTCCACTGTGAGCGACCATCTTTGAACAGAGGCGGGGGTTTACGACACCAACTCTCTGCCATCTATAATCCAGTTTTGAGATCCCTTCCCAGACGCCTTAACGCCCACTCACATCCTGGGCCATCTGACCTCAGGAATTCGCATGATAAGGTGGGGCCAGGTTTCACAATGAACACACCCGAAACTCTGGCTGATTGGGACCCACACCCAGTTTCACACCTTGGCTCAGGCGATTAGAGGATCATCAGGGGGTCCTTTTGTCCCTCTGTGGGGGGAAACTCCCACTAGGTTTAAATCTGGGACTCTCCACCATTTGACCTTAGAACTGAAGAAGCTTCTCGGATGAGAGGTGAAACGTCTTCAAGCAACTTAAAGAAGTCCAGACGCTTTTCTTTCCAAGCTCCTTTGACTAGATAGACCTGATTGGTATGCTAGTTAAGCAAGTAGCTTGCTAGGCCCACAAGCAAGCAGTTAAAAAATTACCTTGTTTTTTTGTTTGTTTGTTTTCTTTCTTTCTTTTTGTCAAGCCCTCTATAACTGTGAGAGGATTATTGAATCAAAGAACAGAATGAATTTCTGTCTCACTTTCACTTAAGGAAATGATAAACCATGCAATATGCAGAACTTATTGTTAAGTTAGACTCAATATTATTGTTTTAGACGCTTACACGCTTAAAATTTATTAAAATTAATTAAATGAATTTGATATTTAATTTATCATCCAAATACATATACTGTCTTTTGTCTCTCCCTGACACATGTTTTCTCTGTGTGGTTAGTCATGCTTACAAGTTCCTTTATATTTAAAAGAAACGTATGACTCATGAACTCTAAACTATTTACTGCAATCCATAAGCTTGATATTGCTAATCATGTCTGATCTTATCTATTAGGTGACTGTGCATTAGGTGACTCATGCCAAGATAGATAAACAGCATAATTAGATTTTTTTTCTTTCTCTCCCACTCTGCAACCGTTTGCTTTAACCAAACTTCAAACAGCAAGTACAACAGTACAAAAAATGCAGTTGAACATTGTAAACATGTACTTCCCGACTCAGTTGTTTCCACTTAACCAATCAAGTCAGATGAATCCACTAATAGCAGCAATGTAAACAGGAGACAGAGAAAGGAAACGCCAAATCTGTGGCACACATGGGTTTACAGATAGCCTCTATGATCATGAACTCGAATGGACTAGAAAAGTAGAATGTTCTGGTGTCGATAAATGTGCTTGCCCAATCATGCGGATAAACACACAGCCCTAGCCTAACCCTGAACAGGTTGCTGGAAGTCCAGAAAACCTTTGGCATGTAATGTCAACTCTCATTGAACAGTGAGAAAATGTAAATGTGAACTATAATAGCTACTTTTTTATTAGCGTTATCATGCCTTGATACTAGGTCTACAGCAATTTAAACATCAAACCAGCAAGTAGTGTTAAAGCGATTGTTTGAATATAAAGGTATTTCTCAGGGTGTAAGTGCTCAATAGTTACAACAATCCACCAGTGCTATGTCAAATGGCAGTTTTGGCAGCATTGTTTCATTTAAAGTGGAAAAGAGAGGACAGGCAGTTTTGAGATCATTTTAACCGGGCATTGGGCAAATTACACCGGGGCCCTGCACTGACATACACACACATGCATGAGCACACTGTGGGAGACAGTTCCATCTACAGTTTCTTCCAACTCGTTTCAACTTTGTAACAAGAAAAGATTCAGCTTGCCCTGTTCTGTGGCTGAGTTACAAATAACCCAACCACACAACCAGCACATGCCACATGTGCACTCGTGTTGAATCTTGAACCTAAACTTAAATCTTCAGCTTCTTTACCTTTAAAACCAAAAATCAACTTTTTGCATTGTACTTGAAAAAAAAATGTAATAATACAAGTGAACAAAAGTGAACAAAGACACGCATAAAGGGAAAATTTGTACATAATTGCACATACTCAAATATACTTTAAACACCTTTGAATGTGTACAACCTGTGTAATCTCTAGCGCCTTATACGATCTGCATTTTTACTTACAGTAGATTTTCTCGCTGATCTCAATACAAAGGTCAATGATATTACAACATGAGTCTTTTTTTATGATGAACAGGTCTCCACAATTGGAGAGATTATCATTAGCGCATCTATATTCACATCTATTTTCTCAAAATTATGGTCACTAGTTTTTGAAAAAGGACCCAAATACCAATATAAATAATTAAGACAAAACATAAGACGATATGAGTTGAGCTATAAGATACAACATCACTTAAAATGGGTGAAGACAGGAGATAAAGGTAACTGGTTTATAATCCTTCATTTAAATAAATAAATAAATAAGTCGAAAAGTTTGCAAGAGATTCAGTTTTTCAATTTAATTCAAATCATTTTTGTTTATATTGCACCAAATCGCAACAACAGTTGTGTTGTGCATTGGAAAGAGTTCCTGGTTTAAACTTGTAACTTGCTGTGATAGCCAGTCATTTGACTTGAGTTTAATATGGCCTAAAAGTACAGTTTAGCATAGATGGTGGCAGAAATAGACCAGGTCAGTAAATGACTTTAATGTTGCGCCTAAAACCCAGTTTTCAGCATTGAAGCTTTGTTCAGTAGAGGTTCTTTTAACTTGAAATTTGACCAAATTCTCTATGAAGTTACTGTGGCTGACCTCCTGCCCTATTCATCTGCTCCGTGGAGCTTCATGTGGCTTCTGCAGTATGTTGCATTTGATTCAATTAAGTATTTTCTTGAGTGTTTGCAGTCACATCTACCAACCTACTAAGAATATTAAGTAAATAATAAGATACCATCGTATTTTTTGGACTCTGACCACTAGGTAAAGAGGATGAAATGTGTGCTGACCACACTGATAAAGAGATCAGCTCACTGCTTGAGTTTTTCATCCATCCATTCGCTTCCGCTTCTCCTTTTCAGGATCGCGGGGGGCGCTGGAGCCTATCCCAGCTGTCATAGGGCGAGAGGCGGGGTACACCCTGGACAGGTCGCCAGTCTGTCGCAGGGCTAACACACAGGGACAGACAACCATTCACGCTCACATTCACACCTAATGGCAATTTGAATTATCCAATTAACCTATCCCCACAAGCTGCATGTCTTTGGACGGTGGGAGGAAACCGGAGTACCCGGAGGGAACCCACACAAACACGGGGAGAACATGCAAACTCCACACAGAAAGACCCCGGCCTGATGTTGGAATTGAACTCAGAACCTTCTTCCTGTGCGGCAACAGTGCTAACCACCGTGCCACATGAGTTTTTCATAAATTATATGTATGTCATGTGTCTGACAAATTTGGTTGCAGAAAAATAATCAGAAAGAACATCTATAATCCCGTTTTTGATATCTCAAAAAAGACATGAGGTTATCATCAAACAGAGCAAGAATAACAAGCTCACTCATAATTACTGAGGGAGTTTGATCAATCTGATGAAGCATCTTGAGGAAATTATCATGTTTACCACATGGTAATTACCAAGTGGCTGTTTTGATGCTTATGTAAATTAATTTATTAAAAACTGATTAACAAAACTGATTGAACAAGTAGACTCCAGCTTACATCCTTTAATCATATCCTTGATGAACTCTGAATCATTACATAACATTGCAGCTTCAGAGGACTCAGATAATGAAACTGCCATCAGTGCACCAACTTGTACTCTTTCAGTGAGCAAGCTGTGGCATTTGAGGAGTTATTTAAAAACTGCTGAAAAGTAACTGACATGCAAAAACTTATTTCGACATTAGAAGCAATAAGAAGCATATTAAAGCCTTACTCTGTCATAGCTCACCCACACGTTTTATCCCTAAATGTGCCACATTGGGCTTCCTTGTAAGACTGTGTGGTACATAAAGGCCACTTTGTCCTTTCATCCACAGAAATATTTCAGTTTTATTTTACTGAAAAGATACATTTGTAAAAGAAAAAACCTTACACGGTTAAGACGCAGTATTCAGAAATTTTGAATTACAGTATTTACATGTAGAGACTCAAAGGAGATACCCACATTTCTTTTCTGACAAGGTCTAATCAGTCACTGAATATCCTTTCTTACTCGGCTGAGCAACCAGTCACTATGTACATGTGATTTTATGTCAGCATGGACTTGGACAAAACACTATTTTGTAATAAAATGCATTAGTGTGATGGTGACCACATATTAATACCCTTCTCCTTGTCTTTTATTCCTTTTTCTTTACCATTTTCATTGGGTCTGGTAGTTCAGAGACATTATTTGAAAATTCGGTAGAGCTCCAGCCACCTTCCACTTAATCAGCGCTCTGTTTACACATATAACACCTGTGTGCGAGTGCAGGTTCCTCACAAAATATGAAGCTTATTGAATCATTAGTCATGAATTATTACTTTATTTAATACGATTGCCATTTTAATTTACAAAGCTTGTTTCAACCTTAGTGGGTGGGAGTTGTTCATGTTTCGGAAGTAGAAGATAATCATTTTTTAAAACCAAAATTATGGTTAGGGAGTTATTAAAGTCAAGGCAATTGGAAAAATGAAAGTTTTTTTGGGGGGGGAAGAATGAAACCACCTTGTTATAATGGCCATTTGGATATTTGCTGTGTTGTCATGAGTCAGATGTACTTTCGGTGGCTAATATAAAAATAAACTGCTGCTAATGGGTGCTTGAATACTTGCTTTTGATGTTGTTTCCCCCTGACTTTAAGTAGACCTTTTATGCTATTTAGACTTGTTTTTCCTTTTCTTTTTGATGGAGCTGAGAGTTGTTTGTGTGCGTGTGGGAGTGTGTCAGTAATTTTAGGATTAGAATCCAATCTGTTTCTTTCCACAAGCCCCATGGCTGATGGGAGGTCCCTGTTGCTGAGCTAAATACAATGATTGTTCAAGAAGATAAAATGACATGCTGTCTGAACCTCCCACTGATAATGTCCTAAAAACACCCTCTCTGCCTATCATTAAGTCCACTTCCCAGAGATTAACAGGGGTAAAACAGATGATTTCCCCACTGCAATCCTGTGCTAAATGTTAAAAACACATTTTATTCTTTTAGTGTGGTCTCTGAAAGTGACCGGTGTTATTCATGTGAAAGCGATTGTGAGTGAACGCTGTACCCAAACATCCGACTGGTTGCATATTCATCATATTCATCGAGTGAGTAGAGATTCAGTTTTGGGATTGGGAACTTTTGGTTAAAAATGTGGAAATATAAACCATCTCAGCTTCTCAGGCTGACAGCCCTCTCGCTCACAGCGGTGATCATCACGGTTGAGTACAGCTCGCTGTTACTAACTACTTTTCATACCCCTTAAGCTGATTTTTGTTTCTTAAAAAAGGCCTAGCACAAAAATCTATGGGCAGTTTCCCACTGCTCTGAGGCGACATCTTGCTTTCCTGGCACAGGAAGAGCAAGAGTCTCTCTCTCTGTCTCTCTCAGCTGTGTTCATTTAGAGAGCAAGCAGCGAGGCTTCAAAGAGACGGGGAAGAAGTAAGAAACGCTCTGTTGCTTCAAACTTTTCTGGGTGAACATTATACATGTAAATGCACCACCACTGTCTAATGTGTGGTGATTTTTGTCGCTGTTTTCAAAATGCGATCGTGCTTGCTGAGTGAAATTTCAGTGATTCGCTTTTGATTACTGCCGAAGCAAAAGACTGCAGTCGGGGCAGCCCCAGGGACGATAAGATTATCCTTTAAAGTATGTGTGGAAGTTGTAGTCTTACTCTATCCATCTAATCAGTATCATCCTCATCAGTCATAATAATTATCATCATCATCATCATCGTCATTGTCATAATGATTTTTATTATTATTCTAGTCGACTCTGGGATCACTATATGCACCAGCAGTGCAGTCATTATCATCTTCATCGTCTTCATTCTGTTCCATTTGTTTTGCATCTTCCGCGCACACGTTTCCTCCCACCCCGTTCCTGTTCCCAGCTCACAAATCCCTTTATTAAATCAAATCCTGTGGCTCCTGGAAGCTGCAATACAACCAAGGAGTGGCTAAACCCCCAAAGGTCACAAAACTCTGTGCATCCCTGTTCGCTGCCTGCTCGGTTGTTTGTCAGTGTGTATGCATGTGTGTGCCTGTCCGTTAGCTGCACACAAGCCAACTGAATTTCCCATGGCACCTGCATACTACTTAGCCAGAGGGAAATGCTGTGTGCATTTATGCTTGTGCAGGAAGAGGTTATAAGCTCAGACCTATAACAGATTAAGGCTGCATGGTGCAATGGTTAGAGAAATGAGAGATACACAATCCGGCAACACTAAGATGCCATATGCCTAGCAGCCATGCTGAGTCTACCCTGACACAAGTGTGTAAACATAATGTCTTTAAGGTGCCATATTTCAAATGTGCGGTCATTTCTCTTTTCCCATCCAGCCTTACTTTTTGAAGATGCTTCTTCCTTGTTTGTTTTCATCTTCCTTTTTTTAATCCCTTGGTTCTCCTTTCTTCCCCTCTCCTGTCCCTTCCTTCTCTTCCTTCCTTTGCTTTTCATGTCTATTTCTTGCTCTCTTTCCTTTTCATCATTTTTTCCTTCAGCTCTCTGGCCTCAGGGTGGTGAGGGTGGCGGGTATCTTATTACTCTGTCTTATACACTAGTTCATCCAGCAGCAGACAAACGCACACATGCACATTCTCTCACACAAACACACACTGTCCTGAGGCTTGAAGGCTGGTCGTCTTTGATTGAGACTAATGGTGAAATTACACAGACTGCTGTTCTAAACAATAGTCTTCACTCACACTTATCTGGGGCGATGGTACGAAAATTGGAGGCTGGTGGGGGGTTGTGTTGCGATCAGTAGTGCCAACGGTTGCTGGAGAAAATTGGTGCTGAGGAAGGGGGATGACATGCATAACATGTTCCCTCCAACTGTGGTGCATCACTCCAATCACGTCTTCCCTTTCTTGAGGTCATACATACGTTTAGTTTAGTTTGTTAATCAAAAAACAGTCTGGAGTAGCTGCATGACATCTAACAAATTCCTGCCTCCTTACATATTCCTCTAAAATGCCACATGTAAATACGATGGCACTGTGCGGCAGTGGTTAGCGCTGTCATCTCTGATGATTTAACAAGGTGTGCCCTGCCTCTCACCTCTCTGACTTTAACCTTTTTTTTAAACTCAGCTAATCTACTTAACCAGGGCTATTTGTTGGTGACTGATTTTGTTGATTTGACTGATTGACTGAGACTGTAATCAAACCCCCAGCTCTCATCAGATTTTATGTGAAATATTGTGGAATTCTGATTGGCTCTCTGAGTCATTCATATCCCATTTCCCCAGCACTTTAGTCAATTATAGGAGCAGAGAGGGAAAAAAACAAACAAAAACCTTTATTTAAAATTAACAAAACAGCTGCAACTTTGGCAGGGATGATGGGCCACATCACTCAAAGTTAGAGGCTGAATGAGGGGAAAAAAAGGAAAAAAATGGATTTCAGGATCTTTAAAGTACATCACGGCCTGGCTCAGAGCCATAGTGCTGAATTGCTGGTCCCCCATGAGCCGGAGTTCAAACTCAGATGCTCACGCTGGGATCTTCGAAGTATTTGGTAAATCCTGGTTCAAGAATAAAGGTGATTGGGTTTTTGCACTCATGGGCTCTGAGCTCTGCAGCGCCCCACCAGAGGATATGAAGCTCACAGAATCGGTAACATTTTTAAATGACCTTTCAAAATCCATCTTAAAAAATGACACCCTTGGTTGCTTGTTGAAATGCCCAAAAGCAAATCTAATAAATTTACATTTGACTGAGCAGGCAAATACTGACTGTGAGCGCAAAGAACGGACAAATATACGTGTAAGACACAATGGTCATCATCCAGTTTCTTTTTGTTTCATCAAGGATTGTACGTATCCTTATCTTAACTTTTGCTTCCTGTAAGTACTGTCCATACTGGCTTAGCATGATGTTAAGGAGAATGCACACAGTCCACAGTCATCATTCTGTACAGAAATACTTACACCATCTGTATATATACCACATTTCATTTGATGCTTCAGTGGTCTAGGCCCGTCAAAATAAATTAGATATACTGAAAATGTGACCTATAGTTTTTGTTCTCATACTGAATTTCAAGCATGGAGCAGAAAGAAAACATTATATTATTAATAGCAGTAATCGATGAGGTGGTTTGGCCGTGTTCAACCAATGAGAAGCTCTGGGGAAGAGCCCAGTGAGACTGACCTGGGTACACCTCAATATCACTCTAAAATGGCTAATGTGTCCGGGGATGGGCGTCCAGGTACACACCGGCTCACTCCTTGGTGGCTGTTTATCGGGGCCTGGAGCCTGGGGCTCGCTCGGGCCACTTCGGGGGTGGGGTGCCCTCGGCCTCTCGGCCTGGGGCTCGGTCGCTCTGGCGCTGCTGGCTGCCGGCGGAGCTCCCGGGTACGTCACTGCACCCCCCCCCCTGGCTTCTGCTCCGCGGCTGCTGAGTGAGCCCTCATCTGGGTCTCTCCTCAGCTCTTTCTGGGACAGTGGCGCGGCTGCCCCTCTGTTAGTCTTCCTTGGTCTCTTGTGTTCTGGGGGCCTCTGGATGTCTGGAGTCTTGATCTCCTCCATACCTGCTTCATGCCCTGGAGGACGGGGCTGTGGCCCCCCCACACCCTCTAGCAGATCATTACATGAAGGAACCTTTTGAAAAAACAAGCGCGCTCATGCTCACAGGTGTACACACGGGTGCTCACACACAAACTACACCCTTTTTGGCTCCTACCTCAAAGCACACTGTGCGCTGTCGATATTACGTGCTGCACAATAATGTTTAACACATAATAATGTCTCTCTTCTCTGCTGTTTTTCTTTCCCTCTTTCTTTCTCCCTTTTCTTTTCCTCATTCAAGTCTGTCCCGTATCTATTAAGTGAAAATAAAAAATAAAATAAACAATAAAGGTGAATCAAATAGACCATTACGGCAAGGCTGGGATGGTCCATTTGGTAAAGTAAATCCGTTGGGCATCTTTCTTCGCCTTTAGACAATAATTCTGATGGCAAAAGAGCCAAACGGGACAGGAATAAATAAATAAATAAAATAAAATGGCTAAAGAATGTTGTCAGCGGCCTTGGCATCTTTGCTGGATCCAAATAAGTGTTGATGGATATTCCTAATGTTGTTTTGAATCACTACAATAGACATCAGCATATGCGCATCATAACTATTTAACAGAAACTATGTAACAGTGGTAACATGAAAGGAGAAAACAAAGAACAACAAAAGAGGGAGAAGAAAGGAGAAGAACAGATAGACGAGCATTTTCACCTGGCTCAATGCCCTGTACACGTGTGTGTGTGTGTGTGTGTGTGTGTGTGTGTGTGTGTGTGTGTGTGTGTGTGTGTGTGTGTGTGTGTGTGTGTGTGTGGGTGTGTGTGTGTGTGTGTGTGTGTGTTACAGTGAAGCAGGAGGGGATGTGATCCATCCAATAGACACTCCCAAACATTTTCTTTTCGTTTCCTAACAAGACTTCCTCTCCCTTCCTCTCGGTCCTTGTTTTGCTGTCATGATTTCACAGTCTCACTGTGTATTTACTTACCAACTGGAAACACACACACACATACTCATATATACACAGAGGCATGGTGTTTTGTGTGTTTACTCCCTGCCCTTCTCTCAGAGGGAGAAGTGCAGACTGAGAGTTTGTGTGTTTGTGTGTGTGTGTGTGTGTTTTCAGTGGGTGGGCGACAGACAGATGAAAAAGGGAGGTGACAAAAAAAGAGGGAGAGAAAGAGAGAGACGTGTCAGGGAAAAGAAAGCATTGTCGGAGTGTGAAGACGGCAAGAACAATGATGCGGTTTGTGGCTATGTTTAACTCTGTGTGCGTGTACGTGTGTTTGCGTGTGTGTTTGTGTGTGGTGTGTGTGGTTGACAGTCCGTTTTTTCTTCCCAAGCAGGCATGGCCCTTTGCCTGACAGCCTCTCTCCTTCTCTCGCCCTCTCTTTATCTCCTTCTGTTTGACCACTTGTCTGACATTCTTGTAAATTTCTTTGTCAGCTATAATTACAGCAACCCTGAATTAAAAATGCAGTTTTTATCAGAGCTGCAATGGATTGAACGCCATTCACAGGACGCTGTGTAAAAACACAATAAATTAAAATACATCATATACTATTTAGATTTAAATTAACATGTCAAAGACTTATTTGAAGCATCATATAACCAGTGAGATATAGCATTGAATAATCATATTTGACATCATAGTTAAAAATGTTTAATGTGACCAGCTTTGTGTGTCTGCAAATGGCCTGTTCCTTCCAAATGTTATAAGATGCAAATATAATGTACAGCATAAACTTGTAAATGTTTTCAAAATCCAGCTTTTGCCATTTGAATTAGATTCAGCGCTTGATTACAGCAATTATGAAAATTATTATTATTATTATTTTTTTTTTTTGCAATACTTAATCATTCACAAATGAAACTACGAAATGAAAGTGGGCAGCATCGCCTGCTTTGAACAGAGATCTCTCATCTCTATTTTAATTTTTCATTGCAAGCAGTTTGCCATTTTCTCTAGTATTGATTGAGGCACCAGTTCTTGCTTGCAGAGTTTGAGTTTTCACCCCATGCAGTGCCCATGCTGCTTCTGCCTTTGTCTCTCTCTCACTCACACACACACACACACACACACACACACACACACACACACACACACACCACACACACACACAACACACACACACACACGTGTGTTCTAGAGTTTCCACAGCAAAATTTTGAAGTGAAAGATTTGACCTGCATGTCGCCTTATTTTGGTTTCGGTCATCAACTAAAGGAAAGCTCATTTCCTTTATTCATTTCTAGCTTCATATTTTATATTTCCAATAGAATAGCTTTGCATGAGTCACCCATTCAGACCATTTACAGTCTGAACCTAGCCTTTTACTTCCTCTACATTTAAGTGGCACGTCAGCATGATTGTGACTGGCTGCCCCTCATAAACAGAACATGTTTATGTTTATGGCGTGTGTGCTCACAACAAGTGCGATGTACCTGAGATGATCATGTTAGGCATGTCCACTTTTGCTGACATCACACAGACACAAAAGTGGAAAAAAATGTCAAATGTAGGATATAGAGCACCCATAATCCCATGCCTTTGATTCACTTATACGTGTACATAGAATGAGCTTATTATTCAATCTTAAGTGGTCATAGGTACACACTGTGACATACTTGTGACTTATAACACCCACGCACATGTAGCTTTGTGAATAAATGAATTCTCCAAAGATTACTTTGACGAATTTGCTATGTGAGATTTATACTGCCACTTTGGAAGAATGACATTTCAGAGTGTATAGCCAACACTTTGATACTGTGTTTTAGAGATCAAGCGAGGAGTGTGAGGAACAGGATGTGTCAGTAACGAGCAAATAGGACATTGAGACTAAGCCACTCTTCAAACAGTTTCAGGAGATAGAGACAAGAAGCAGCTCGCACGGTGGTGAGTCCATCTTTCAGTGGAAGGAGCAACAGTCAGACACCAGATATCTGTCTCTGCAAATATAGTGAATCATCAGAGTTTGCGCGTATGTGTTTCTGACTGCTGGAGTGACTTAGGTCATGAGTTACGATGGCTGTATCATTACATGAAATCTTGCTTTCACGCAGTTTGAATGCAAGTGTATCTAACCAGGTCTTTATTTTCAGGGTCCAGAAGTGACTGGGGTTCACTGTTGTCACAATCGAATTGAAAATGTATTAAAGTGCCTCGGGTGTCTCGCACAGCACTCTACTAAACAGAGATATGCTGCACATCTCCCTGGGTAGACTGGATGCTAGGCTGTGAGTGTGTGTGTGCACATGTAGGTCTGTTTGTGTGATTATGTGTGTGTGTTTGCACATCCTTATGTCTTTGTTTAAAGAGTCTGTTTGTGTGCATGTATGTGTGTGTGTCTGTCTGCGTCTCCAGAGTTTTAAGTGCCTGTAAACCATCCTCCGTCTCAGTGGAATTGTAATGGGCTGTCAGTGGCTCAACATCCCACGAGGTTTATGTGTGTATTATTATTATTTTCCTTCTGTGTATGAGAGTGACAGAGAAAGAGGAAAGCAAAGAGGGAGAGGGTTCTTTGTAGAGAAGTACACTGGCCACCCTGCAGAATGATCCTAATTGACAGTGATGGCCATTTCCTCGGGGACACAGAGCGAGAGACTCGGTATGTGTGTGTGTGATTGAGTGTACTGTGTGCTGATTTGTATGTGTTTGCACTTTGCACTGTCTCAGATGTTTAAAGTGTTGACTGTATGCAGGTTATGTCATATTGTGTATATGTTTAATGGCAGTTTAAAGTATCTTAAGTGCTTAATATAAATCATCATCTTTTCAGTGCCATTAAAAACAGGAGGCAAATTGGAATCATTGTATGCCTGTAGACACCAATAGTATTTTCTGATAAGGATCATTCAAAAGCTTTTGTTCTTTGTATATAATTGTTTTATGGTTTTCATTTTAGTCTTTTGTAATTTAGTTCTTTTATTTCCTCTTTAAAGCTGAAGTTCACTCACACACACACACTTATGTTTGTACTTCATCACTTTTGAGGGCTATTAAATGGCTGCAGGAGTTTAGAAGTGATGGATGGATGGATTTGCTAGCCTTTTTCTATGATTCAGAATTGAGAAAAACAATCCTGATGTGCATGTACTAGGACTGTCATGGAAACGCACTACATGGGGTTAAATCAAAGCATCTTTGCTTATTTGCTCCTAATCCCCAGTTTTATTTATAAGCACACGCTTATATAAATGCATTTGATCCATTATAAGACCCAATTCCAGTGTTCCAGTGGGACTCCATGGTTCAGTTAAACCTAATTCCTAGATTAAAAGTGAAACAAAAACTAGACCCTTAGACGGCCCTTTGAAACAAAACAACTTATTCGTTTTTTTCAATGTCCCAGTTCTTACACAAGAAGACAAACGCATGCACAAAGAAAAGCCAAGCTTCAACCTGCTTCTACTCGACTGCAAAAGCTGCAGGATTAGTTATCTGGAAGCTGAAGAGAAAGTGAGAAAGAGAGAAAGGTTGTGATTGGAGTGAAATGACTGAGAGTAGATTACAAGCCACAGCGGGTGAAAAGCTGTTCACACCACTTCTGTCTTTCATCATTAATTCGGTGGAGGTGAAATCAATGCTGCTGTTTGTTTTCACCTGTGTAGTTCACTCTGTTCCTAGACTTTTTAAGAGTATGGCTACCTGTCCTAGGACATAATGATAAAAATGTAGTGTTTTGATGGCTCATTAAGAACCTCAGAATGTCCTGGGTTTGAGTGTTCATCAGTTGGCATCAGGCTAAGAATATCAAGCACAACCTGGTATAGAACAACACAGAGAAATAAATGATTACCTCTGCATGAGCAAATCTTTTATGTGGCAACAAGGAAAAACACTGGAGAGAACTACTTATCTGTCCCAAAGTGGCCCCGGATTGTGTTTCTGACAACAGATTTACATTTGCTAATCTCTTTTAGGATCCTCGTCTTCACTCTCCTCTCTGTCATCCTGAGTATCTTCACTGTAGCTATGATGTGCAACATGGTGTGTGGGCTACTTTTACGTTTACTGCCAATTCCATTCTGTTTGCTTGTATCCTCATTGTCATTGTTTGTTTTTTTTGGGGTTTTTTGTCCCGTTTGGATCTTTAGCCATCAGAATTGTTGTCTTAAGGCCAAGAAAGATGCCAAGCGGATTTATTTTACCAAGTGGATCATCATGGCCTTGCCATATTGGTCCATTTGATTGACCTTTATTATAATTATGTATTTATTTTATTTTCGGTTGCTACAAACAGGACAGACATGACTGGGGGATAGGACAGGGAGAAAGAATGAAAGAAAAGAGAAAAGAAACCAAAGGGGAGAAGAGACGGTGAGAAAGGGGGGAAGAAAGAAAGAAAAACAAACAAAAACACCTGGATCACCTGTATGGAGAAAAAAACAAAGAGAAAGCAAACAAAAAAAGAGAGCAACATAATAAAAAACAGCACCATTACAAAAACTAGCTAGCAGTAGATACAGTAGATACTAAATATTAAACGATATTGTCATTTTTCCCTTAAATCTACAAGAACTTTATTGTTGTTGTTTCCTATTCTTTAAAGTCATGTTTTTTAAAATCTGTTTTCATATATCCCCCCTCCCTGTTCTGTCTCCAGTTGATTTTTTTTGTCTACGTTGTTATATAGAGATGGATAGAGATGTGATATAAGATTGTGAATTCTTTGCCACTTGCATGAAAACACCTGCATGATCTGTAAATGATCCTCCTATTGCGAAAGCTAATTGGAACTGTCACCCTGTGATTTCAGGCTTAATTTGTGCTTAAGAGCTTGATGTCTGTGCTTAATGTCTTACTCAGAACAACCACATCAGTCAAGCCACACATTTGTACGTCTATTGTCGCCGAGGAATGTGTGCATCTTGAAATCCCGAAATACTGACGTCACTCTGTAATGAGCAGGCCTGCTTTTCAGCACCACGGACAGTGACGCAGTCTTTATAAGACGCTGTTTGGAGTTTTCTAGTGAAACTCCAAAACTGTTTGTGTCACATTAATTCTTGAGCTTTAAAAAGCATCTCTCTAATAAAATGTTTGCAAAACAAACTGTACACGTGCCTAGTTGTCATATTATTCCATATATGGCATGGTATTCAAACTCAAACTTTTTTTATATAAATATATATTCACAGCAGGAAGCAGATTTGACTGTGAGGGTAATGCTATTCCACAGTTTTGGAGGCAGCCACAGTTTAACTCTAGAGCGGCAGACAGTCAGAAGGATCTGAACAGCTTCTAACTGGAAGCTGAAGTTGGATATGTAGGAAGGAGCCAAACCATACAGGGCTTTTTAGATAAATGGGAGGATCTTGTATTACTACTGATAGACCAGTGAATTGATGTGATGTGTTTTATATACTGATTGAGTGAAACACAAGCAAATTTAGTGTTGCATTATGTAACACGGACTATTTTAGAAGTCACAAGGAGATATTTTACCTATAGTTTACTTTGTCAGTGCATGCTGGGAAAGTCTACAGCAAGGTGGCATAAGAGGGAACCGAGAGACAATTAAAATGAAATGCAAATGTAAATGCTAATTTTATTATTTGGAACTTTGGAGTGAAGTTTGGATTAAAGCTACATGACACGTCCAATCCACAATGTAAGTCATAAGAATAAATCATGTAATAATAAACAAGATATACTATGTTCCTTTGTTGTTGGGCCAATCTTTTTCTGGCACCTGTGCCTTCAGCTCAGCACTGGTTTCAAATACTCTATATTAAAAACATTGGCATTCAAAAAGTGAATCAAAATACCTAATAAACGTGGGTTGTGAGTTGTCACTGCTCCTCCACAGCATCATATTATGTAAGTTAAATATATATATGACACTTTTAATAACTAAGTGGCATTCAAGTCTCAAGCTTAGTCCCAGGTTAAGTTAGGTTGATATAATTTCTCAGTTTCCAGAGATACATTTGCCACTTTAAATATTTAATTCTTAAAACACAATTCAGCTGTTGACATTTTTTTAATGTACCATGTATCACGGTCAATTAAAATGAGATGGGCTTCCTTAGTGTTAATGCAATCATACATTTGTCTTGTATGTGCATACCTTAACACTGGCAGATAGCCATATGATCTCAAATTGAAACCACGGATTTACTCAACAGACACATGCTTTGACTGACAGGTAATCCTCTGAAGTGCAGTGGAGAACAGGAAAAAGCTCAAGAGCAAAAGGCACTCAGCCAAAGCAAGCAATGATTCAGTGCATGGAGTAAGCAAACCCACTGAAGAAAAGACAAACAAATGATTAGATTAGATAAAAGTGCATCTTGTTATAAAATAGAATCACCAAATGAATGACTTGGCAAGTGATTAAAGATGAGCAACAACTTCTAACCCAGATCAAAATAAGCGTAGTGGATGGTCACACGTAGATTGATTGTTCTTAAATATGAATGCAGAAAACTGTTGTGTGAGTAGGTTGAGTTTGGGCCGTGAGTTTGGTAAGAGAACCTGCAAAAATGTGCAGTTTAAGCAAGCTAGATTTCATTCTTGAATAAGTTGTTGGCTTTGTATTTAAATGTATTGCGTTGTTGCAGTCATAAATATGGATGAACTAGTTAGAGACTGTGCCTGTGTACACCAGCTGCTTTGGTATACTTTGCTCTGCGTGTGTGCATGTGTGTGTGTTTGAGTGCGCTAGAGGGTGCCAGCTGTGCCAGCAGTTATAGTTTGCACTTGAGCTTTGTTGGATAAAACTGAACCCTGTTGTCCTCACATCCACTTAAATGTACACAAATTCATGTACACTCCCACAAACAAGCTTTCCTTGGCAAAACACACAAACAACACACACACTGAGGGTTCCTCCATGATGACAGATACTCATCGCCCACAGCGGAGTGTCGGTCTGACGACTTGCCATTTCACATCACTCTGCAGAGATGAGTGGGACACAAAAATAAAATTGCTCCAAACCATGCAGATGGAGAGGCAGATAGACCCACTGACATGGATGTAGATGTTTAAATAAAACAAGTTTCATGATTTGAGT